>NC_142432.1:5476666-5783333 GCF_059516105.1 Syngnathus floridae | reverse complement strand
TGCAACCTCAGCTGCAAAAAATCGAGTATGCACAACATATTTATCAAGTGTAGAGCCACAAAAGATGTACAGTAATCCCTCGTTTATCGCGGATAATTGGTTCCAAAAACCACCCGCGATAAGTGAAACCCGCAAAGTATGGTCACCAACCTACTGGGCAGGCTAACGAGTTAGCGTAAAGATGCTAATTCGCGATCGTGCTAACACGCGAAAACAGACTTCTAAAGGAATGTAAACGAACATTTGGAGCAATACTACATTGTCCTAAAGGTTAGACACGTGTTTCCTCAATTTAGAAGTTTTATTTTGACTTTGAAATGTTTTTTTTAATTTGGAAAAAAAATTCGCGATGTCGTGAAGCCGCGATAAACGAAACGCAAAGGGATCATGCCAAGTCCGCCATTTTGCTTTGAAGCAGCCATTTTGAAGGGGGTCTTGCAGGAGTCCTTCAAAGATAAAGGTTGTCCTCCAGATTTTATTCCATTGCTACCGAGTTCAAACCTCGTTTACTAGACAGATGGATGATACCGAATAGCAACAACAAAAACAAAAATATTTTTATTCACATGGAGCATGGGAGTGAAGTTTAACGACTTGCTGTAAAAGAATAACGCATGACAAGTGCTTCTTCCGAAGGCTCGTATATTGTTGCTTACCTGATTGCTTTCTGGTGGCCGCTCAGTTTGTCATGAATTCATCATAATTATTGCGTTTTAAGGACAAACAAAAGCAATCGGCTGGTGTTCACGAAGCAAAGTGATGGCAGATTCGGATCTTATTCAAAATGCAAATTTCCAAGCGGCGTCACTCGCGTCAATGCAAAATAATTTGTTTGAAAGATGTTGTTCGAAGCCAGGTTGTGATAAATGTTCTGCCGCTCACTAACGAGCGCGTGGCAGCTTTAAGTAGCCGTTCATGCCGACGAATTTTATGTTACCTGGCTGGAAATAAATTGGTGTAAACTTAAATCATCCCACAAATAAGTGCAAACCGGCGAATATGAGTCAGCGCACATGCGAGACGCGGCTTGATTAACCTTCACTCGCTGCGTCGGCGGCGGTTGCCGGGTGACAAAAAAATCAAGACGACAATAACACCGAGATACCACAGTTGCATTAAAAATTCGGATCATTTGTTGCCATTTGAATTGAAACATAAAAAATCCATTTGTTGTTGTATTACATGTTCCCATCAAGTGAGATTGACATTTAGAAATTTGAGAATCCTTCAATGGGGTGTTCAATTCGCCTCGAATGCGCTTCCACCCTCCCATCTAATGAAAGTTTTCAGAAGCCCCATGATTGTTTTCTGTTCTTTCATCCAAGATGTTCACTTAAGGAACTCTTCACACTACTCACCCTTGTAAACACAACATTGTCACGATGCACTTGCACGCGGCGGGCACAGTGTGTTCCGGCTTTTAATCGGTCAGATAAAAAAAAATATATATATATAACGGGGGGCGGGGGTGTTTCGTAAACGATTGTAATGAACCCGGGACTCAGGTTGGAGCATCGCTTGGAACATTGGGAAAATGTTCAAAGAACACATGTCTGTCGTAACAAGAGCTATTTTGGAAATTGAACAGTATGACCCTCGAGGAAATTTGGGCAAGTGAGGCTCGCCCGTGTGAAATCATTGATCTGTGTGCTGACTGAAAGGAGGAAGGTCCTTATTTCACTTGGAATATCCAAGTTGTAAAAATAGCTGCTAAAAGATTAATTGTGGATACGTCGAATTAATTTTTGAGTATGTGTGAAGTTTGCGCTTTGGCAACATGGCGGTAAGAAAATTTCCATCGATGATGCACATCAGAGGATGAGCAATCTCACCTTTCTTGAGAGGCCTTGAGATGATATTTTGGTGGTGGTCAATATTTCTGGGTGGAGGGGATAATTTCCCAGTATCTGAGTCAACCCACAGAGGAAAACCTTGATTTTTGTTCTTTTTTTTTCTTTTGAGAAAATTAATTTCCTTTGCTCAGCACTCCAGTTGAGTCATCATGGGCGACCATCTGAGCAATATAATCCAAAGCTCCAGAATTGAGTAAGCACAAAAAAGCATGAACAACAGTTTAAAAAAACAACAACAAAACAGGCTGCATATTTAACATATATTTATTTGACTACACGTGTTCTTTGATCACTGGTAATTAAATTAATAACATGCAATACATCTAAAGATTAGAATGAATCGTTTTATGAATAAACTTATAATACACCACACAGTTGAATTTTTGTGAATGTCTCTCTGTCCTTGACCGCCCGGGGTGCAGATTGACTATTCTGCGAGAGACTGCAGAAACTCATGACTCTTTTTTTGGTTTCCTCATCTTACCTATCTTTAAAGATAAATTACTTTGATTTGTTTGCTTGCTTTTGCTGTGTACTTTTATGGTTGAAGTAAAAGCGAACAAAGATGGATGAGACCGTTTGTGACATCATCATTATTTCCACCACTCTTCTAGGTTCCTTTTTTCAGAGTGTCTGCCATCCGAGTTAATGCTGTGAGGCGGAACAGAGCATCACCTGATGAGATGGATCAATACGGAGCACAATGAGTTGGATTTCCGCTGCAAATTATATGGGGTGCATTAAAACCATCTGAGTACTTCAAGACTGCCCAAAACAACTTTAGCCTGAAGAGGTAAATGGACTCATCTGCTTTTGTGGAAACCATGGGAGTTGCCATGGTAACACAGCTTCGCGGATGCAATATTTCTCTGCTACCCTCTAGTGCCTACCAAGTGGAACTCCAGCTACATGACGTTCAAATTCCGACTCATGTACGGAGTCGAGTGTTTCTACGTCACTGCAAACATCGTGATTATGTTGACAGTTTAATTAGAAATATAATTTTTTATCGTCAACTAGGTGCATCCAAGGTTTTGTCCGTCGATCTGAAATTCATTAACGGGGATACTATACTGCATTTACACTATCGATAAAAATACAGGAAGTAAAACTTCACAACGCATTTTCATTGGCCAGTTAATACAACCTGTGATTGGTCCAGCTATGTGTTTACCATAACTATTCCGACTAGAAACACGGACCGCTAGGCATTTGTACGCACTGTTTTACGCCTCGGATTGTCATACATTTTTATATCCTGCTTCATTTAACTCTGTATGCAATTGCAAGTTAGACGTGTTACGACAAGATTTTGATGAGGCGGAGTTACAACTGTTCGTCGTGATATTTAAATTTGAAGGTAAAGTATTGCACTTATTTTTGCTCGGTGGAGCGGCGAGCCTGCTAGCATGTTGGGTTGCAGAAATACCAAAGATGCTTAGTGTTATTTCATGCCACTGCGTTGGAGCAATATGTCAGCGTTTACCCAATTAATGTCATTTAACCACTGCTACGCTTGATTATTTACGTATTTATGGGATTTTAATGGTGCATTTTAATTCATAAATTGATCGGTGCAGTCATCCTTCCACACGTGATTGTCAACTAGGGACGCCCAAACTATTTACTTTACAAACATTTCTATTGCTGTGTTGCATGCCTGACATTTGTGACTTGCTGTTAATTAATGTATATTTCAACTGTTTTGCCTCCCACCCGGCAGTCATGTCTTTTCACCAGGACCGCGGAGTTCCCAGGGGTGCAATGCCCCCCGGGCAAAACTACCGCACCACTAACCTGAGGCCCCCACCACCTCTGCAAGTTGCACCCCCGTACGCCTATGATTCTCAATCTTCCGCCCCGCCCGGGTACCATGGGAACAGTAGCACCTACATGCCGCTGCCGCCGCTGCCGCACTCTGACTTTGTGTCGTACCCGCCGCCAACGCCACCCTCGACGCCGGGCTCGCTTCACCCATGTCCGATGCGTCCGCCCTACACCAAACCACCCAACTTCCCACCTCCGCCCTTGCCCGGTGCTCCCATGCCCAGCTCATCGATGCCGCAGAACCCCTACCACCCTTACATGATGCCGCCCGTGCCCCCGCCGCCTTTGCCACACCCTCCCATGCCACCTCCAAATCCGCCTCCGTCTATGACTTATCCCCCTCCGTACCACATGGGCTACCCTCATCCTCCCCATCCCCCTTTCCCTCCCCCTCCCTTCAACCCAGGATACACCCAGAGCCCCGGCTCATTCGCACCCGATCAGAGCTTCCACCATGGGGGGCAGTACAAATACGAGAAGCCCGGCGGTGGCGGCGGGCGGTCCCCTGAGCAAGGATATCGCCATGACGACCACCGAAAGCGAGGCTACGTTGGCTACGGGGACAGGCATCGCCTGGACGTTCCCAGAGAGCGCAAGGACCGCGGCAGGAGCCCGGACAGGCGCGGCAGGACTGAGGGTGGGCGCTACAAGTCCGAGTATGACGCTGGACGCTCCCCCTGCGGCGCACGTGGAAGCCGCGATCGCAGCAGGTAAACGAAACCTCTCCTGGGACTGAAAGGTACGGTCACTTATCAGTTGCTCCGTTTTGTGCTGTTTGTGTGCACACAGGGAGCGTTACCGCTACCGTGACACTCGAAGATCCCCGTCGCCTGATCGACACCGAAAGAGGCCTCGCAGGTACGCGACATCTGCAGGACTCGTCATCGCTCTCCTTATTTGAGAATCGGCTTCGCGTTTAATCTGGGATTGATTTGATGTTTCCGCTTTTGCAGTCGCTCGACTAGCAGAGACAGGAAGCGCAGCCGGTGGGAGGACGAGCGGGACCGCCGGTCCGAGTCCTGGTCGGCCCCGAGCCGAGACCGCGGCTACTCCTCTGGCCGTAGCCGAGATTCCGAGGAGTGCGGTGGCGAGAGAGAGCAGGCCGAAGCCGAGCGGCACAAGGACAGGGGCGAGGATGAGACGGAGGAGGACGACATGCTTAAACCCGCCTGGATCCGTTGCACCCACGCTGAGAACTTCTACTCCAATGATCCCATGGATCAAGTGGTATTTACTCAAGCGGGAACCGTTGCGTCACTCCCCCGCCGCTTTGACTGTGATTCCCCTCCAGGGAGACTCCACTGTTGTCGGCACGAGTAAACTACGAAACCTCTACGAGCGCTTTGAGGAGGAGCTGGGAAGGCGGCAGGCGAGAGCCAAGGAGTCCCGACCCAAGTGGGAACCGCCAAAGACCAAACTGGACGAGGACCCCGGTGTGCTGATTTAAAAAAAAAAAAAAAAACTCCTAAGCACTATGTAACCCTATTTTTGTAAGTTCTGCCGTTTATGCTAACTTTCGCATTTCAGGCGGCAGCAGCAGCGAGTCGGAGTGTGAATCGGACGAGGAGGCAAGTTCTTGCTCCAGCAGCTCCGACTCAGAGTTGTTTGACGTCATCGCTGAAATCAAGAGGAAGAAAGCGCATCCCGACCGGCTTCACGACGAGCTGTGGTACAACGACCCAGGACAGGTCCGCTGCTCCTCCTCCTGGATTCTGTAATCTTGTTGGAACGGTGGTAGGGCTTGCTTGACGGGTTCGGTGTTTTCCCTTCTTCCAGATGAACGACGGCCCCCTGTGCAAGTGCAGCGCCAAGGCCCGTCGCACAGGCATTCGTCACAGCATCTACCCAGGGGAAGAGGTGCGAGGAACATTTCACACCCATCATACTTTTTTGTCAGTGGTATGGCAGCTCCCTCTAGTGGTAGGCCAAGAGCGGCTTAATATAAGGCATCCTTTCCACAGCGGCTCGCCGATTGATTTAATTCCGCTATCGGGTCAGTCTTGTGTTGACTTCCTCCTGTGTGACTTTGGTCAACTTTTGTGTCTTGCAGCCTGTGGAAGTATGTCGTGGGATGAACAACAACGCCGGCAAGTTGTTCCACTATCGGATCACCGTTTCTCCGCCCACCAACTTCTTGGTACCCGCACACACAGCTTTTCCATCGCCGTTCTCGAGTCCGACCCGTTTGAGACGTATTCCCGTTCTTGCGTTCCAGACGGACCGTCCCACTGTGATCAACTACGACGACCACGAGTATCTTTTTGAGGGCTTCTCCGTTTTCTCCCACACTCCCCTCACCAGTGTGAGTATACAAAGAGGAATTACACTTTCTGTGCAGTATGTTGTGGAAATGCACGAGGTGATTTTATTCCTCCTGCTGCCAAACTGGGTGATTATTGTCTTCCAAATTATATTACCCTGTAGATTGGCTAATTCACCTATTACCAGATTTATTGGCTCAACCTATTCCATTTATGTGCTGGGCCAAAGCTCTCTGCTGTAAAAGTAGATCTTTGGCGCCACCCTTTGGCACCTTGGTAAGGCAAGGAACTTCATTTCTGCCAATCACGAAAGTAGCGCTTTGTCGCTGTTGTGTGCTAACAATGTAAATCTTTTTGATTTTGTGAAATTTTGGTATTCGCGGGGAACACGAGATGCTTTTTTTCTGACTGCGAGGGATTTTGTTTTTGTGATAACTCAAAATGTGCGAGTGCAAAAGCGTTTGATGGAGAAGCCTCTCTCGATCACGCGACTGAGGTCATCTGAGTACGGTCGAAGTTCATAAGCTGGCATGTTTGAGTGGCAATTTGAATGTTAAACCTTTCGGGTCAAAATGTCCGGCAGCGGGCACGTCCTGCGCATTAGCCGCCATTTGAACTGGATCACTTCAGCCGTTGCGCTTTTGAAACGCTGGCTAAACGCTTCGTGGCGCCTCGGGGATTAAAGGACCGGGAGCGCCACGTTATTCGCCCGGCTGCCGGTTTGCGCCCCGGATGTGTCTCACAGGTTAATCTCTCAAAGCGCCCCCGCTCGGACAAGAAAGCGGCTGTAACCGGGAGATTAAAGCCCCGGGGGCTGGGTGGGGGGGCTGCTTATCTGTTTAGTGATATTTGAGGTGTTAAAACGCCGAGCGTCTCTGCCCTCGGTGGCGCGCGGCGCTTTGCCCAAGTGGAGCTTTTAATGAGTTCGCCGGCAAAGCCGTCACCTCGGCCTAGCGCGGCGCTAATGAGTCAGCGCCTCCTTTGCTCAGCCTCTCTTCTGCTCCTTTCATCACGGCAGATTCCATTGTGCCGCGTGATCCGCTTCAACATAGATTACACCATCCACTTCATAGAGGAGATGGCGCCCGAGGTCAGTGCAAGCTCTTTTTATCTCGCCGCTCCTCTCGCAGCCTTTTTTTGTTTTTATCTGGAGCGTCTGAGCCGCGGAGCCACGCGTCCCTCCTCACGCCTCCTGAGCCGAGGTGCTAATCCTTTTGAGAAGAGGCGAGAGGGACGATGGCGTGGATAAGGCGGCTCGGATGATAACGTCGGAACGTCGCCTCGGTTGCGTAACGGCGCTCGTCATTGCGATGGCGCTGACGCCGGTGTGGCTTCTGCAGAACTACTGCGTGCAAGGCCTGGAGCTCTTCGCCTCCTACCTCTTCCAGGACATTCTGGAGCTGTACGACTGGAACCTCGCAGGTATCTCCGAGTTAGGCCTTACATCGTGGCCTTCAAATGACTGTGGAGAAGCTCCACCAAACGACGATCAAAACTGTCGTTTTGTGTGAAGCTCTTGTGATGGTTGCTTTCTAATCATCCTTCTTTTTTGCAATGGCGTTGCAGGCCCAGATTGGGAGAATAAAGGCGGCGGATGCCAGCGCTTCCACTTCATGCCTCGTTTTGTGCGATTCCTACCCGGTGAGTGGCAAACGTCACCTCTAGCGGTACCCCGAGCCTCAATCCCGTCGAGTCGACGTGCCAACCGCTATTGCACAGTGCTGCCCTGCAAATTTTCCAGTTTCAATTCCTGGAAAGGCTGCGTCGCCTCCTTTGTACACCAGATGGCGCAGCTGCACTGCCAGACTTCTTTCCCCCACTGGCTGGTTGTTATGGCAGCAGAGCCACCGAGCTCTCTACCTTCCATCGATAAACAATTTGCGCACCCCCCCTTTTAGCTGGATTTTCACTTGTATATGCTTCTTTCCCCCCCCAAGAAACACAAAACCACTCCAATGCAGCATTCCTCAGTGTGTGTGTGTGTGTGTGTGTGTGTGGTCATGTATTTATTAGTGTGCTAATGCATTTCCAGTAGCTAGTGTCCAGCGTGCAGGCTATACACTGGATGCAGGTCAATCAATGTTGCATGAGTGTCTATTAAGTCCGTTCGACTTGACCCGCGTGCATGCTGTGAGCATTTTACCACTCCCCCCCACATTTCATTTGTTTGTGTGTATGTGTGTGAAATCATCATGAGGTTGACAGTGCGCTTGAGCTCACACGTGCGTCCGCTTGTCAATGTGCAGCGGAATGTTCCACTCTGGTGGCAGGCGGCGACATCAGCCTTGATTTGGCAAAGTAATAATTCGTAGAAAAACATAAGAAATGTGAAGAAAAAGCAAATACCAACTATTTGCTCTTGTTTCTTTTAAATTCAATACATTGCTTCTCACGCTGGTGATTTATCTCAGCCTCATCATTTTTGATAGCGTCCAAAGCAGGACAGAGAAGAAGTCGACTTTCTATAACTTTTTTCGCCTGCTGTGTGTCTTTGCAAGTTGCGCCGCCGCGTCGGGATTGCGGCTAACGCTTGCGATTGTGCAGATGGTGGGAAGGAGGTGCTGTCCATGCACCAGGTGCTGCTCTACCTCCTGAGCAGCAGCAAGCCGCTGGTCCCTGAGGAGCAGATCGCCGACATGCTGCAGTGGGAGGAGCTGGCGTGGCAGAAGTATGCGGAAGAGTGCAAGGGCATGATCGTCACCAACCCGGGCTCGGTGAGTCAGCCCTTTCCCTCCCCCCCCCCCCCCCCCCCCCGCTCCTCTCCATAGGACGGTGGTCCAAGGGCATCCGCAACCCCCGTGTACCGTTTGTCCCGTTAGCCCGTTACACCGGCACGCTCACCTAATATCCCCAAGGGCGTTGCTTGTCACAATCCTTATGCACCCCCCCCCCCCTCCCCTTCAGCCACGTACTCATGTCACCGTGACGCCGGCTCACCTCTGTGTCGGACCCGCCTTTGAGAGCCCGTACAGTAATTGTGTCCGGGTGAAGGTGATGAGATGTCAAGCGCCGCATAGCAACGACCTTTAGCGAGCGTGACTTATTGAGTCGGCTCCTCCCCGAGGCAGCTCTGAATGGTCGCTGTCAGGGTTGTCAGGTGGGAGGGGGAGGGGGGGGTAGATCATCATCAAACCAGCCGGGAACACACCCCATCTAAGTCGATTGTATGAAGACATCACTTCCACTGCTTCTATTTGTCATCCGTTTTCCATGAACTTCTTTCTTTTCCAACTATCGCGACAGACACTTTCTAGTAGGAGTACCTACCATACTTTCTTTATCAAATACACCCACACCTTAAAAAAAAAAAAAAAAGTATTTTTTTTTTTTTAGTTTGCAAGGCGTGGACGTAGCTAATGTCAAGGTGAGCGACGGGCCTCCAGCCATCTGCCACCGAGCACATGACGCCGTATGTCGGGGTCCTCGCGTCCGATCCCGCTCACGTACGAGTGTCTGCAGATCCGCTCGCCGCCGGCGTCCCGCGCGGCGAATGATTGAACGACGGCGCCCGCTTGTCGAGCTTGTTTACACTGCTAATGCGCTCACCCGCCCTGGCTTCCGTGTTGTCACTCCCCAGAAACCGAGTTCGGTGCGGATCGACCAGCTGGACCGGGAGCAGTTCAACCCAGACGTCATCACCTTCCCCATCATCGTTCATTTCGGGATACGACCTGCCCAACTCAGCTACGCTGGAGACCCTCAGTAAGATCCGTCGCTGTGAATATCTCGGATCGCTTTGTATTCACTTGGAGGTCCTCGATTTAGGCTGCCCCCCTATGTTGGCATGCAAGGGTCGCTTACGAACACGTGGTCACACGGCAGCGGCACACGTTTTCTCAAATTCCCATCCTCTTTAAGTCATTTATTCTGAAGGGTGAAAGTGGACTCGAGGTGATTCCATAAGTCATTCCTGATCATCATTTCACGGAATCCGAGAAACAATGTGGTTGGACCCGAGATAAATGTCATCCGACTCCTTGTAGCTTCCCCCCATGTTCCATGAGGGGCTCCTGGGCACGTCCCCTTGAGTGCCACGTTGCCGCCAGAAGCTGAAGAGTTTGCGCAAGGCAACATGCGGGCAGACTGATGGATTAGAAGAGGGAATAGATGGCGGCAAGGACGAGCGGCGTGACATTTTCACATGCGTCGTCACGGGTTCCTCTGTCGGGCGGCTCCGCCACGGGAGCCCGCGCGGTTTATTTCCTGCACATAGCGATGCTGCGCACGCCACGCAGGGCCCGCAGGTGGGAATTGTGTATTGTGCTGCTGCATAATTAACAAAAGCGATGTCGAAGATCATCACAGTTGCTACCCGGTGGGAGTTTGGATACAAAAAGGTGTGCCAGTTCATGTCTTGGCTTTGTAGGAGACAATTGTTTTCCTCAATTGAAAACAGCTTGCGGGCATCTCGACAGCATATGCGGAATGTGGCGTGAACCTCGGAACTGTGGGCCAGACGTGCGGACCACTAGGTCACCGTGCTGCGCATCCTCTTCTTTATTTCTAATGAACGCAATTTCTCCACCGCAGTCGGGAGGCAAACAGAAGGTCCAGGAGTAATTGTCGCTCCCACCTCGCCAGTGTCCTCACCCCTCGCCGCCTTCCCACCGAGTGCTTTCATCCGTCGCACGCCCGGGCCGCCATGCCAAACGGCTCCAAGTGGCACGCGGCGACAAATTTATGGCCAGACTGGGATGTCATTAGTGGCGCCGGCGCATCGGCTTTACCCGCCACTGATAATGATCTGTGGCGGGCGCTGTGGAGTGCGTCACAGTCGATCGCGGCGGCGGCCGCCAGTCCGCGGCATTTGCGAAATTAATTCACTCGGCTGAAGACGCCCCGGTGTGCTGTCACCCTCGCCGGACCCTCGAGCGCCTTCGTGGCGTACCCAGAGGTGACGAGTTAGAAGCCAGGGAATAATGAGGAGGAGGTGGCGGCGGCCGCGTGGGAGCATGAACATCTAACGTGAACATTGCAATCATTTAAAAAAGATCTGCAGCTTGGTTCGTCGAGTCCTACTTTCTCATAAAACACATCCTATCTCTGATGTCACTCAAGATATGTTCCACAGCCTCACCTCGTACCCAATAAGAGTGGACAGGGAAAGAGTTAGCACATGCTAATGCAAACCGAGAGAGGCCAGCGTGCCGCAGAGAGATCACGTCGGATCTCCGGGAAAGGTCACCGACGCAGACTGGGGACGCGTGGGTTTCGCAGGTTGGATATTCGACCCCTCTCTGGCTCCTCCTTCGCGCAGGACGCTTCCGCGCGGGGGCGGCGAGCTGATAATCGTAGCCGTTAAGCCGTCTCATTCCCTCGCCTCGCTCTCTAATGAAGTCCCCGGTATTAAAGCTCTATAATTCCTCTATTCTACGGCGGCCCCCTCACCTCCTCTCCCGTCCCCGCCTCTCTCGCTCACTCACACACTCGCAATATCTCCGCGTACGTCTCACCCCCCTTTCACTCTGTCCGATCGGCCGAGCCGCACCACCTTAACCGGCCACCCCGGCAATCATAATTGAATAATTCTGGCTAAATGAGGAGAAAGTCGACTGAATGGGAGCAGAACGGTCACACTCAGTGCATCAATCAGAAGGCCTGATTGAAAATGTGGGGGCACGGGGTGTGGTGGTGGGGGCGGGGGTCTCCGCGGCGGCTCCATGTCACCTTGCCGATAACACCCTTGGCCCTCTTTTCACATGCAAATGAGAGCAAAGACAACGGAAAATGAAAGCGAGAAGCAGGCGAGGTGGAAATAAAGAAAGTCCGAGGCAGGTGAACCCGACTTGGAGTTCAAGCGGCCGACGCTCATATCTCCGACGTTTGCCGCCCCGAAACAAAAGCACCTAATGGAGCAACGTCTCCAATTAGGCGCGATGAAATATTGACGTGTTTTTGCAGACTCCGAGTCGGAATCCTTTTAGCCTCATTTGTTTCCCTGCATGGCAGGTACCAGAAGCTGTGGAAGAGCTACGTCAAACTGCGCCACCTGCTGGCCAACAGCCCCAAGGTCAAGCAACTGGATAAGCAGAAGCTGACGCAGAGGGAGGTGAGTTCGACAACTAAACAAAACATGCCGGGGCGCTTGCCCAGAATTTTGTTGAGTTCGATTGACAACGAGACCCCCCCCCCAATATCTTTACCGTGGTGTCATTTGTCATTTGCGGCGTTAACGAGCTCTGCGGCGAAGGAAACGTGCTAACTGCCAGCCACGCCGCTTTGGATGAAGGAACAAATGAAGGTGTTTGCTCTTCCGTGGACTTTTCCAAATGCCAGCAGCTCATTTCCACTCTTCTCTCATTTACACGCAACAAGCTCGGCGCACTCGAGCGCATCTCGTAAATATCGCTTGGCTCTTTTCAATTAATCGTCGCTGCTCTTTTTCCCTCCCCCTCGACTTTCTTCATTCTCATTCATCGCGTACGACTCCGCCAAGTGCCTCGCTCACCGGCTCGTCATTTTTATATGCGTTTAAAGCCTCCTGTGCCAAGGTCACGGAGATCGTTTAGTTTGGGTGATATTCACAGGACCCCCCCCCCCACCCTACTCCTCTTTCGGGGAGTCCTTCAGCGGCATACACATCCCGCTTGACACAAGCACAACCAATAAGGAGTGAGAAGTTGGACTCAATTAGTTGCTTTCCTGGCTGGCCAACTTGGCCTGAATGTCCTGCTGTCAAACCGCAGCAATTACACACATGCACACACACACTGTGCTGTGTTCAGCTTGCGTGCTTTAGCGGCCCTGTCTGGACTCATTACCTCCCCCAAGGAAGCTATTTTTGGCCCAGTGTGTTTCTTTGTTACAGTATGTATTGTTTGGATATGTCAAGAAGTAGCATGCAAAATTCCATCTAACTTTGTGAGCAGGGCAAAAGAAGAACCCGTTAACCTTTGCTGACGCGTTCTCTGAACTTCACAAGCGATGACTGTCAACGCGAAGCGACAACGAAACGCTCTGTAATGTTTCATGTTTGGTTTTCTGTGTTGTTTACGTTCACCTTGGAAACACGTTCTTATGGCGTTTTTGGGACTGCAAATTGGGCACCTGCAGTCCAAAGACTTGATGGTTTCTCTTGCAGCCTTGCGCTAAGTAGTGCGTCCTCTGCACCTTGGCCCTGACCACACAGCGCGAAGCCTTCCCGCGTCATTTGCAACCTTGCGGGCTAGCGTGTGTGTGAGCGCGCGTGCTCGCGGCGGTAGCGGCGTGGGCGAGCGTGTTCACTTTGATGCAGAGTTCAAAGTCGGTCGACATTATTTATTCATGCCTTTGTTGTTCTTATTTCCTCTGTGAGGCAAAAATTCCTGGCGTTCCATTCGAGGCGGCTCGGTTCTGTGCAGCGCGCACACGCACGTAGATGTTGACATGCTCGTGTGTTTCCCCGAGGTCCGACGACCCGGGTGTGCGTCCGACCGCCGCCGCCGGCGGTCCTTAAACTTTTTGACACCGTAAAGACTGACATTGATGCACTGGCAAAGTTAAATACAACTGAACTCTATTCAACAAAAATATTCTAGAAAGTTAAATCCACAGTTAAGAAAATAATAACACAAAGGTGATGTCTGACATTCCTCACCTTACCTCACTTAAAAATCCGAATCAACTGGGAACTAGGAAAGCAGAAGGTGCCTCCGCTCCAAAGCCCAAATATGAAGCCTCGGACGGGCCGAGCTGACGAAAGGCCAGGTCTCGGTTAGCCGCCATGGGTGCGCCACCCATGTGGCACGTGCCATCTGTCAGCCCAGCAGGAGGGAGCCGTTTGGGTGTGGGTTGCTGTCTTGTCTCCACCGGCTCGGCTGCCATTGATCAATAATTGAGCGGCTGCTTGTTTGGCAGGAAGCTCTTCAGAAGATCCGTCAGAAGAACACCATGCGCCGCGAGGTGACGGTGGAGCTCAGCAGCCAGGGATTCTGGAAGACCGGCATTCGCTCCGACGTGTGTCAGGTAACCTGCTCGTGTTCCAGTGGAGCATGTGACACGAAAAAAATACAATCGTGTGTGAAGGTCTTGACAACAAACTGGTATTGCCATCAAAACAACTCGAGGTCCGCTTGGGCGCCCCACGCTGCAAATAACGTCACGCTTGGCGGCAGTGAGACGAGGTGACGCGGCCGGGTGGCCCGAGGTTGACTGCACAGCCGCATCGGAGACACTTGCCATGTTGTTGCCGTGCGTTGCGTCATGTCCTCGCTCGATGTGCGCGTGGCCAAAGTGGACTCCCCGTTGCAACCGTCCGCCTCCATTAAGGTCCAGGCGTGCCTCACACATTGACTCAGTTCGGCGAGACCGCGCAAGTCCGTCTCACGCTCGCGCCGACTCCACAATTTTTCCAGTTGTTGTTCGAGGAAGTCGACAAGACTTCTGGGAAGCTCAAGCGGGTTTGCCATCAAACCGCTTGAAGCTTCAAATTTAAAAAAAATCTTGCTCCGTCTTCATAGTGAGAGGTCGCCGCCCGGTCGCATCGAGCGTCACTTTGATGAAAAAACGGATTCGAAACCGCTGATGAATTTGCACGTGAGCTGCGGCGGCGCTTTTATTTTGGACCGTTCTCTCCCCGGTTGTTTTTGTCCTCCGATTGTGCCGGCCGTCAAGTGTAAAGCGATAATTGGCAGCCCGGCGCATCGCCTCCAGCCACCGCTCGCGTTTGGAGAGGCATGACAGGAAAGTTCGAGTCTCATAAGCCAGACCTCTCTTGCAGCAAGGTCTAGCAAAGAGGATCCGATCCATAATTGCCACCCAATTATATTTGCTTCAAGCTGGACTGCTGCGACTAATTGGTTCATGAATAATTTCAGGCGCTCCACTCTGCACCGCGCGTCGCAACGCCGCCGACTGATAGCGGCGGATCTCGAGCCCAAACTACCTTTAAAAAAAAGAAAAAAAAAAGGAAACTTGTCCGCTTGTGATCGACGTGGCTTGACATCACCAAGGTCGTTTCTTTTGAAAGGCAGAGCTGGGGAATTTGCAGCGTTATTCACCGCCGTGTCCATCGCCTTCTGCGACCTTCACAGGCGCCAATGCGAAGGCTGTTTGGCATTCACGGAAAAAATTAAAGAAAATGAAGCTTGTTTAGTTTTGTCGCGCAGGCTGAAAAAGAGGCAAAGATGTAGCGACATGAGTTTCCCGTGTTTTACAGCAACGCCACTTGTATTCACAGCTCGTGTTGAGCTGGATATCAGGGTCAACCTTAAGCGTATCGGTTAAGCGGTCGCTTCGAGATGGAATCTGGCCTCGTTCAAATGTGCCGAAACATCCGATGAGTATTTCTTAATTCCCACCGCATCTCGTTTTCCAATGAACTTTACGCAACGCAGAATTCTGGTTACGGTAATCCGTCTTCAGATAAAAAAATGTTGACGTCGGAGGCAGAGCATGTGGTGTCGTCCAGGTCTGGCCAAAAGCTCTCTGGATGGACACCACATTAGAAATTCAGTTTTTGGCCCACCAGACAAGTTCAGGAACCCGTCGTGGCTTCCTTAATTGGCTCTTTAAGCGTGTCGGTGGAGCGCGTCACCCACGCGGTGCTCCCTGACGCCCTCCGGGTTTCCTTGTCAACACCTCTCGGTGCGCTCGGGCCCCCGGCGCGGCCTCGCCCCGTAGCGCTAATTAAAACGAGGACGGCGGGCTCCTCGCTCGGGGTTAACGTTGTGAAGAGCGCCTCTGCCATCTTGTGTCGCGCGGCTAATGACGGAGCCCGTCGGCCGAGCGCCGTTCTTCCCGCGCTCTCCCCGCAGAGGGCTGTCAGAGCACGTGGCAAAGTAAGTGCGTCAACACGGCCAAATGGGCTTCGATCCCCCGCCGCCCTGCCCCAAAGTGAATTTTCCCTCCTGTCCGTCATTCTCCTCACGCCGCCGCCGCCATCGGGTTTGTGATGATTCCATCTATGTGTTGCCTCGCGCCACTTAATAAATAATGAGCGTCTGATTGATTTCTGCCCGCTATCAGCTCTCAGCCCTTGCTTCTGACAATCCCTTCATCACACATTCCCCTCCAACATGTTCCCGTCACTCCTCTTTCATATCAGACACGATCCCCGCTCAGGTTGCCCCCCCCACTCCCGAGCCACCTCCTTGAGAATTCTCTTTGTGCCCCCCTGCAGCACGCCATGATGCTGCCCGTCCTCACCCATCACGTCCGCTACCACCAGTGCCTCATGCACCTGGACAAGCTGATTGGCTACGTCTTCAAGGAGCGTTGCCTCTTGCAGGTAAGACGCACGCCGCAAACAACATCCACAAACAAAAGGATCGCCGCAGACGTGTTGTCCGTTCATTTCCCGGCCATGGATTCAAAAGTTCAGGCCGCAACGACGCTATCTAGCTAGTAGCTAAGCCAAACGCTCCAGCTAGCTACAACAGTTTTTTCCCCCCTCGCAAATTCTTTTTCTCTAAGCAAAGGGGGCAAAAAAAGTTAAAAAAAGTTCTTTTAAAAAATGCCAGTCCCGCTTCATGTTTCCAAAGGCCACTTCGTTTCATCCATCTCGAAACGTTTGCTTTGCATGGGGCGGGTCATTCCTGAGCGTGCTCCTGGCCCGAATCGCAAATTCCATTTCAATTCCATTTTACTGCAAGGTTGAAATAAAAGTACCTTTAAAGCCATCTTGTGGTCGTCGAGTAGTCGCGTGCTCGGAATGCGCTCGAGTGTGGCCGCATTGGCTTTGCGATGAAGTTGGATGGCCAGAGTGACATAGTGATGTGACACCGACGTGCCAGCGCTGTATTATTTAAAGGCTGGCATAGTTAAGAAGCAGGAGGAGACAAAGCGCCGCACGCTGGTTTGAGGCTGCCTGCCTGCTCTCCTGCCCGCCTGCGGTGAGATGTGGGCTTGTGGGAGGCAGCAGACTCCTCATTACGTGGACCCGCGCCGCCTCTACTCCGACAGTTCAGGCGGAAAGAGCGCCGCGGGAGTCACTTAAGGTGGCCGCCGCCGACCCAAGTCACAACTTTGCCGGCTCCGCTGTGACTCGCGCTGACAGAACAGTCCTGCCAAATGCTAGCTCTGCCCTGTCACGGCCCGGGGGGTGAAGCGAGAGCAGGAGCCGCCATCAGCGAGGCATTAGAGTTTTGATCGTTAAACTCGCACCTTTCTTTGTGTGTTTGCGCGAGCGCTCCCCGGCAAGCCGGAATTTGCACATATCGATCGGCCGTTTGTCAAGCGTAGCGTGACGAGCTGTCATAATGAGCGACGAAAAGGAAACACCGGCCCGCTACGAGGCTCGCCGGCGGCTGACAAGCACTCATTCGGAGCTTGACATCACCTCCTTCTCTCTCTGTCAGGATCGTCGACGGCGCATCAATTCAGAGTTCCGCTGATAGAATGCGGAAATGTAGCCCTGAATTCATACAAAGTCATCCCGAAATTTCGTTCCACTTTTGAGGTTTGGGTCTAATTACTCGTGTTCGGGGAACAGCCGCTTCCAAAAAGAACAAAGTTGAGTCATAGCGAGCGCGCCCTGCCGCCGGCTATTTGTGTGGCGGCGGGCAGCGTTGTCAGCACAGCGGGGAATAAAGTGGACACAAAATCACCAGCACATGCTGCTCGCAGACCTTTTATTGCTGCATAAAGTCATCTTTTTTTTTTTTCTTTTCCCCCGTCGAGCCTTGTTGCATCCGAAATGGCGTCCCGAGGCGGCCCGCCTTCCATCCGGTCTTCCGATGACCGACAAGAGCTGAGTCGCGCCATCAAAATGACTCAGCTTGAATTATTAATGGCAATTTCATCTGGTTAATGCGGGTCATTCCCAATAATTTTAATCAGAATTACAGATGAGCAAAACTTAATGAGTGTTTTGAGAGAGTCCAATATAATTTTGAAATTTCTGATTATTTTTTCATAATATTTTTTTTTGGGTCACGTTTGGCGAGCAGTGCTTTACAACTGCTAGTTTTGGACGATCCTCACTTGACTTTTTCCTCCCCCTCAAGTTGTAAACAATCCGCCGTTAGCTGCTAGCGTGACTTTTTTGTCGCAAAGCAATCTTTCAATTAGACGTACAATCAATTCAAATAAAAACTAAAAGGATGGCGGCGTGTTGACAAGAGCCTCAAAGACCCCCCCCTCCATGTCCCCCTCCCCAAACTGCCAGTCACCCTCTGCGGGCTTTGAATCTCCTCTTCTGAGAGGCCGTTAAACATTTAACATGTAAAAAGTCGGGGGCGGTTATAGCAGTGCGTTGATGGCCGCTCCGCGCACGAACGCTAGCGCACCCGTGGAGGACGGCCTTAATCCTGCCCCCGCCCCCTGTTGATTTAGCCCCCGCCCCACGGCCCCCCGTTTACTTTGTAGCCTCGCCGCCACAACGAGAGGCATCACAGAACATCTCAATAATTCAAGTGTACAAGTCCCCCGGCCCGCTTGTGTTGTCACACGCCCCGGCCCCCGCCCCGCCGTGCGTGCATCACTATTTCATTTGTTGTCTTCTTCACGGCCACCCCGGCTCTCGCCACGACATTCCGGCAGACCTTTCTTTTGGCCCGCATTACATTTTACCGCACTCCGCTCTTTTCTCCGTCTGTCTAAATGATAAATGGCACTCGATGCCGTCTCTTCGACGAACCCGGGCGGCGTGTGGTCTCTATGGCGACCATGTTACATCGGCCGCGCGGTCGTCGCTGGACTGCACATCCTGTATGACATTGAGGAAATAACTAATTCATAGACATGTCAAATTGTTATTGCGAACGTGGATTCGCATGGAATGCGCTCGTGGCTACTCGTGAGCTAAAGTCACGGGAGTAGTTGGGCGCTACAGTAAAATACTCAAGTCATCCATATTTATGCGGGCTTGTGTTATTAAGTCATGAACTGACAAGTCATTGGAGCAGTCACGTAATCCAGTTCTAAGGAGCGCATGCCTTTAATGGGATGTTTTGCTCAGAATATACAATGTCATCAGCATCACAAGGAATTTCCAGCTAGTAGTTGCTCCCTCGAGTGCTGTGGGAAGCACAATACAGTGGGCGCCACTTCTCCATTTTCCCAGACACCAGAATTTAACTCAATCCTCTCTAAAAAAAAACAAAGGTGCCAAGTTATTTATTGTGACCCCCCTATTTAAGTTTATGATCAAGCTAAAGATAAAACCGTCTGCTAGATTAATGCTAACACATAATGGGGAATACCATAGAAAGGCTAACGAATACAACAGTGGTGTCGCAACACATGTAGACAAGCAATAGAACAATACTCGCAGTTTGTTCTTACAAAAATATATGTTAAAAAGTAAATATATGACTGACGATGGACCGTTTTGTACCAGCTAGTCCACCCGTCACTCGCCATCCATTCCGATTTTTATTCATACATTTGCCTCGATGGTTAAGTCGAGTGGAACGCGCGTCGGCGGCCTGTCTGTAAAGGACAGCAACGCTTTGAGACATCGTCCTTAAGTGCAAACAAGGCACTCTGACTGATGTGTTTTGTTTGTGTGAAGCTGTGACATGGCTCGGCGAGGGGGCGGACGGCAACTTGGGACGCAAAAAAAAAAATATTTTCAATCGTCAATACAAAACCGAGGCGCATCTGCTCGTCTCGCACGACAACAAATTCCACAGATGACAAAAAAGTACTTTTCGTCATCTGTGGAATTTGTTGTCGTGCGCGTTCACAGTTAGGAAGCAGAAGGCCGATCGCGCGCTGCTAAATATTGAAGCACCCGTGTTTAGCTTTCACATCTACATCTCATTGGAGCTTGAAATTGATCTGAAGTTGTCTGAAAGCAGACATGGGCAGCTGCGGCGGAAGTTGCCCAAATGTAAGATTGATAAATGCTCAACGCATCTTTTTTTCTTTTTAAATCTCACACGCTGGATCGCTTCGGTTTTTGTCGCTGGTGGATAACAAATGAAATTAGGCGGATAAAACACAAGTGCAGTCAGAGCTCAACACCCCAGCAAATTTCTCTTTTCACCCTGCTTGAATTGCAATGACACGTTTGTGTGTAAAGTGACATTTTCAATCAAGGGCCCGATGTAGGTCTCATTTGCCAGAGAAAAAAAAAAATGGCTCCGAAAAGGAAATGATTCGATTTTTTTTTGCAGCCGGTGTGCTTAAAACTCATTCCTTTGCCATCAGCACATTCGCATGTGTCAAAAAATGGAGCTACAATTTGTTCTATAACTATTTTCTGCCCCCTTGTGTCTTTTTGCATTTCTTTCACAGAAAGCAAGTCGGCTAGCGTTTCTTTTTGGCTCTCAGAAATGCCGGCTTGTGCACATATCACGGTTCCCGCCCGTTTCTTTTGTAGACGCTTTTTCCAGCCTCAAAACGGAGCAGACTCAAGGCTGGCGTGAACGTAAATTCCTGTTCCTGTTGCTCTTGTTCAGTTGGCCATGACGCATCCCAGTCACCATCTCAACTTTGGGATGAACCCCGACCACGCCCGCAACTCCCTCTCCAACTGCGGCATCCGACAACCCAAATATGGCGACAGGAAGGTTCACCATATGTACATGAGAAAGAAAGGTGAGGCGCTTTGTGGCCTTTATTCCTCCTCCTCCTTTTCCTCGTCCTCCTTGACTGAGCCACCCTGCTGCTTTCAGGAATCAACACTTTGATCAACATCATGTCCCGCCTGGGCCAGGATGACCCTTCCCCCTCCAGGTAGCCCGCCCGCCGCCACACAAATGCGTCTTCACGCTATCGCTAGCCACGGGAACGATCGAATGTAGCCAGCCGCCTCGTGATTAAGATTCCCTGCAGGCCCGCTGAGAGGAAAATTAACTTGTAATCACGGAAGCGCGGGAGATCTCGGGGCAAATGAAATGAACTCGTTTCCAGGACGTGCCTGCTCGGGATTACCTTCGCCGCCGAGTTTTGCTTTTGCGCTCGAATCCAAGATTGCAAACAAAAACATTCCAATGAAGCCAAAAAGTCTGCTTCTGGGATTATTTTATTATTGCTTAATTATTAGTATTATATATTATTATTATTATATAGATTATATCTTATCAAAATTATATTATTATTATTACTATATTATCATTATATTATTATACTATATTATTATTATATTTTTAATTTAAGCAATATTTAGGAAGCAGCCCAACTTAGTAGTTATTCCACCCACCTGGTAGCCACATTGGTGTTGAGCATGCATGCGCTGCTATTCTGGTTGCCTTTTTTTTCATGTTCTCTCTCACCCCCCCGTCCTCAGGATCAATCACAACGAGAGGTTGGAGTTCCTGGGCGACGCCGTGGTGGAGTTCCTCACCAGGTGAGAAGAAGGTTGCGCCGCCGCGCCTGATGGACGCGAGCGCTAATTGAAGTCGAGCTCAATCCCGTCAGCCGTTTTCTTCCCACCGCCTCGGAGCACTCGGCTCCCTCGTTCCTCTCATCGTCTCCGTCTTTGGGTGTCTGTCACAAGTGTTGGAGGTGCGGAGACAGCGATTTCCTGGTAATTGGAAGCCTGGATGGAAGTTCTCCCTCCCCCAAGCACGCGGCAATCTTTTTTTCGACGGCCCCGAAAGCTGTCATGACAACTCGCAATTAGCTGTCGGCAACGCTCAGCGTGTTATTGACTGCGGCCCGTGAGCCACTTAGCCTAGCCCGGGACTAATTATACGTGGACGTTATTAATTGAGCGCGCCGCCTACGACCAGAAAGCACCCCGCGCTCTCGTGAGTCCTCCCCGAGTAGGATTGAACCGCGAGGAACTGATCCGGTCCGGGGCTTTTGTGGCAAAATCAAATAATTTTTCAACAAACCGATGCTAGGAAAAGCTGATTCTTTTGGATTCAATTGAAAAAAGAATGGAATCTGATCTTAAGACCAGAATCGAATCAACGTTAGCAGTGCGAGGCAACAAAATGCACATGGATGAAGGAACCCACATAAGATAGTCTTTTTTTTTTTCCTTTGCCGGCTTAAGTGTAGATGGGGGAAAAAATGAAGCATGTCTGATTGGTTCACAGGCTCTCACAAAGAATTGGCCAGCACTCCCCCGTCTTGCCATCGTCTGCCCACGTCTTGGATTGTTAGCCTCGGATGAGACACGCTCAGCCTGCGTTCTGCCTCTCTGAATTATTTATCGGCCTCTTGTCCAGTTAAATGGCTACAGCAGATCCAACCAAATGCCAGCCCCCGCCCCTCCCCCCCACCCCACACAGCAATCTGCCCCCTCGGCGCTGTCCGGCCAGCAGAATATTCTGCGCATGGGAGCGGCAATGTGGAGCCGGCCCGTGCGCCGCCGCTTCTGGTGCTCCGAGAGGACGCCTTTAAAAGCAGATGATGTAAAATAAATAAGTCGCCCCGCAATATTTGTGAGTAAATATTTTAGAGGAACTAGCAAGTGAAGTTCACTCACAATCTTGGACGAGTTCCTGTGAGCATCCGGGAGCCGATTCATCTTTTGGGAGCTCGTGTGAGTGTTTCGGTTTGAGCTTATTCCAAAAGCGTCCTCCTGCACTAAAGTCATCCGAACTTTCTAATCTCAACAACACGATTCGTTTCAGGCTCTTTGTTTGCCGCTCGAATTTGGGCACGGGAACGCCACCTGCGTTCCTGCGCCGCCATTGATTTCAAATGGCGTAATTAAACGGCTGTTTGTGACTGGGATGAAATCAAAATGACACGCTTCAGCTTTGGCCAACGCCGGCTGCTAATGAAAATGGAAGCGGGCGGCGGCGCAAGCCAGCTGCCAAATCGCTCGCGCGTCCGCTAGCGGGCTCCAAACGGCTCGGGCCTGGAAAGGCCTTGAAAAGTTCAACGCATGATTCATGAGGGAGAAGAACTCATTCGTCCGCCTCCAAATGGCGTGCGACAGTTTTGTGTCCATTGCGAATTCCGAAGAACTAGTTGCTCATCCATGATGTTTGTGTTTGCAGTGTCCACTTGTACTACCTTTTCCCCACTTTGGAAGAAGGAGGCCTGGCCACCTACAGAACAGCCATTGTGCAAAACCAGCACCTGGCCATGCTCGCCAAGGTAAGCCCCCTCTCCCCCTTTTTTTCCGATTTGGAGTTAAAAGTTAGTTGTTTTGGAGGAGGAAACCCCGGAAGTCTTGCGGAAATCGCTTCGGCTTCAAACCTCGGCGACCCCCTCGTCCCTCTTCCTGCTAGCTGAGCTTGCCGAAAGAAAGTACACAACGGTGCGAGGAAGCAATTAAAAGGATGCGTCTTTCATGCGGCTCCCCGCCGAATACAAAAGATGCGGCCGTTTGTGTCGGCCTTCACCGCGAGCGCCATCCAGCGCCTCGCCCGTGCCAAGTTGTTGAACACTCGTAATTATCTCTTCCCAAATAATATATGCGTATTTGTCGACACAATTGGACTTGAAAGTGGGGAAGGCGAGGGAACGCGCTCTCAGAGTTGGAGCCTCGGTGGAATGCGGCGCTTGAGTCTCCGGGGGTGGCGTACCCCCGACAGTTATCAGCCGTAATTAAGTGGCACCCTGGCTCTTTGTTTGCACGGCTTGGACTTTGGATGCGCTTTAGAGGAAGGCAAGTTGCAGTTTGCAACTTTGCAAAAAATGACATCATCTTGTGTGACCGAGCTCTTTGTCATTTCCACCATTGAAATGAAAAAGAAACTAAATAAACGACTTTTTTGTTTTCTGGATAGCTTTGAGGGCCTTGTGAGCGACCTCAGGAGCTGCTTGCTCCTTGCGTGTTTAAAATTGTCTGTCTACATGTGCTGTTCCACCATGTGTGTTCAAATATTGCTCGCTTGAAGGGTTTTGAAACTGTTACGCTAACTGTTAGCATGCCAATAGCATTTTTCATTTCAACCTCTCTTAAAATGGCTAAGCCATTTTGTCTGGCTTGTAAGAAGATTCTTTGCCCTCTTTGATTCCAATGTTCCATTCCAGAAACTGGAGTTGGATCGCTTCATGCTCTACGCTCACGGGCCAGACCTGTGCCGGGAGTCGGACCTGCGGCACGCCATGGCCAACTGCTTTGAGGCCCTCATAGGTGAGACATGTTTTGAATCAATGTTTTTTTTTCTTATTAAGAATGTAACAAATATTCTTGATGTAAATGTCAAGGAGAAATATGTACGGTAATCTGCTCCAGTTTGCTTTTGGCAGCAATTTCAGTCTTTGTTCACTCGTTACAAGCTCCGTCACATCGTGCTGTTGTCTTGATGTCGGATCTTTTTGTTCCCTTTAAAACCTTACTTCCTTTTCGCTATTAAGATCTTTATCTGAGCAGAGGTTCCTGCCGAGGTGTTAGATCCCGGACGCGGTACGGACCTTTATTGACCTCGGGAGATGGCCAACAGCCGGGCGGGCAAGCCCCCTTATCGGCCTTGCTCTGTTGCCTCGCACGCACACGCTTTGTAACTTCGGCGTGCGCCGGTCCCACCGAGCTAAGCCCGGCTCGTGCGGAGCTGCAGCGTCTGCAGCTTTTTCTTATCTTATCTCCATCCTGATTGCCACGCTCGAGAGAGAGCGCGGCGGCTTTCAAGAGATCTTCCTCCTCCTCCTCCTCCCGGTGTCAAGCGGCGGGCGCAAAGTGCTGACTGGCACCGTGGCCCCCCCCCCCATCGGCCCCGGGGCCCCCGCACTTGTCACAGGTTCATTATCGGCCTAGACAAAGTAGTAATCTATTCTGTCCCGTGGCTGTCGGCGGCGTTCTCATTGTGGCGAGAACTCCGTGCTGGAAGCCTCCTCGCTTTCATCACCCCCCCCACCCCCCCTCCAATTTCAACTTCATAAAAGTGATGAATAAACACGCTGTTCTGAAGGAACCTGCGCGAGGAAAAGTGCTGTCAGAGACACACTGCCAAACAAAAAAACAAAAAAAAACGGCAGACGCGAGGAAAAAGTGACGCGCCTTTGAAAGCGTCACTTTCCCCGTCTGATGTCGGCTTTTTTCTCTCGCCGGGACTTTTTTGTCATCTTCATTTCAGTTTTGGCGCTCAAACGGCGGCTTCAAGACCTTGTTAGCAAGCCGTCTCCGACTGGCTCGGCGTTTCTTTTGCGCTCCGGCTCGGCTCGCCTCGTTTCCGGCGCTCTCATCTCGTCTCGACTTTGGCTGTTATTAGCCGAGAGACTGCCATGTCGGCCTCGAGTCACGCTGTCACTGTCGCCACCCCCCCAAATAACAAAGAACACTTCCCCAAGTCTTGGTGCAAGTCGAGCATGCCGCGCTATTTACTTTCCCAGATATCTGAAATGATTTTTAATGGCGGAATGCGCTAAAGTATGTCGCCATGCGCGTCGCTGCCCCCTATAGGAGCTCGGCATAACCCGACTGACCAAAATTTGAATTCCATTCTACATGATGGACGCAATTTCTAATTCCCGCATTGATTTGTCAAGCCCGCCCTGGCTGCCGGGCGAATAACGTGGAGAAGTGGAAACGCGCCTGGCGCTTTCCTCCTTTCCGAATATGACGCAGTCATAACATTGGGAGTTGCCTAGCGGCGCACGCTAACGGCTTAGCGTGCTTGTTTTTTGACCTTTGTTTTATTTGTTTCTTTGGCGCGGTGACCGCTGAACCTGCGCCGCCTTGCAAGTGGCGGATAATCTGCTGCTTTGCATGGGCGCAGTCGAGAGCGCGTCTATCTCCCGAGCCGGCGGCGGGGCAATTCTCTGGCGGAGAGCGAGAGAGCGGCGGCGAAGGAATGGAAAGTAAAGGCATCTGCAATGCAAATGGTTGCCCTGCAACCCTGAATAATTCCAAGTGTTGAATGGAAATCTTGCTTTTCTGATCCTCTGTCATTAACTTGTGCCAGAGTGGGCCATTCTCATTTGGGCTCTTTTGGCCTGCGCACCTCCTCTTCTCGGGCGCCCACTTTACCTCTTTGCTCTGCAGAATGATAACGAAAAAAAAACTCGCCGCCTTCATAGAAAGCGCGGCCCTGCTGGTTTGCCTCTCAGGTCCTCCCCCCTGAGAAGCCCGCCGCGGCTTCCTTCCGACTGAAAGGAAACGCAGGCCAGGCGGCGAGCACCAAAAGAGGGCCTCTCTCTGTTTTGATGGCCCTAATTTCCTTGTACGGTTGATCTGCGGATTATACGCCGCCGGCAGCCGTAGGGATGCAGATGGTGAACCTTTTGTGAGGCTCTCTCTAAGCTCTTCCTATTAAAAGAACGCAGGGAAAGGATTATCTCCCGCTCGCTGAATATCAGATCCTCCCCGCACAATGCGTGCGGTGTGTTGGCGGAGCGAGCGCCCTTTCCTTTTGTTAATTGCCGCCATTGCTTTTGAAAAAAAGTTTCTGAAAAGTAAGATGTTTGATGTCGCCCCTTTTGTCGCTCGCTCGCAAAGTTTCTCCAATGTGTTGTTTTCGCCGTCCGTCTGCCGCTTCAGCCCCCGTTGAGCTGAGAGGGAGCTTAATATATTATTTGATGGATTAGAGTCTGAGCGTTTTTGAATAATTCATTCCGGGTTATTAATGTGACTGTCAGCCGCCGGCGCTCGCTACGCCCCCGACGTGCGCATTTTAGTGGTCACGCAAGGCTCTCAGACGTCGCAATTCCGCCGCCGAACATCTCGCGGCCAGACGTGGCTTTCAACAGATGCGGATGTTCTTTAGAGGCTTCAGCCGGCGCCTGGAAAAATTCTTGCTAGCTTCTCACTGACCTCCATCCAACATCCATGCTGCACTTGCTGTACTCTACTGACTTATCTGCCCGTTGCTAGCTAGCTAACCGCGCGCATCGGGTTCTTGTCGGACTTCCGAGTGCGCTGCCCCCCGAAATAGGAAGCAAAAGGTGAAAAGTACAAATGAAGAATGTTCAGTCTTTGAACGTCTTCAGCAATTCTCCTCAAAACAAAGTTGCAAATGTTTACGCTGGAGACATTTGCTTGCTAACGGCACAAGCAGACAGTCACGACCTGGTCACGTAAGACAACGCTTGTCGTGGATTTTTAAATCGGGCGGATATTTCCGCAGCGCACCGATGACGGGAAGTCTTGCGGCGCGATGGCCCGGTCACACCTCCATCTTAATTGCCGGGCCTCTTTTGTGGCCGTCGGCAGCCTGCCGGCCCGTCCCGAACGCTTTTAATGATTCCACCGAGTTGTGCAATTTATTGGATGGCTTTGGGGCACCTTTTTTTTTCTTGCACCGAGAGCCTCCTTGTCAGGCCCGCTCATGCGTGAATTAACTCCATATCTCGCTTTTTTCATCCAAAGGCTCTTTGATTGACACCAAAAGTGTTGCTTTGAGATTTTTAATACCTTTGCAAACCCTCGCGGGGTCTCTGCTGATTTCTCCCCGTCCCCCTTCTTCCAACTTGCCTCCCCCCCTCCCTTTGGGAGAACTTTTAAAAATGTAATCAGCGGCAAAAACTTTGTGTTTGAATGACTTTGACGCATCCGTTTGGGAGCTTTCCAAATGCGCCGTGTCATCATATCGTGAAGTAAAGTGCCTCCCGGACACACCCTCATCATCTCGGCCCCTCCCGCACACATTTGGAGTGGGTAGTTAAAAGCCATTGAAACGTCGCCTCCCAGCTGCTCTCCAGAGGCAACATCTGTCACGTAGCAGAAGCAACATCTCAAACTCTGCACAAACCGCAAATCCCCAGCGCCGGGAAGAAGCCCCGGAGAGCTCGATGCGCTCGGCCCTTCACGCCCTCCTCGGCCGCAATTACACTTGACTCGTGCATCTGAAAGGACTTAAGAGTGAGCTGCCGCACGTGCCGCACGACTATTTATAAAAGCAAAAAATACGATTTTTCCTTTCCAAAACTTCAGTCCCGATCCAATTTTCCAATCAAGAGACCTCAAAGCCGAGGCCGCATGACAATTATGCCGGGTGTCACGCGGTGTTGAGCATATTTAGACGACACACGCTGACCAAAATGAGTCGTTTCGCCTTTGGCGTTTTCTTTTCTGGCTCCCGGCGACTGCCTCGCGTCCGGCGTGCAACTCATCGGCAGACTTAATCACATTTGAGCAACATTTGTTCAGCGCCGGCGAAGGACGCGGCGTGCACAGGCGCGGGCGGGCGTGCGCGGGTCTATTAGCGTTTGCTGTGGTGCCTTTGCCATTTGTTTGCATTTGTTTCTGTGCTTTTGCAGCAAATGGCCCGTTTGCCATCTGAAAGCACTTTCCCTTCCCAGTTGATGAATCCCTCATATGTTTTTGATGTCTTCCATGAAAGCCGCTCGCGCCTTTCCACTCGCCTCATTTATGCGCGTAATAAAAGGGCCCGCGTGATTGTATACCCAATTTGCCAGGTGGTTATTACTTTCCAAATTGAATGAGCCGCCCCGAGTGCGATGCTTGCGAGCGCCGCGCCGCTTAAAGGCACTCTGATAGTTGCAGCCAGTTGAGTCAAAAGAACAAAAGACGCAGAGGAGAGCGAGCCGACTTGCTGCTAGTAAAAAAAAAAAAAAAAAAAGAGCCAGATGCCGCAAATCATTCCCACAGAGAGCCAACGAGAGAGCGAGCGAGAGACGCATTTGTGATGTCGGCCCTGCCGGCAGCGTCGCTGCATTCTGGACCGCTCCTTTTGTCCAATTTATTTTCCCTTCCTCATCTTTTTTGGTGTGCTTGGATGTGCACCGCTTGCATAAAAAATGTCTTTCGTTTCCAACGCGGATAAACAAAGCTGTGTGACCTGTTTCAATATTTGTGATAGTTTGGACTTGGACAAAACCACTGTGTGTGTGTTGGGGGGGGGTGTTATGATTTCAACAATGTGCCTCTTGATGAAGTTGTCGCGAGAATAACGTGTGGCTGTCGTTTCACGCAGGTGCTGTTTATTTGGAGGGCGGCTTGGACGAGGCCCGGCAGCTATTCGGACGACTGCTCTTCAACGGCCAGGTGAGGTTGGACGCTTGCTTTTCTCTTCATCTTGTCCGCCATGTTTGCGTTCAATCCGACGGACAGACGGACGGTCTAGCTCACCGAACCATCATCAACATTGCGAGTCAAACTTCACAGGGAGATGAAACGTTGACGCTCGCTCCGATTT
This sequence comes from Syngnathus floridae, assembly GCF_059516105.1. Taxonomy (NCBI): domain Eukaryota; kingdom Metazoa; phylum Chordata; class Actinopteri; order Syngnathiformes; family Syngnathidae; genus Syngnathus; species Syngnathus floridae. The sequence continues at coordinate 5,754,524 of NC_142432.1, read as the reverse complement.
GTCTGCTCTTATTATTTTAAGCAATCTGTCCTGACATGAAACATGCCTCGTATTTGCATATTTATTTTCAACCGACGCCGTTCGACTGCTGATGCGCTCGGATGAAAAAACAACCAGGCGGCGGAAATATTCGCCACTTTGAGATGGAGATTTCATTTAGCGGGCCCTGCTTTGAGTGGCTTTCAATGCGCTTGTCATTAACGCTACAGCACACCAAATTATTAGGCACGGTCGAGTCGACGTGCCGGAAATGAGGTTGCACGGGGGCGAAAGAAGTACGAATGGTCAGATCGGCCCGCAAAATGGAAAATGCTGATTCGGGTGTTTTCCCAAACACATTTGCATCTTCCTCATAAGAGACCGATTAAAGTTCTGATCAAGTTACCAAACTGGCTTCAAGGGGGCCCAAAAAAAAAAATCCCCGTTGCAAAATTTGTTGAGCAAGCGTTCAAAAGGCAGTTCGTAATGAAGAGAAAGAAATGAAACGGCCAGATCTGGACTTAATAAAAGATATGAAACTACGGAATAGAACCTTCGCACGAGTGGATCTCATTAGATGGCGCCTGGCTCGCCAATCTCGCCACTGCTCGAGCAGATTGCCGCTCGTGGCTGCAACGTCCGGCTGCCGAAGTCAAATGAAAAGACAAAAGATTGTCTCAGAAGCAAATAGTTGTTTTTTTTCACCCCCCTCTTCCATTTATCCTCGCTTTCTTGGGCTTCCTTGCCAAACTAAAACATCAAAACGGGAAGGAGCACAAGTCAAAAGTGAAATATAGATGAAGTGCAGCGAGAACATCGCCAGACACCTGCTGGTGTGCGCGCGCAGGTGCGGGTGGGTGCGCACACTCGTCAAATGAATCATTGATGAATTCTTGAGCACTTGCATTTATGTTGGCCACGAATGTTACGGGTCAATTAAAAGACCGCAGCGAATCTCAAGCAGGCACGCGCACGCTAAGACGCAGGCGGGGCGGTCCGGCCCGGTCTTTTGATCCAGACCTGAGAAGATGTTTGACGGAGCACATCAAAAAAAGTTTGAGGACTAAATATTTGAACATCTCACAGCTCCCGAACTACGGGAGGAAAGTGATCATGAATTATGGATCCACAAAAGTCAGAGCAGTTGGAGATGGCTGCAAGGATTCTAAGTCATCAAGGCAAATGTTTCAATTTACCCGGTTCAACTCCCCATCTTCATTATTCTCTTCTGGCTTGACTTTTCTATCCGCACGTTTGAAACTTTCAACGATTCAATCTGCGCCGATTGACGGCGTTATTGTTCCGCTTGCCTCCGCGCTGTCATGAAGGTAATCCCTTTTTAAAATGGCCGCTTTTAATCTGACGGCGATTAGCGTGAGATTTACCGTGCGCAGCATTTAAAATAGTTTTTTTTTAAAAAAAAGTCTCTTTAACCTACTTTACTGAGATGCCGTCTTCATTTTGAAAAGCCAGGTGGGACGCTATCGATTATGAATCGTTTTATGCGCTCGCTCGGTTCATAAAAAATCGTGTTGAGGAACTTTGAAAGTTTTGCGTTGGCTCCAGCCGGTGGATTGAAATAGCTTGACTTGTAACCCGCAACCCCTCGCCGAATCCTCCCGATGGCCGTCCTGCTGCACAAAGCTGCGAGGAGGAGACAGATGGAGGCGGCGAGCGAACAGGCAAGGCGGCCGGGTGGCACCACGGGTGAGGCGGCAGGGGGAGGGGTTGGTTGGAAGAAGAACCCGTCCGTCTGCAAGATCTATTGTTTTTTTTAAATCATCCCAAACGATTCAGAAGCTCTCATTATTGTGCGTTCAACATGGCGTCACCTTTTTGTTTCCAAACAAATTTTGCGAGGCGCTTCGGTCCGACCTGGATTCTCTTGCTGCTAATATTGCAGAGGAGATGTAAATGCCAGCATGGACTCCTTAGGGAGTTCCTTCTGTGGAGGAGCAATCATCATCCTGATGAATTCACTTTGTGCCCATTGGCCAATCTGGCCAAGCTTTCATTAATTCTCACACACACAAGCGGGGAAAGTTTCTTTCGACAACTCTGATGTACTTAATGACACTTGCCGGCTATGCCCCTCAGACATCTTCTCCGTCGGCATCAAAATCACCTTTAAAGCCGTCTCGGGGGAACATTTAGACGACGGCCACCTGGGAAAAACAAAGTCTTTTTTGTTTTTATGACGGCACATCATAAAAAAAACATGGCGTTATTTTCCTGCGTGCTTACAAACATCTCGTTTATTTAAAATAGGACTTAACGCTTGGGCCGAGTGGAAAATTCCAGATTGCGAAATCCTTTGTTCGTGTACGTAGGTTTAAATGTGAGCAGCATTTCAAAAACAATTTACAAAAAGTACTTTGGTGCTCATTTATTAATTACCAACCTTAACATTTGTCCTGTGAGAAAAATCGAACATTCGCGAAGTCGGAGTGAGAACTCGTGTCCTTGCTTTTGTAAAAAGAAGGCGAGAGGCGTCATCGGCCAGCCATTGTCCCAGCGCATTCCCGTTTCCCCGCCTACATGGCGACGCAAAATCGTTTTCACCTTGATCATTCGCCAGGGGTGGCTTTTATGTGCTTATCGATCAGCCGGGCTATCTCTTATCAATCGCTCTGCCGCGCTGCTATATTTGATGGATTGATTGGCAGCGTGCGGCTCGAGAGCAATTTGTCAGCGAGCGCGGGAACTTGTCAGAGACAAAGTCCGCCCTGCCTGCTCATCCTCACGTGCGGGCAAGATCTCTGATTAAAGACTTCTTTGATTGACGCCCGACTCGACACGTAGTCGGCACAGGTAGCGAAATTCCAGCTCCTATTGAAAAATGCTGTTGAAGCACACACACACACACACACACACACTCGGACGGACGCTCTTGTTTCTTCCATTTTTTTTCGTGTAGTGCGTCTGGCAGCTGCAGATGATTTGTGCACCCGGTAATTACAGCAGTCGCGGGGAGGAAAAAAAAAAAAAAAAAAAGAAAACATGTTCTTTCTTAAATCCCCACTCCACGCCGGCTTAGTCATTGTCTGCCTCGTCTTAGCGAACGGCTGTAATTGAAACATTAGCTGTCGGAGTCCGCGCTACCACTTCATTAGGCACACCTACGCAATGGCGTTCCCGTCGCTAAGCTAAGTTTAGCGACTTCCAAGCTAAGTGCCGTTACGCCGTCCAAAAAAAGAATCTCGACACGGTATCGCTCTCCCACTCCCCAAAGTTAACCAGCGATGTTCGAAAATTGCGTCTCACCTTTTCGGTTCTCGCGTGGATGCTTGCAACCTGTCTCTGCCTGCCGTTGTCCTTGGCAACGGTCTTACCTCCTCGGCGACTTTTCTTCGGATCTTCGATACGGTGTCCGTCGGCGTACCTCCCCTTGCACTCCCCCACTCCATTTTTAGTGACCGGATTTGAAAATGAGCTGGCGAATGCTTTGTTGTGGTTTCGCTCCCACTGGCACCCGCCCACCCAATTCTCCTGACGCTATTGCTCACCTCATCACTTTTGAACCCTCAGAAGGTCAAGCAACACATTTCTTGGGATTGATTTATGCATATTTCTATACTCTGATGATTTATTGGCCGCATCCTGCGTCCGCTTTCGACCGAGACTCCACCTTTCTATAATTTGACGTATTAACACCGGCGAGCCTCCTTTTTGACTTCCTCTTCTTTTCCCTGCAGGACCTGCAGGATGTTTGGCTCCACTATCCGCCGCACCCTCTGCAGGTAACCTCATCCTGCCATTTTTTTTCTCTCAATTTGCTTTCCAAAACGTGGCTGTGAGCTCGTGCCGACCCCCGGCTGACATCTGGTCTTCTTTGCCGATATCATGGGTGGCAACCGTCCTGGCTTTTTGCATCATCCGCCACGTCGAGGGTGTTTGTTTTGAAATTAGGATTGGGGAGAGCAGATCAAAGATGCGCTAACGGGATTACAGTCCCGAATGGCGCCGACCCCACGGGGGGCGGCTGGGCCGGGCTTCCTGCTCTCTGATGTGCCGGTGAGGAGCGAGCCTTTCTTTGTATCTCTGCCGAGGCTTGTCTTTAAGCGCCGCGTTCTTCCTTTCATCTCGCCGCCGCGTGCGTTTTTCCGCGCTTGGCCCGGAATAACACGGCCAATCGCGAAAACCGAACATTTCTTCGCCCAAATAATCTCTTATATGTCAAAAGTTGGTTTCGAAGCCTTGAGAGCCATTTTCAATCTTGGCTGCCGACTTCCAGCGTGTTGCTCGTCCTGTTCCATTTTGTTCCCTCAGATCAACTTCAGCAGCTTGTCTTGTTGCTGAACGAACCGATGATTTATTGAATAATTGATGAAGGCCTCGCCGTGTTTGCGGTTGAACGCGTCCGCACCTGTTATGAGCGCGGCCCTCCTCCGGCTCTCGTCGGGAATGGAGCGAGACAGGTGAACGAGGCTTTGCCTTAACGAGCTTTCAGCACGCGGCCACGGCTGCTCGCCGCGGCGTCAAATTACGCCGTACGTTAGCTTAGCATAGCGACGTGCTCGACGTGTTCGTTCTCATCAACACGTGCAGATCTCCAGGAGATGATTAGGCGCCGACACGCTTACCTGAGCCGCCTTTCCAAACGTCTCCTTCGTTTTTGGAGGCGCGCAAGCAGCGTCGGAACTTCTCAAACGTGAGTTGAAAATGCTACGGCTTTTTTTTTTAGCAAGTTACGATGACATCCTGCCTCAGATTGACTGTCAAGCAGGAGACAGTGACGGCTTTGACTGTGGGCCAAAAATAGTCGCTCTCCCTTCAATTTGGATCAAATACTTTTTTTTTTCTCATCGTTTCAATGCCGTAATGAAGAGTCTCGGTTTCCACCAAAGTCCTTCAGGTGCAACTAACTGTTGCCGACTGTCATAACAAATCCTGAAGACGAAATGACTCGGAATAAAAATCAATTTAGTGGTTTCACATTCTCTCTGAGGAGATGTTATGAGCCTAAAAGCGCTTCAATTTGTGACTCAGATTTGCGCTCACTCACAAGATGGACTGATTTCATTTTCTGTTAAGCCCTTGACGTGGAACTCTTTGTTAAATGCAAACAATAACGTTTTGGCTAACCGGAAAATTGTATTTATTTGCTTTTGATCAACTTTTGCTTTTTTCCAAACATCTCTTTTGATGAGTGTTGCATTTTTTGGAGCGTGGCTCCCAGTCTGGCCAGATTCTGGGCTGAGCTGAAAGTGAGGCTTTGAAGCCCTTTCAAAAGTATCTTTTTTTTTTTTCTTTCTCCATAACTGCCGTTCGCCCCCCTCATCCGTACCTCAGCCAGCGCGTTTGAAGCCTCGGTGCCGGCCATTACCCCGAAGGATAGCCGACGCCCACGAGCGCTGAACCCTTCAGATGTCCTTAGTTGTGATGCATGACATTTCGACGCCTTCCGTTAATTAACCGAGGGTGGAAAAAAAATGGCAGGAATGAAATGTTTCTTCCGACGTGTCGGAAGATGGAGTCGTGACATCATTACCGGCAGCGTTCCAATTAAAAATATGCGGTGGGAAAATACGTCTCGGCGTTTACTCGCAACTTCCACCTGAAAACAGAAAACCCGAGGACGAGGGGAGGCGCCGGGCGGCGTTGTCCTGTCCATGGCAGCGCCGCTTTACAGCTAGCGGCTAATGAAGCGAGCCAACAAGGTCGCCAGAGTGTGCCTTCTCGGATGTCTCGGTCAAACTCGCCGTTGTAGCACGCCGAGACCAATTAGACGTTTCTCGTAGCCTAATTAACGCGCCGGGAATCTTGATAAAAACAAACATGCATATGCATATTTTCTTAGCATATGACTTATTTTTCTAATGAGTGTGAGCAGCTTGCTTTTCCGTCCAGCGGGCCCCCGGGCCGACGTTAAAGAACAATCCGCAGCGGCGGCCGGCAAAGCGTCCTTTCAAGGCCCACCAAGACTCTGATCTCCTCGCTAACTGAGGCAACGGCCGTATTAATGGAGCGCTTGCAGTCCGTGGCTGCGGCCAAAGTGGAAAGGGAACGGTTTGCTACTTAATGAGTAGCAAATTCCATCTGCTGCCGCCGCCGATCTTTGGAGTTTGTTTTGAGGCGGAGGCAAAAAAACACTCGAAGCGGCGCATGTTTGATTTAAGGACACTCGTAGGGGGAATGAAGGCACTGAGGAACTTGCTTCATCGCCGAGTGGCTTGCCCGCTTGTGATGAGACACTTTTTGGCCCCGTTGGGGGGGTGGGGAAGTAAACTTGAAGCACAGCAAGATGTGTGATTTGCCGGAAAGGATGCGGGATCCGGGTTGTTGTCTTCTTCCCCTCGTCTTGTAATTAGTAGCTGCCTGATGACTACCCTATTTTCCGGACTATAAGACGCACCTAAAAACCGAAAATTTTCTCAAAAGCCGACAGTGCGCCTTATAGTCCGGTGCGCCTTATATATGGACCAAATTCCTAAATTTAAACTGGCCCAAAGCATTGTGTCATAAAATCAATCATAAGTGGCCCGCTGAAGACTATGAGTCATGAATCAAAAAGACCATAGATCATTATTTTGTGATTATAAAGTAATTTCTTGCGTCTGAAGTTGAAATAAAAAAGATAAAATGGAGAATGATTTGATTTGGATTAAAAATCTTACATGATGCATTAATGGTGCGCCTTATAGTCGGGTGCGCCTTATATAAGGGCAAAGTTTTAAAATGGGCCATTCATTGAAGGTGCGCCTTATAGTCCAGTGCGCCTTATAGTCTGGAAAATATGGTAAGTGTATCTTGTTTGTGGATTTGAACGAACCCAGGTTCAGGAGCCCCAGACGGACCGGCAGCTGATCGAGTCCTCGCCCGTCCTGCAGAAGCTGACGGACTTTGAGGAGTCCATCGGCGTGCTGTTCACGCACGTGCGCCTGCTGGCCCGAGCCTTCACGCTGAGGACGGTGGGCTTCAACCACCTCACGCTGTAAGTTGATCTCGCATTGTCATCTCATTCGCTCGCTATAATGGCAACAATTACGATTATTCACTGTTAATGAACATTTCCTGGTAAGATGGAGATTTTTTTTTCTAAAATGATTCAACAAGCACCATGTATGGATTGTGTAGTGTGTTGGGAAACTGATAATGAGACGGTTGCAGCTTGTTTGCATCGCAGCGGCTGCTTAAGTTGTCGCGCAGTCGTGACTTTGACAGCTAAAAGCAAATTAGCGTTCGCAACACACCCTGAAATCTTGACAGACGGCCGCTCTTCTGTTTAATTGCTTGCTTTTTTTTTCCGCCGCTCTGCTACCCTAACGCTAGCTTGCATCACACCTCGGCGAGATTTACCTCCAGCGAGAACCCCGTGTTTTCAATTTACACGATTATTTTGTGTTCATAGGCTGATTATTTGGCTAGGTGATATGTTCTTAAAATCTCAGTTTTTTATTTATTTTTTTTTTTTATTCCTCCTCATATAATAGTATAGTATAAAATAGTTGAAGTCGACAACTGAGACCCTGCGGTTGCACAAGTGTGCACACCCTCTTACAACTGGGAGCTACAAATAAACTTCAGCTGTTCGAACAGGTTTTTCCTGATAATTGTTTGCTTTCGATTAGAAGCCGAAAGATTTGCTGCTGGCCAAACATACCTCACGGCCATCAAGTTCAATCTTGGTTTCATTGCAAACGATTGATTGGAAAACAAAGGTCTTAATGACTTTAATCTGCTTTTCACCAGTCTTGCTTGGCAACTCTTACAATTTTCCTATGAATCCAACACTTTGGCAACAATTCGTGCCATTTTCTGTCTTCCAAGAAAAATCAGGCTTTGTGGATCGTAAAGTGCAAACGGAGATGGCTCCACTTTGTTTCTTTGTGTTCCTTCACATTCACTCTCTTGGCCTGAGCTAGGTCGACCTAAATAGAGAAAATTTTCTTGAAGGCTGCGTACCTCCCAAAAGAGCAAAGGTTAGCGTAAAGTGGGTCGAGCCGCAGTGCAGGCGAGCTCAAGATGAAGAAGAAGAGCTAGAGAGGTGAGATGAGACAGCGAGAGGTCAGACAATCAGGTAGGTGGCGGATGCAGAGATGGGACGCCGGCTGACCTGCTGACCTCTCGCCTGGCACAGAGGACAAAGTGACCTTGAAAACGGCCCCCGTGGGCAGCTCTTCTTCTTGCCAAGGGTCTTCCGAGCTCACCATCAAGCTCCGTGTTGGCACCCACTGTTATGTTTCTTGCTGCCACCTACAGGGCTGTGGTGGAACAGCCTGACCCGGGTCTTGGCGGGCCTCTGCCATCTTTTTGGTTCCAATTTATCATCAAAGCTCGTCGTCTTCCTCAGCCAACTTGTAAAAATGGCGACGACTGCGGCGAACCGCCTGCCTTTTCACCGACTTGGTCCTTTTCTTCTTGTTTTTCTCTTCACCCGAGCTGATGAAGGTGTTTCACATCAAAGCGGAAGCGGCGCACTTTCCTCCCATCTCTCCCCTCCAGCTCGCTTCCACATTGAATAAAGGACGAGCGTTGGCGCAGCAAAGCCTTCCTCTCTGACCCCCCCCACCTCCTCCCCCCTCCCCCCTGGTATGTTGCTGCTGCGCCTTCCTCTCCACTCTTCTGGAGACATTTTGGAAAAGTGGTGACAAAGTTCCAAAGCTCAACGTATGGGCCACTCCCATCGTTCTTGAAAATGCAATATTACTTTAATGAACAACGTAACATTTATCAGTTTGTTTTCCTAAATAAGGCCTTCGCTAATTACAATTGAATAATTAGAATTAATAAAGATAAGCTAAAAATGGGGCAAACGTGTGGCTAAAAGCGGAAGCCTCGAGGTGAGGACGAGGATGAGCGTCAACCTAAAACAAAAAAGAAAAACAATTTAAGGCCTGCCTCAGTCGCGTCTTGCGAGGCGCGACTCACCGGGGACGTCGATATGATACAAAGTAAATCATTTTGAGCTGTTTTTAATTAAAAAATCATGCCGCCCTTAGGAAAACTCAGTTGATGGTCGTTCCCCCCATCCTCCCCCTTTCTAAAATAATAATGGACATTATCAGACTTAATTAAAGATGTGGCAAGCAAATGGAAGCCTGGGTATTTGTTGTCAGATTCAATAGTAAAAAAAAAAGGAGGAGTAGAATTATTCATATAAATGCAGAGGGTGCCACATTTGTTTTTCCCGAGGTAAACGGCGGGAACCTCATTTGCGGGGGATTGAATGAATTCCAATTCTGGAACGGAAGTCATTTACATACGATTGACACGGGTACACGCCTAACGGCCGACCCGAGCCTCTTTTTATTGAGCCGAGGTGCATATCCGAGATGGGGGAAAAAAAAAAGCAAATCGTTCACTGTGATTTTCAGCTGCTTCCGATGTGTCTGTCTGGTTGCAGTGCTTGGTGTCCGGCTCACATTTGGACAGCCAAGAAGCACTTCTGACATGTTTCTCTCTCTGATGTTAGCTGCCTGTTCCTCTTCCTCCGCATCCTGTTCCTCTCATGCTGGAAAAGTTTGAAGCTAGCCGATTGTCACGCCCGCTCGATGAGTCCCGTTTATGACTCTCGTTTCAGGGGCCACAACCAGAGGATGGAGTTCCTGGGGGATTCCATCATGCAGCTGGTGGCCACCGAGTACCTCTTCATCCACTTCCCCGACCACCACGAGGGACACCTAACCGTAAGTTTGAGTGTCTGTAGCCGCCATGTTTGATGACATCACATACTGCGGTCTGTAGAACTTTCCGTCAGATGTCGGGCGCGGGCGGTTTAGCTCGAAAATCGCGTTTTGTCGCCTTTGTCGATCTGCCGACATCTTGTCGCGATGTCGTTGCTCGACTTCCCGTCAGTCTTTTTGTTGTCACTCAGGTAAGCGTTCTTCTTCCTCGCCACCGTGCCGTGTTTACTTAACTCGTCAATTGTGGCGGGACAGAAGCCTCCCGAGGTTCGCGCGTCTTTGTCGGCACTTTTTCCCTCGCCGAGGCTGTCGAGTGTCTGGCAGATAAAGTCGACACAAAAGCGAGCAGTCGCACCTTTTGAAAGGCGCGCGAGGCCATTTTTATGACGCTTCCTTCTTTTTCCGGCGAGCATCAGCATTTCTCTTTTTGCTTGCGCGACGTCGACTATCAGCTGCGGTGGCGTTTGAAGTGGGCTGAGAGCGGCGGGCGAGCGAGAGCTCTCGTTGGGAGATAGAAAAAGGCGTGACGTCAGCCATGTTGAAAGGCCCGATCGCCGCGGCGATCCAGATAAGCTACATCTGAAATGGATTTCAATAAAAGCGCCCATTCAACTAGTGCGAGAGGGAGAGAGGGTGAGCGAGCTTGACATCATCTCGCATTCTCTTTGCTCCCCCGCCATCTCCCTCCCTCTTTCCCTCCCTCTTGTGTACGCATCTTGCAGCTATATTTAACATGTTTGTGTTTTTTTTTTTTTTTCCTTTTGGGGGCGCACAACACGGCAGAACACGACGCCGTCCGCTCCGCCGCGAGTCAAGCATGCAATATTTACCAGAGCCGTGCAAAACATTTACTGGCGAATTACCATTTCTGTCAGTGATGAATTATTTCACGCAAAGCGTTGTTCGACTCTTCCGCTCGCGCACCTTTCCCGATTCAGGAGCTGAGCCGGTCGCCAACGAGGCCAGGTCGGCAGAAAATTCCAGGCTACTTTAGAACGCCACGTCGTCTGCTGCGAGTGATGGCATTTTGCAACTTCAAACTGGACCAGAATTGCTTTATCGTAACCGCGCCTGTGTTTTGTGGTAGCTTCTCCGCAGCTCGCTGGTCAACAACCGCACGCAGGCCAAAGTGGCGGAGGAACTGGGCATGCAAGAATTCGCCATCACCAACGACAAAACCAAGCGGCCCGTGGCGCTCCGGACCAAGACCTTGGCCGACTTGCTGGAGTGTACGTACACACACAGACACACACAGTTTGCAAGCGACAACTTTTCTCCATTCGATGCATTCATTACTCAATTTTTTTTTCCCACTCATCAAGTGCGACTCAAAACGATTTGGCCGGCGCAATAAAGAAGATGCGGCGGGTGATTCACAAACAAATAAGTGCCCAATTTCGGCCGCTGATGAGACATGTTTCATTTTTTACCGCATGTGAGACTTGCGTCACATCGACAACGCCGTTGTTAGTTGTCTTGCTTTCCTTTACAATTGCGCTAAAAGAGCAATCACGCTAATGACGCGCTGACTAAAAATACTTTGTCTTTGGAGTGGGAATAAAATACAGGCGCATCAGCAAACACTTTTTCATCATGCCGTGCCCGAGCTTATTATAGATGTTCTCGCATGGTCCCTGCGAAAGGCGAGGAGAAAGGCCGTCATCAAGCGCCCTGCTGAGAAGCAATCTCTGGGCAAGTACGGCCAGAAAGAAAGTCGCCATCAGCCATGCGGGAAAGGATGCAAACATATCACCTACGAAACTCCCGCCGAGCGGGAAGGAGACCTCACTCGGCTGGGAAAAAGCGGCGTGCACGCGGCCCCGCCTCAAATATTACCCATCATTCTTCTAATGGCTAAATGCAGCTTCCCTTTCAAGTCGGCCGTACAATCTGACTCCGCTTTGAACTTCGATCGAAACGCTTCAACTTGCTCCGACGTTATCAACAATTGCATTCCACCCATCAAAAGCAAAGACAAGCCGTCCTTTGTGGCTCTGTTCCCGTACACCCTCCCCGGTAGCGGAATCCCACCATCTTTGGCGGGGGCGTCAATTTCCATCTTTGGCAGCGAAAGCCCTGCAAGAAACATCTCTGCCATCTTCTCTTGCAGCTTTCATCGCAGCACTCTACATCGACAAGGACCTGGAATTCGTGCACACCTTCATGAACGTCTGCTTCTTCCCTCGACTGAAGGTGAGCACCTCGTGATAGCCTTCCACCGCCGGCGCCTGATCAATGAGCCGCTGAGAGCGACCAATTGGGTGAGGGGCTTAATGGCGCTGGCCTAATGGCGCGAACATTGACGCACAGGCTCCGTGCGGCGCCCAGATCGCTATTTTAGTCATTCTCGACGGGGATCGCAACGGTGTCGGCAATCTGCTATCGGCTTGTTAGTCGCCTTCCTCGCCATTGATTCACAAGAGTGCTTTGGTGTGCCGTGCGAGACGAGCCCCCCTTTCGTGGGACAAAGTCACATTAAAAAGATATAAGCTGGACGTTGAAAATCCTCAGCTACTCACGTCGCGTTTTGTCCAGACGTTGGGGACCGAGCGCCACGCATGAGCGCCGGCGGAGGCCGCCTCCGACTGTGACACCTCCGCCGCCGTCTGATGCACCGACCTAATTGCCGTCTCGGCGAGCTTCTCCAGGGAGGAGAATCCCCGATTCTGGACAAAGCCGGCTCCGCATCGCCGTCGCCTCATTTCCACTTCCAAGAGAAAAAGTTGCGCGTTGCATCCAATTTGAGCGGAAAGGAAGGGGCCCGCCCTCTTAATAACTTTTTCGTTTTCCCCGCACTTGCGCACGGAGCCAACGTCCTCCGATCCGCCACGTGCCGCCCCCAGAGACCAGGAAGTGGCGAGGAGGAAAGGGGGAAACAAAGTGCGCCGAGGCAACGTCTGAGAGGTTGCGAGCGATAAAGCGAGAGGGCAGGCAGCAGAAGCACTCTTTGTGGGAAATGAAAAGCGGCAGACAGTTGCGGCCTTTTTATGACAAGGCGGCTCGGCTCGGCTGTTAATGGAAGAGCTTTTAGAGGTCCCCCCTGGAGAAGGGAAATAGATCGGGGCGGCACACCTGGGAGCTTCCCGCCCGCTTCCTTCGTATTTCTGGACGCCGATTGGCTTTTGTCTTAAGTAGCCGCCGATTTGTCCCGGGCAAGCGAGAGCGCTTCGCCCGCTCTCGGTTGCGGGGCAGAAATGAAATAAAAGCCTTGGTTATTTCTCGCGTGTGGAAAGCGAGGCCGCCATGATGAAGCTTTCCCCCTCGTGCCGGTGTCTTGCAGGAGTTTATTCTCAATCAGGACTGGAATGACCCCAAGTCGCAGCTGCAGCAGTGCTGCCTGACGCTCAGGACGGAGGGGAAGGAGCCCGACATTCCGCTCTACAAGTAAGACCTCAAAACGCACACAACAAATCTTCAGTGAATTATTCAACAAAACATTTTTTTTTTTAAACGGAGCTGCCAAACAAGTACAAGAGGGCTTTTGTATGATGAAGGTCCCTGTTGCTTTGATAAAACAACACCCCTCCCATCCCTTGGAGGAAAAAGGTCAAGGCGTTGCTTGACAAAACCGACACTTTCTGAACGCTGCTGTCTGTGCCGATTTGTTGCCATGGTGATGGACAAACGCGGTTTACGCTCGCTCCGTCAAATTGCATTACGTCAGCGACGAGGCTCCCAAGTTCTGCTTTCAAACTCGGCTCTTGGGGTTTTAAAGCATTGTGAGAGACTCAAGTTTGTTCCTTATTTGAAAAAGAGGGATTTGAAGTCGGGCTTTCGAGCTTTGATTTCGGCCTTCGTCGTGAACGGCCTTTCCAACGAGCGTTATGGCCGCAAAACGACATTCGGGACGTAAAATGTGCTTTTAAGGCAACGTTGTGCTTTGAAACAAATATAAAAGCCTTGTTAGTTTTGTGCTGACGCGGCGTTTGAATTATTGAGCGGGTGTCATATAAGCTACCAGGTTGCATTCGAAATTGATTGCCCGCACTCCTCAAATTAGTCAATTAGGCCTGAATAATTCAGGTGGGCGCGCGGTGCCTGTTTATGCAAATGTTAACATTTCAAACATCGCCTGAGTTTATTTCGTGCAGAAGAAGCAGCGTAGCTAACGACTCTTCTTTTTTTTTTCCTCCTCCCGCCAGACAAAGCTCGGCTGACCGTGCCCGTTTTGGCCTTTGTGTTTTTTTTTTTTTTTCAGGACGCTGCAGACGGTGGGGCCGTCTCACGCTCGCACCTACACCGTGGCCGTCTACTTCAAGGGCGAGCGCATCGGCTGCGGAAAAGGACCCAGGTCAGTCAGTGCAAGCGCCGCGACTTAGCTTGCCTTAGTTTGGAGCCCCGTTTCAAAGCCAAGAGCTCTGCTCTTGGAAAGTGGGAAGGATTGCGTAACTCCGCCTCTGAGGTTGAAGGTGAGGACTGGAGAGTTGCCTCCAACCGACTTCCTCCTTCCCGCCTCCGCCGTCTCCTTCCTAATGGGCCGCAGAGTAAGCGCCGCCGTTTATTACGCCAATTAAGCCCTCGTCGGCCCCATTCTGCGGGGAGACACGTTATGCACAATGAAAATGAATCGATTCATTATTGATTTGACGTAAATTGCGTTATGGAGAAACAAGAGCGGCGGGCAGATGGCGAGAGCAGCCGGCCCGACTTGGCTTCGTCTTTCCGCCGGGTTCCCGGAAATGCACAAAATCAGCCTTTCGAGACCTGCTGCCATTTTTCACCAGCAAAGAAGAAGCACCTTGTTTACAATCTGCTAAACACCTTCCGTTTTCTTCTTGCAGCATCCAGCAGGCCGAAATGGGAGCTGCCATGGACGCACTTAACAAATGTGAGGTTTTTGGCACACACACACACACACACACACCTTTGTTGAGTGCGTGTGACATTTTTAAAGTGCCGGTTTAGGCCGTCAGGTTTTTCCAATTTTCCCCAAAAGTCAACGGAGTGTAAATTATTTTGCGATAAGCCATTTTTACTTTCCACTTGCAATCGTGTAGGGAGCATTCCGATATTAATTGGAGACTTCTTTACGGCTACCTCGGAACTGAGCAAATATTTCGGGACTGTACCGTTGGACCGACTTGACCATCCGCGCTCTCGAAAAGATTTCCTGCCTAACGGAGCGCGGCAAGCACAAACATGTGATGTCACCCGTTTCATCTTTGTTTGCTTGAATTATTAACACGGCGAGTCGCTAATGAGCTGCTGGTGCACGCGGCCCAAACAGAGGTCAAGGTCTGAGTGGATTTGTCTTGTTAAATGAGGCCTCAAGCCGCGTTTGATTGATGCCGTTTGCCTGCGCTCCCTTCACGCCATGCGGTCGTTTCAGAGTCGGGCCACGTGGCCACGCTAAAACATGACAGCGTGATATTAGCGCTCATCATTTAGCAACACCAGAAGTAGCCACCCTGCTAAGATTGTCGCGCAATGTTACTGCATCGTTCGTTGCGTGTGCTCGTGTTGTTTGAGGCGTCATTTGCCAGGAAAGCGTCTCTAATCAAGGACACAAGTTTCGCTGTCACCGGGGGAGCCGACGTCCGCCTCACCTTACACGCCGGATCGACCCAAACATGGCTGCTCGGCGTATCAGGATTCATGTCCATGTTTTATTTAAGCCGTCTGAGTCGGACTCAAGTTTTTCGCCGGCTGACAGGATATGCCACCGCGGCCGTGTCAAAGGTAGAAGACGGGGATGAAGAAGAGGCCGACAGCTGCGGGCTCATTAAACGGGCCTTTCTCTATTTTCCGTGCGTGTGCGCGCGCTCAGCCGGTCCACCGGTGGCGCCGCCGAGCCATATCTCGTACTTTGACGGACCGTGTTTTGACGTCTGCTGCCCGCAGCCGTCAGGGCGGAATTAAATGTTAACCGGGCCATGGACCGACAGCAACGTGAGAGCAAACAAACGGAGGCGAAAGGCGGACCGCCGGGCGGAGAGCTTCGAAGGCCCGCCGAGAGCGGCGAGCCTCAAAATAGGCGACGGCTGCGAAAAAAACAGAGCGGCCTTGTAGGCGAAGCGACGAGCGGCACACTGCGCCAAGAGCGGCGAGCTACGCGAGCTATTCTGGCATAAGGCGTTGGCGCCCGATCGCGGCGAGCCCCTCGGGCTCTCTCCGACTTAAGATGCTGTGAAAATCGCACGAGATGCTTAAGCCGCTGCGGTTCACGGCTCGCCCGCTTATTTCCCGACAATGCGGTGACGGACGCAAAAGAGGCGGCGTCTCCGTGTCAACCCCGAGGCAGGCGCGTTGGCAGCCAAGCTCCTAATCTGCAGATGAAAGCGGCTGATGTAAGGCCGGCACCGCCGAATGCGGAGGATCGCTCTTTGTTTGCCCTCTGCCGCGGAAGTCAATCCCTGCGTTGTGCTCGTCGTGCTTTTGCCCTGCGTCTCTTTGGCGTGTCGACCGACTTGCGGCAGCGCTAGTGGAGAAAGACGGACCTTTTCTCGTTTCACACGTTTATCGTCTCAGGAATGAAGTACGGGCATTATTTGGTTTTGTCAAGCTAGTGGGGGCAGCACGGTGCCTCAGCGTTCTTAGGTCCAGCTTTAGAGTCTCAATTCCAGACTTCCCGTGTGGCCTACTTGTCCGTGCGGATTTATTTCCTCGAGAGTTGTTGTCAGTCGTCCAAAAAAAAAAAAGCTCAGCCGAGTTTCACCTTCACACGTGGTCACCGACTTGGATTGAAAATCGAAATGTTGGTCGTCTTCAAGAGCACATGCAGCTGGCATGATGACATCACGCGGCGAATGAAGAAGTCTTCCCTTGTTAATTAATGATGTCTGACACCAAACAAGCTCGTCTAATTTCACGGCGCCGTCATTAATAAGCAAAGAACAAGGTGGCGGCGCCGCCTCCAATCTTTTTGCTCACTGGACCAAAGTGAGAGCGCCGCTTAACAGCTCTTTCTGATTTTTTTTTTTTCTTTTTGGCACGTTCCTCTCGGTCACCCTCGTCTCTGTTCTCTCTCGCCGCGGCAGATAACTTCCCGCAGATGGCCCATCAGAAGCGCTTCATCGAGCGCAAGTACCGGCAGGAGCTGAAGGAGATGAGACGCCAGCGCGAGCGCCAGGAGAAGGACGCCGACGAGCCCCACGCCGGCAGGAAGTGAGGCGCCCGGGCCGTGTTTGTTTTGGCGCCCAAATGTGTGAGAAACCCAAAAAGACACGGACACTGCTTTTTCAGCCTATTGCCGTTTTTTGCTCAGCAGGAGCGAGCGCAGCCACCACACCCAAATGTTTTTAAGCTTGAACGTGGACGTAAATAAATCCAATCAAGATGTCTGCAAATCAAGTCAATAATTCAAGCTGCCGAGAGAAGAAAGTCATCTCCGTGACCTCTTGAAAATGTTTTGACTCACCTACCGTAATTTCCGGACTATAAGCCGCACCGGACTATAAGCCGCACCAGCTAAAATTCAGGGATATTTTAGTTTTTTTCTTACATAAGCCGCACCGGACTATAAGCCGCACGTGCACATGAGTTTTTTACAAAGAAAGACAGTACACAGAAAGCCGTAAAAATCCATAAATACGCCGCGCCGCCATTTAAGCCACAGGGTTCAAAGTAACCTTCTGAATAAAATGCATTAAAAGTTCACATTCATTACAACTTGTTTTTGGTAAGCAAAATGTCAGAAGAATTGAATTTAAATCCTGATTGATTGGGTTTTAATACAATGGAGATGGTCCAAACAGCGCCACTGCTTTGTGTAATTTCTGAGTCACATGGCAGAGTAAGAGAAAGGGTTTAGAGCCCTTTGACGCAGGTCACCTAGCGTGCATTCCTACTAAAGCTCATAATAGTCACAAGCAACACAGGCAGAATAAGCAGCAGCCATAGTAGTGTTTCAAAATAGTATTTTTGTTGTTGTTTTTTTTTCTTCAAGATACCGCACAACAGTGGTCCACAGCCTTTTTACGAGTGCATAAAAGTGATCAAGTCATCACAAAAATCACGAAAAAAATCTTATATAAGCCGCACCTGACTATAAGCCGCAGGGTTCAAAATTTTGGAAAAAAGTCGCGGCTTATAGTCCGGAAATTACGGTAATTGTTTTTCCACCTATAAGTATTTCAACTAGATCTTAAACGTCCCGAGCGCTTCGACGTAAGCAGAGGAGGCAGCTTTTGAAGATATTTAATCGTGTCATATAAATATCCAGTACAAAATGTCACGTACAAAGCAGAATTGACGGAGGCCCGCCGGGCTACGGCGAGCCCTCCCGACACGTTTTCTACGCTCACAGAGACTCCACCACGGTTGTCACCAACGGCCCAACGGCGTCTACACATCGACAAGCACACGTCTACTTGATGGCGCCGCGTTTGCATCGGGAGGGGGGAGGGGGGGGACCCAAATGACCACGTGCTGAACACTCCACGTAACAAAACGCCCACTTTGTGTCGCTTGGCCGCGTGGCTAATGCTAAAGTAGCGCGCGTGTCTACTTAATCTCGTAGTTTTCTTTCTTCCGTCATCTGCTTGGATCGTACCGTCTCTTTAAGGCTGTCACTTTTTTTTTTTCGTTAACTTGCTACTATGAGCCGAGGAGTCTCTTTCAGCTCCTTGTTAGCTGTCGACACCCAAGGTTAAAAGGCTCATTGACGAGCGTGTTGTGGAAAAAGGCTGAAGGAAACGAAAGCTGCAGTCAGGACTCGGTGCCTGCCACACGACTGGGTCGTCGGTGGTCTTTTTTTTTTGTACCAAAAACAAGGTCTACCTGGTCCATCATCAGAGTCTGGACCGCTTCCTCGGTCGATCTGGCTCGTCCTCAGGAAAGATCAGATCAAGTCTGTGAAAGCAACTTGATTCTCCATCTGCACAAGTTGAATGGCGACAACCTCTTGGTAGTTGAAGACGTTTCAACCTTTAATCCAAAAGGCTTCTTCACTTTGAGAGTCCTTCTATTTATATCTTTGGTGGGCGTGTCCCCTGGGAAATCATCTTTGTCCTCACTGCTTGTTTTCAATTCTTGATGGTGGAATTCAAGTGTTTTGTGGAGCTGGTACTTGTCATCAAGAATTTGAGAACCACTGTACTAACACCATGATTAAAAGGAGAAGCCTTTTGAATTAAAGTTCAGCAACCAACAAGAGTGCAGATGCCTCCATCCAACACAGACGCAACAAAGCAGAATTTTTCCACCTCTGTCGATGACATTGAGGAAAAAACATTTTCTCGGCTTTAGTCGCCCGCTAGTCGTGACAAAGTGGACCGCCTTTCAAGCGTGATGACAGTGCCGCTCCTAAAGACTAGGGGGCGCTGTGAGATGACCAAAATGTAGGAAGTGGCTGTACAGTGTGTTGTCTCGTAACGTACACAAGCAGAAGATCACAATATATGCAGCGGGAGTTTGGCGCAGAAACACTGAAAAGGACGCCATCGCACAGCGTCTGTCGCAGGCAGCCGCATGACAAAAACAACAAAAAAACAGCGGTAGATATATTCGGGCGTGACCCTAACACAGGGGTGTCCAAACTGTTTCTATGGAGGGCAGAAAAATCCAAGAATACCAGAGCATTTTGACATTATTCATCACGCTAAGACAATTCCACAGCTTTCTGCAGAATGTGATTTTTCAGGATTTTAGGGCGAGAATAGATCCGCCCCCTCTCATCTTCACATTCAGAAGCAACACAAGATCAGTCTCGTAAGATAAGAATTTTTCACGCCGCGTTTTCAAATCAAACAGCCCTCAGCCCGCAGTTTGGACACCCCTGTCCTAACACTGGACGGGACACACAAGGCTCCAAAGGCTTCGCCCGTACATCCTCCCGCCACGGAACGCGGCGACCCGTCGTTAGGAATCCCGGTCGCTGTCGTCGGCGCCGTACATGTCGGCCAGTTTCTTAAAGCGCGGGCCCCACTCGCTCAGGTAGTTGTAGTCCTGCTCGCCCTCGGTAGTGGCCGACTCCAGCGAGCTGAGCGATTCGGCCACCGAGCCGCTGCCCTCGTAGGCGTACGTGGCCAGCGAGTCGTAAGGCGGCGCCGTGGGGTCCACGTCGTTGTCCTGGATCTTCTGGTTGATGAAGTCCCGCACGTCGCCGTTGTTGTCCCGCGCCGGGGGAGGCGCGGGCCGGCGCACGGGCGGGTAGTAGGTCTCGGGCACGATGTCCCGCCTCTGCTTGCCGTCCTCGATGGCCTCCGGGTTGCGCAGCGTGCCGATGTCGAAGGCCTGCGTGTCCTCCTCGCCGCCACCCTCGTCGTTGTAGCTGACCACGTTATCCCGCACGTCCTCTTTGGAGATGATCAGAGGCTCCTTCTTGCGTTGCCTCCTCAAGGCGGCAAACAGTACCACGATCACTGCGGGCGCAACAGAACAAACTCAGAGCGGCTGCCAGTCCCGCAGGACGCTTGGTTTGTTGATGTGGCGACTCTGGTGAGCGCTCACTGATGTTTGAGGACTTTGTACAGTGAGCGAGCGAGCGCCAGGATGCATTATGGATTTGTCAGGCTGCCGCTGCTCCAACATCACAATTGAACAAAGCGCTCCTCTGATGAGTACGAGTCAAACACGGAACATCTTAGTTCTGCTCAACTACTGCAAACGCTATCAATATTTATGATGTTTTTTTTTTTAAGAAAAAAAAAAGCTGCTGCGCTTAAATCTTGATTGCTCATGAGAACACCATGCACTAATCTTTTTATTTTTGTTTCTACTCTTAATTTATAGTTAATGTTAATCCCACCCACAATTACGCTTGGAAAAAAATTGACTTAAAAATAGATAAATTATAATTCTCACAAGACTCTGACTTCGCTTTTTTAATTTTTTTTTAATTTTAAAACTTTGCCTTTTTGGATGCAACTAAAAGGCGGTTGCGGTCAGCTGTGTACTCACTAAGCAGGATCATGACGCAGAGCAAGATGGCCACCAGCGCCCCGGTGCTGAGCCCGGCCCTTGCCGTGAGCGCCTCGGCGTTGCACAGCTTCATGTTGCCTTCACGGTCGCACGTGCACACGCGCACGGTCAGCGTGTTGGTGCTGCTCTGCACGGGGTACCCGTTGTCCGAGATGACCACTGGCACGTGGTAGACGCTCTTCAGTAGGCTGCTGTAGCTGTTCCTTCGTGTCAGGATCCACGCCGTGTTGTCTGAAAACACGCAAGTTTGCGACGACTACAACGAGCTCTTTTCAGGAAATAAAAGAAGATGGATGGCGGGCTACCTTTATTATCGCGGACTGAGAAGTTGGCCTTGCCACTAGCCTCCTGGGGCAGACTGAAGAAAAAACGATGTCCTCCTACTGGCTCGTCCGGATCTTTGGCGCTCACCGTCTGGATTCTCTGGAACCACAATGAACATGGGTAAGAATATGGGTGTCCCTCAGGGATCAACCTCGGGGCCTCTTCTTTTCTTAATGATTTTCTCGATATTTTCTCAAATCGCTCTGTTTAGTTATATGCTAATGATGCTATTTATATATAATTCTTTGTTTTCTCATCTTAAGCAGTGCCGACTGCAACTTATTTGCATCCTCAATGATGTCTGCAAAAAATCTGAGAAAACTCACACTGACTCCAAACCTCACCAAAGTGTGTATGCGTAACCGTGACGACGGCGAGGGCAGCGTACCCACCTGGTTAGCTTTGGCGTTCTCGCACACAAACGTCTCATAGTTGGTGGCGAAGGTGGGCGCATTGTCGTTGACGTCCAGAACTCGGATCGACACCCGGCTCATCTGATACAGGTGGTCTGCCAAATGCACAAACTTGTTGGGAGGACGTTTTAAACTGTGGCACGAGCCTGCCGCGCGGCATTTTACGTTGAATTCCCACCATATGCCGAAGTGCCGGAAATAGCGGCCTTGTCTCATTTAATCATTGAGTCTTTCTGGAGGTCCTACTCACTGAACTCGGAGGCGATGACCGAGATGTTGTGCCAGGCGTTCTCCTCACGGTCCAGCTCCCGAAGGAGGAACACGGAGCCGTTGACGGCGTGCACGCCGAACAGCCGGTCCAAGTCGGTGAACCGGTCGATTGCGTACCTGCCGCAGAAAGCCAGTTAGAAAAGTACGAAACTGAAGTTTTTTTTGAGAATTCAATTTTTTTTTTCAGCACGAGCTGAAGTCGAGGACAGCCGAGGTTGTCATGAAGTCGGTTGCCAGTCAACGGCAGAGCATAGATTCCTACCTTGACCCTCTGAACTGTGAGTTAAACATGCTAACTCATTTTCACTGTGCCACCTTAACATTTTTGTAGCAAAGATATTCCAAAGTCCCTTTGTCCCATTTGATGTCCCCTTTAAATGTGATTCACACAACCTTGCCTTTTCTTTTCTTCCTGCTGATTTCCGAGCAGAGAAGCGAGAATACAAGGAAAAAAAAAAAAACGAGAGACTTTGTTTGCATGGAGTCATCTTTGAAAGGAGAGGCCATGTTTGTTGAGCAGGGCGCAAATTGCTTTTTACAAGTCCGAGTGGAGCTGCGCAAAAGACTTCATCAACACTTTGCCGCCTCCGCCGCTTAAACGCTTGCAAATTCCAAACGGGATGCTTCAATTACCGAGCGGCTGGAAAGGCACACGCACACACCAACGGGTTAGTTATGCAGTCCACTTATTTCTATCATTTTAATTTAAGGAGGGAAAACGGGCCTCCAAATTTAAAAAAAAAATAGCTGTTAGAGAATAAGATGGATGCTTGAATTGAAATCGTATGTGCTATGTCCTATCTATTCATCCCCCAAGCAACATGTTAGTGAGCTGAGTGGTGCAAAAGGTCAGCGTGATAGCTTTGTTCAAGTGCGAATGATGAAACAGAAGCCAACTCTGTGACACCAGCCGATAAAGAAAATGACTCTCAAGAAGTGAAATTTTTCAAAGTGGGAGACGAGTGTGCTTTCTTAAGCCTCGCTCGTCATCCTCGTAATAAAGATAAGGTCCTCTGCGCCAGGCAGCCGTCCCCTCCCCAAGCGTCGCAGGCCCAGACCCTTCCCCCCCCACCCCAAATGCCACGGGCCAGCTAGCCTGCTGATGATGGCCGATAAAAGAGAATCATATCCTATTTGACACTTGCAATAAAGTGTGAGAACTTCAACCTTGAGAGCCAACTCCCTCAGTGCATCATAAAAAAGAAAAAGCCGAGGTGAAGATTGCCGAGTGCAACCCCCCCCCCCCTCGCCCCCCCTCCTTCTCCACTATTTCCTGAAGTCAGTGAACTCTAAGTCAGTCGTGTCCTTCTGAAGCCTTTATTTGGGCGCACTTTTCATTTTAATGACTCACTGATTCATTGAATTTTTATTGAATTATTGGACGGAATTTCCCCTCGAGGGTTCAGTCACACTTCTCAATTAAATTATGCATAGAGACGTGCACACGGCCATCTTCTGTGTCTCTAAGAAATTTACCGACCTGAGCCAAATATTGCAGTACCTCCATGTAACTGCGGAGGCAGCGTTGAGGTTGGATTTAAAAAAATCCTGCGAGCGAATGGAAGCACATTCGACTTGCTTGTATTTTGACTTGCATTTATGCTCTCCAACTTGTGTTTTCTATGATGACATAGGAATTGAGGGGCTACCTGATAGGACTCCGCTTGCCGTCCGGGTCGGAGGCGCTGACGCTTCCGATGATTGTGTTGGGGGCGGCGTCCTCACGGACCTCCATCAAGTAGCTGGCGCGCTCGAAGACGGGCGGCTCGTCCACGTCTTCCACCGTTACTTTGATGGACGCTTCGTCCCGGAATGGTCCCATGGAGAAGAAGCGAGGGTTGACATGGAGGTTCTCCACCTGAACGCGGAGGCTGAATTGACGTTTGCGCTCAAAGTCCAGCGGCTGGAAAGAAACCCAAAACAAGGTGAGCTGACGTCTTGAGAGGAATCCATCAGAAATGTGTTTGCTGATTTGATTCCGTACTTGAGCCGCCGCACTAAATACTGCAGGACTCCCAATAAATGCTGGATGAGTTAAACTGAATATCACGGGCCGTTCTTTGAGCCCCTTTATCTGACCTCATTCTCTCAATGAGAATTATGCACGAATTTATTTCTTTCTGAATTCCCTTCCAAATCCGTGTGACAAACAGATGTAAACACAAGCTCCCTGGTGGAGGTAACTGCAGGCGCTCTTGGCACGCCCTTTATTTGGCATCTTTCAAGGTCCAGATGGGACTTATTCCCACTCCACCAACTAGTTTAATTAGCGGGTTGAGGTGCAGGGACACACGCGAGCACGCTCTGCCCGCAGTGTCGCCATGACAACAGAGGGCAATTATGTATGTCACGGTGCTCTCATGTCCAAGCAAAAGAATAAAAATGCAACCGACTGCATGCCTTACATAAATGGCCGCAGATCATTTATTCAGCGTTAAAAAAAAAAAAAGAACAACACGAACCATGTCATTATTATTAAGCAAATTATCAACAAAAATGTGCACAACCACGTTTGGTCTTTATCAGCCAAGAAAGCGTGGCTCACCTTCCTGAGCACGATGACGCCCTCCTGAGTGGTGCGATTGGTCACAATGTCGAACATCCCGGGCCCGTCGCTCCCGATGATGCGGTAGTCCATTTCGGCATTCTCGCCGATGTCTTTGTCTACGGCGCGGATCACGCCCACCGCCGAGCCCACCGCGGTCGACTCGGGCGCCTTGAACTCGTAGAGGGCTGACAGAAAGGAAAAAAAAGTTTTCCACATTCACCATTAGTACTCGTTGATTATTATGATTCAATTTTCTCATCTGGGTTGGTGCTTGACTAACTATTTTTGGACAACGGAGGTTCGCGCCACTTTCGGCGCCATCATCATCTTCCTCTTAGAAGCGACATCTCGGCTAGCCTACTCAGACGCTAAGATTGATCTTTGCCGCACAATCAATTTTGTCCCAACACGTGGATTCATTCTTCTTTTATTTGGACTTTTACAGGAAGCGTTTGTGCTCAAATCGATGGCCGCCTGTCAACCGCGTAAACCAATAGCAGCACCGGCGCACTCATAAAGCGCAGCTGATGGCCGTCCGGGTGTTTGCAGTCGATATCGGGACTCACTCTTGGTGAAGCGCGGCGGGTTGTCGTTGACGTCGGCCAGGGTGATGCTGACCGTGGTGGTGCCCGAGAGGCCGCCGTTCTGTCCGGCCATATCTTTAGCCTGGATCACCACTTGGTACTTGTCCTTCACCTCCCGGTCCATGCCCGGCAGTGCCGTCTTGATCATGCCTACCATAAAAAAAAAAAAAAATAATTTAAATAAATAAAAGTTTTCTTTGTTTAGTACATTTGCAAAGAAAGTTTTGTACGTAAAATGAGGCTCGCAGCCATATCTAGCAGCCCTCCTGATTAAGAGCAAAATAAGAAAGTGTACATAAAGTCAGGCGCTTGTTGTTGCTCGGCCCCCGCCGTCAATTTCGAAAGAGTCATCGTAAAGATAATGAACTTCCTTTCCGGCGCATCAAACATCCCAGCGCGCACCTCAAAATAGTCATCCCGAATTAACGACGTTTCAGCCGGGAGATTTATGCGCTGCGTAATGAAGTCGCCCAGACGCCGGCGAGGGCCTGTAATTCAGGGGTCGTCGCCGAGTGATCGATGCGCCTCGTTATGCGGATCGTTTGCACAAATTAAGATTTCGGATCGTTAATTACTTTTTATTGTCACGCCTTTATTTGGCAAAAAAAAAAAAAGCTTCAGAGTTCAGCAAACGTGACCTGAATGCGCGACACTGAGATGATATCTTGTTAACGTGTTGTCATGACAGGGAAAGAAAGAAGTCAATAAATAAAGGAATGCCAATTTTGTTTCGATTCCCCATCCAGTAAAGCAAATGTGGGCGTGTGGAAAGCGTTTGCTTTAAAACTGGTTTGCGTACGAGAGCTGAGGAGTGGCCGCAGTTGTGCTGCATGTTTGTGTTGTATGATGTCATCCATCTTTGAACACAGTGTGCATGCACATCCGTGTGTGGTTCATGTTGGCTTATACGTCACATGTGGCCTAAAACATATTAATGCTAATCCGGTCGCTAATCTGCAAATAGCTCCACTTTTTTTTTTTTTTTTTATTCCAGTCCTTTTGTTTGATCATCAGGATGGGATCCAAGCGCGCATAAATGATTAAATGAAGCAAGCGGCTACGTTTCACTCGTGTGTGTGTGTGTGTCTGTGTGTGTGTGTGTGTGTGTGTGTGTGTGTGTGTGTGTGTGTGTGTGTGTGTGTGTGTGTGTGTGTGTGTGAGTGTGTGTGTTTGTATGCTTCAAATCTCCATCATGACCTAATCCTAACCTTAATCCTAACCCTAACCCTCAAACGCCGTTTTGCTTCCGCCTCAAGGAACATGACACCCACTTGATTTCTGAATTTTTATATTCCTGTCATTGTTTATTATTTATTTATTATTTTATTTTTTTAATTTTCATTTATATATTATTTTTCATTTGTTTTGTTATGTTTATTTATTTTGTTGTTTATAATTTCATGATTTATTTATATCTTATTTATTATCTATGTATTTATTTTGCATTTTTACTTTTTATTTTAATTTTATTATTATTTATGATAGGGTTAGGGCTAGGGTTTCTCATTCCTTTTATTATTATTATTAGTTTTTAATTTCTCTCTCTCTCTCTCTCTCTCTCTCTCTCTCTCTCTCTCTCTCTCTCTCTCTCTCTCTCTCTCTCTCTCTCTCTCTCTCTATATATATATATATATATATATATATATATATATATATATATATATATATATACACATATATATTCTAAATCCAAGTCATGAGAAGCTACAGACCGCTTTCGGGGTCCACCGAAAAGTAGGGCTGCCCCTCTAGGATGCTGTAGACCACTTTAGCGCTGTTCCCGTAGGTGGCGTCGTCTGCGTCCAGCGCCGTCACCTGGATGACGGGAGTTCCTGCGGGATGAATCAAAACCACGTTACGCCGGCGTCAAACAAAACGATCACATTTGACATTTGTCCATGCGGGCCCAGCTCGCTTACCCTCCTTGATATCGCCATTTCGCCATCCTTTGATTGGATAGTCGGAAAAAAACAGTTCGACTAGCAAAACATATGTGCACATAAATCGCGTCTCTGGTGAATATGATGGATTTGACGACAATGTTTTATGTCCTGAATGAGAAATTTCACTCTTATATTGTGTGGGTATGCTATTGACAGTTTCTACGATTGCAACGAGATCGAAGTCCCTACGAGGGCCCCGCTAGCCAAGTGCTAGCTCCCGCGTGGTGCCACCGTGTTGCCTCATTACGCACGGCGCTAAATTAATTGAGGGGAAACATTTAATGGGTGAGAAGTCCAAAAACAGAAGCACGCATGAATGCCGCCATCTTGGCTCATTTGTTGAAAGTGCAAGCGTTCAATCCATCAGGTGAGATGCTAGCAAGCGAATGAGTTCGCGTCATTTAAAATGACAAAATGGAGGCAAGGTGTGGGAAGTGTATGAGTTAGGCTATCTTGGTCCAGCACTTAAAAATGCAAAGATGCGCATTTCCTTACCGATGTCGGCCATCTCGGGCACCCTGGCGACGTAGGGGTCTTTGGTGAAGCGTGGCTCGTTGTCATTGATGTCATGGATCTTGATGATGAAGTCGGACTCGCCCTCCAGGGCCTCGTTGGTGAAACGGTCCACGGCCATGGCGTGGAGCATATAGTAGGCCTTCTCCTCGCGGTCCAGACGCTTGGTGGCGTGGATGTCGCCCGAATCCTCATCGATCCTGAAGAGCGTGCCGGCGCCCTCGCCCGTCAGCACGTAGCGCACGCTGCCGTCCTCGCGGTCCGAGTCCGAGTGAAGCTGAGAACGAGAGCGTAGCGCCGTCACCACTTCCCGCAAACTCCGCCGTTTTTGCGTTGAAATCCTGACCTCTAATTTGAAGGCCTACTTTGAAAGCTTGGCCCCGCCCCGACGCGCTCTTCTAAGTTCAAACGAGCGAGACTCAAGCGAACGTCGACCCCTCTCTGCACCGGCTGCTCCATCGATCCCCTCGATGCCCCGCTCGGCCAAAAGAAGCGGCACGCAAATCAATGCGGCCGCGTTCGCAAGGTCGCCGCGGCCAACATCCGATCAATTTCGATTGAAAATACAATTCGAGTGGCACAGCTGTGCAAGCACGTTACGGGTCAGGCAAAAATGTTTCTCAAGGATGGTGTCCGATTTTGAGAGAAAATTTCAGAAGTGTGTTGTGAGAATGTCAAGTGGCATTGAGCCCTTTCGTTCTGCGCGGCAGCCGTGTTTGTTTGCGGAGCAAATGTTAGCGGCCGATCGATGTGGGCAGTGCTCGGCCCATGTCCGGCCGGGAAGATGGCGCGAGAAAGGACCAGTTGGGGGGGGGTGGGCTCAGGGCAATTAGCCAGTTAGCCTCGCAGGCCTCGTGGAGAACTGGCCTGTGGCCTTGGAGTGGCCAGATGGTCACCTCTCTCACAAATGGAGTGAGCAATGTGTGCTGATGTAGGAAAAAAAGGAAACGAGGTGCAACGGAAGGCTTGTTCTTGTCGGAACCCGGAACAAAAAAAATTCAGGGCCTGGTTTCCCAAAGCTTTGGCCCAGCTCGCTGGCTGGCGTTACCAAATGTGCATTTTGATGACGGCAAGTTCAAGCGCGTCTGATCTTCATTATGATATTAATATCACGTCGGCTCACGGGGGTCGTGAATCCTCATCTTCCTTGTGCTGCAAAGGAGATGAGCGTTATTACAAGCGAGCGCCCTCCGTGTCCCCCGTTGACTCCCCCCTCCCCCCATCTATTCTCTCATGATGAGTATGTTTTCGAACATTTATTAGGTAACAGCACCCCACTATGACGATATACTGTAGGATGGATGGATGGATGGAAGATATTGAGGGTGCTGCGGGTGGTCCTAAAGTAGTCAGAGCAGGGCCTGGCCTGCACCATCTCGCTTGCCAAGATGAGCAGCTGGTACTCAGCCACCACGCTCCATGCACACGCACGCTGGCTTTGGGCAGTCACAAGACATTGACGTCTTTGCTTCGGCCGCTGAGTCGTGCAACGCTTTCATCCACGGGCATACTATTAGCGGATGGCAAAAAACTGTCTGTCTCTTACAATTGTGCTTTAAAATGGTCAATAGAACGGGCCTGCTGATGAATGGGTCAGGCGCTACGCGTTAGCCCGATAGCGTCTCTGGCCCCGCCCACCACAGGCCTCACCCCCGCCAGCCCGGCACCACGTAAGGTCCGCTCGGCCGGCCGGCGAGCCGCGGGGGCCTATCAGGGGCTGTAAATACTTGATGAGATATGATAGCGCAGCACAAACATGGGCACTCCGCCACGGGCCGTTACGCGTGTGCGCGTGTGTACGCCGCACGCAAGCACACGCGTGCCCCTTGGTGCGGCAGCCCCGTAATGAAAGAAACAAACATTCTCTCCCCCCGGTGACAGGAAGACGAGGCCCTGCGAGGCCAACGTGCGGCTGGCCTGCTAATGAGCGGCTGCGGGCGGCAACGCCGTCGGATGATTGCGGCAGGATTAGTTTGAAAGCCCTAGTTTCAAACCCTAACCCTAGATTCAAACCCTAACTGTGGTTTGAAACCCCAATGAAGAACCCCAACCAGTTTTTATATCCTAATTTAAATGTAACCCTTGCCGGATTTTTTTTCTCTGTTCTCCATCTTTGCCAAAATAGGCCGTGCGGCGAGCGCCGCGCCGCTTTTGAGTCACGCTTTGTTTCCTTGGAGGCCTTTTTTGGACGCGATGCGTCTTGGGCGATGTAATCCGTTCCGAGGCTCGTTCAAAGTCACGGTTGGCCTCGTCTCATTTGCTGCGTGGAGTCTATCCTGAGTCCGACCGTGCCGGCGGAATGCAAAGTAGTCGAGTCCATTCAGAGGCACGCACAAAAGCGCTTTTCTCCCGTCGGCCTGACCTTGTCGCCGTCAAGCGGATTGGGAGGCGATTCTCTCGGGACGCACCAAAACAACCGCCAAACAATCGGCATTACCGTCTTGGCCTCTTTCACATTTTTCGTCTTTTTTCAACTCGATACAAAACATAAGCGAGCCACGTTCGGCGTTTGGACGCCAATTTCTGTTGCCAGCAGAGGGCGGTAGAGGTCAAAATGAGTTGTTTTCCTCCCCCCAAAGAAGCCGTCATATTTGTCTTACCTTTCCGACATACTGCATGTCGTTGCCAGTGTACTCCTCCAGCAGGAAGAACTGATTCCACATCCATCCTCGCTTGGAGCGCCTGAGCGGGACCCCGTTGGCGTCCTGGCCCGTCAAGCCCGCCGACATCTTATGTCCCGCCGCCGTCCTTCGCGCCGGCCTCAGTCCCGCGACCGGCACTCCGCCCAGCTGGGCGGCTGCCCACAGCGTTATCAATATGCACAGCGTCTCCATGGTGACCAGGCCTTGGGTCCTCAGTCCCCCCCCTACTTCCTCCCTTGGCGCTTTGTCCCTGTTGGTCTTCGGGTCAGAGTGACGTGTCCGTCGTCATGCTTAATTGCAAGCAGGAAGTGAGCCCTCGCCCGCACCTAGAATCAGGAAGAGGAATTTCAGACAAAGCAGTCAAGCGTGTTGCGATCAATCAATAATAAAGAAGCCATTCACGCAGATGTACAGTCTTTAAAGGGTTTGGCTTTGAATAAAATAAGATACTTCATTTGTTAGCCCTTGGAATTTTTTTTAATTTTGGGTAAATTTGACCTTTTAAAGTGTCAAACTCAAGGCCTGGGGGCCAGATACGGCCCACCACGTCATTTTATGTGCCCCGTGAAAACAAATTGTGCATGAAATTTGTGTGTCATTACTAGAATTGCAAATTGTCGTCACTTTTAACATCTTTTTTTAAAATATTTGACCAGTTTTTACTGGTCTGATTTGAAAACAAGTTATTTGTCAGTTTGTTTTGTAGCTTTTACTGTATATAATATGAGGTGCTCATACATGAGGAATAACTATCAGGATTGTGTTTATTGTCATCGTTTTCAATAACATTGACGGACACTTCCTACGGGACTCGCCATGTATTCACGTATTGGCGCTTTGATGGACAGGCCTGCAGCGATAACAGCAGATTAGAAAACCCACACGCGCTTGTACATGGATGCCGCCGCACTTTATCTGCGTTGAGTCTGGGAATCATCACATCATAGAGTGGTGGGCGCTTTTCGGGGGGGGCTGTATCTGTGGTAAACATCTCACTTTGTTGTGCAGAATGACCACTTGAAGACACACGAGGGAGAGGGCACGTGGGCGGCCAAAGGAACTGGCGCAAGATGCAAGGAAGAGAAAGAAGGCGGCTGTGGTGAGGCCTTTTGTTCATTCTATTTCTCAGTTTAGAAGAGGGGGTGGGAGGGGTAGTGGCGGTGTGGTGTGATGCATGCTGGGAAACGAGGAATTGAAATTTTCGGACACGATTGAAGTAGCCTGACCTGCAGCCCGAGACTCCGCAGGGAAGGCGGGAAATGGAGCAAGAAAAACAGGGCGAGGAGAGGTGCCGGCCCAGAAGGGGGCAGGTGGAGGTGTGGTGGTGTCATTGCAGCGTAAATTTTCCTTGCTTAAAAGTCACCACTTGTAGGAGTAGTAATAAAATAAGAATAGCGGAATGTTTGTAAACAAGAAGCGCCGGGCTTCGTCCAGGTGCCACAAATTGAGCTGACGAACCAAAAATGATGACAACACTTTGCTGCGTTTGGGGTTGTGTTGCCAGATATTTCCCCAAAGGTTGATGGGTTTTCTTTTTGGATTCCCTCAAAAGAAAAAAAAACAAAACAGAAGAAACTGTGGGCCACAAGTATAAATCAAGTACCGTATTTTCCGGACTATAAGGCGCACCTGACTATAAGGCGCACCTTCAATGAATGGCCCGTTTTAAAACCTTGTCCTTATCATGTCAGATTTTTCGTCCAAATCAAATCATTCTCCATTTTATCTTTTTTATTCCCAACTTCAGATGCAACAAATTACTTTATAATCACAAAATAATGATTCATAGTATTTTTGATTCATGATTCATAGTCTTCAGCGGGCCACTTATGATCTATTTCATGACACAATGCTTCGGGCCAGTTTAAATTTAGGAATTTGGTCCCTATATATAAGGCGCACCGGACTATAAGGCGCTTTTGAGAAAACCTTAGGTTTTTAGGTGCGCCTTATCGTCCGTAAAATGCGGTATATGCTGTAAAGAGTTGGACAGAGAAAAATTGTAAATGTTAGCCCAACGCCACACCTAACCAGAGTCCCTCGAATATTTCAACGGCCATGTTAGCGGCCAGACTCCCAACGTGAGTGTTGAAGGAAGTTTGTGACGGCAGATGAGCTCCTGAAGGGGACGCCGTCCTGTCAGAGCAGCGTCAGCAGTCCGACGGGGACGCGGGTCCATCCATTACTGTCTCCGCCAGGCCACCGTGCCCTCATTTCCCCTTATGAGGCAAATTGAAGCTTGCACTTTCTAGCATGTCCTCCCTCTCCTTTTACTCCCCCCCCAACCGCCTGCTTTGCTTGCACAGGCCAAAGCTGATATGCATGACGGCTCTGCTTGGCTCTGAAAGCCACTCGCTTTGCATGTGTCCTCTGCCGGGATCAGCGGCCACTGCGGGAAATAAAAAAAAAAAAAAAAAAAATGGAAGGAGAGGAGCTCGGGGTCAGTGACGGAAGCAGGTGGAAGTGAGCTGGCCATCTAATAATGCCCGTGGAGGGACTGACTCCGCTCGCTCTCCACCTTGGCTACTTGATGAATTATCATAATTGAATTGACACTGCACTGGGACGCCAAAAGTGGAGGTGAACAAAAGTCTTGGGTCACTCTCAAGCTAAAATGAACGGAAAGGAAATTTAAAGTAAGCGACAGGAACAAAAGCAATTCCGTCGCTAAACGTCTTTTCCCCCTGCACTCCCGCGCCGGACTTTATGAATTGACTTAATTGACGGCAGCTCGGAGCACATGGGACGGGGAGCTATTGATTAGCTGTAGGCTTGGACTGGCTGGAAAATACCAGCGCGTCCCCGGGGGAGGCTCACAAAGCTTTGGGTCGGGAACGGCGCGTCCGCCTTTTTCCATGGATTTCTTCATAATGTCACCGGCAAGAAGCTAATGCCTGCGCCGCAGTCCCCGAGGAACCCTCGCCTCTTGACCACATTTGTCAAAGCCCGCAGGCCGTATTCCTGCCCCCATAATTCTCCCGACCGGGACCGGGAAGAAGCGAAAGCTTTATTTTGCCACGTCAAATAAAAAATAAAATAAAAATCTCACAGCTGATGGCGAGGACAAAACGCCTGCCATGCTACATTTGTGCATTTGTATTGGGACACCTACAGGAAGTGGAGAAAATGTGGAGCGAAAATATTGGGACAAGCAGATAACTTCTTCTGGCCGAATTTGACCGTGGGGCCGTCTAAAGATTGATTATGTCAGCAATCAATTGAGCCGACATCGCTATGACAACCAAGGATAAAGAGTTGCAGAATACGCTCTGCTTTTAATCAGAAGAAAAAAAAAAAACTGTGAGAGAGCCTTTTTAACGCACCACTTCCCCTCTTTGGCTTTTACTTCCACTTGAATGCAAGAGCATCAGCTGGATCCTAAAGTGGCCTTTCAATGAATAGTGATCATTATTATCGTTGAATTCGTTGAAGTCTTTAACGGCCTTGCGGGAAAGCAAAAGCGAGCGTCAGCGCGTTCCCCTGACCTCCGTCACCATTTCGGAACGGCGTCACAGGTGTCGACTTCCCGCGCTCGTTATAATGAAGGCGCCTAATAGAACATGACGGCGTCGTCATATTCCGGCTGTTTACACCGGGCGCCCTTTATTTTCTCGGCCCGGGCAGAAACAGCGACCTCATCATGTGCCGCCTAATTGCGTAAAAGAATGAAAACGAAAAAAGCAAATTGCTCGAAATTGCGTGTCGCGGGCTGACGAGCAATAAGACCCCTAGCCTTCACGCTCGCTCGTAAGCAAGATGAATGTGTCTGCTGACAATTTGCACCCTGATGACGCTCAGCGACCCGCCTGCACATTTACAATCGCAACAATTAGCCATTAAAGGTGACGATCGGTTTTATCGAATGCGGTCGCCGCCGCCACCACGCAAACAAACGCGTTCATCAATACACGCCGTTAATGGGGCCGCTTTACATTGGGAAGCGTCTATCTGCCTCCCAGAACACCCCCCACCATTCCCCGGCCGGCCTTCCTCTGAATTTGTATTTCTCCTCTAACGAGCGACGTGAGCGACATGGCGAAGCACCCTATGGCGCCCGGCGAGCCGAGGCTACCTCGTCGCAGCCTCGGGGGTGCAATTAAAAGTGAGGCAGGAGAATGTCAGCCAGGTGGGTGAGCCAGCGCGATGGAGGTAGGAAAAGAGGGGAAGGAAGAGAGGTGTGTGTGGGGGGCGATGGTCTTAAGGCCTCCATACTGGCCTTTGACCCGTTTGTATACTTGTATCGAGCTCACATATAGGTTTGGGGGCGGGGCAGGAAAAATACTTCCAAAGCTGTTTTACTTGTAACAATCTGCAGAGAAGGGTGCTAAAGCATGCACGTTAGTTTGTCGTTAATTTATCACAACGACAAGACTCTCTCAGTTTCATCATCTGCGCTCCTCTTGCTATGCAAACAGAAATAACTCCCAGGGAACCTCATCAATAGGTATTGATCGATGGCAGCGCCGTCTAGACTCCCTGACGCTTTGGCGCAACAACGCCAACGCCGTTTTTTTAATGTGATGTATGAAGGCATCGTCGCATATCGATCACTTGCCATCCCGCCGGGCCTTCGACAAATGTTGATGATATCAAGCGGGAAAGTCGGACAACACGAATCAGGCTGCAAAAATGAGGATAAATGAAAGCAGGAGACATTGCAAGCATACTGAATACACCGAGCAGAATTAACGCTGGCAAAATTGCCTCATTAAGTTACCTTCGGAGGCTTTCGTCATGTTGAAAATGTAGATAAAACCTCAAATGGCCTTTTGTTGAACCTTCTCTTGCTGTGTTTTTATTTTTTTTGGAAACAGCACAGACATCAATAATGGCTGATACTGTATTTGCCTCATGTGCTCATCCTGCCACATGCCAGTTAGCGAGCCATGGGGGTGAATATGTTTGCAGCCGCCGACTCCCTCCCTCTGACTCTCCTCTGGCCGCCGCATCGCAAATAAGTGGAATGAATCACACAATCTGGGCCAAGTCCACTAGAGCCCCCAATTTTGCCTCCTTTTCTTTCCCTCCTCGCATCCGTCAGTCCGACGCAGTAGCCGAGTGGCCCACTTTGGAAGCCGCAGAGGCCTGCCCCAGTCACCCTTCATTTTGTGCGGCGTTGGCTCCAGCTCGCCTCTTGTCTTCTTCCTTACGTGGAAACGGTGCCGACTGATCAAGCCACAAGAAGCACTCCCCCGCCCCCCCTATAGATTTTGAATCTTGGCCTTCCTGTGTGGATGAAAACACAACACGCAGTCTGAAAAACTTCAGTTCCTGTTCAAACTGTCATAGAGACAGAGGGAATGAATAGAGGCCGTCTGTTTACATCAAAGGCGTTTTTATCTTTTGGATTTCACCACCAGCTTGCACATGATGGCCTGACAAAGGTGGGAGGTGTCCGGGGGGGGTGTACTGGCTTCCTGCTTCCCCCGCTGTGATCTTTGCGCTCACCAGCCAGTCCCGACGTCCGCTCGCTCGATGCAAATCAATAAGCGAGACGCTTGAATTCAAAGGCGTCTATTTGGGGATCTGCATGTGACTCTTAAGGATGATTTGTTGCCATTCAGGACAATTAAGATGACATCACGCCACGCTCAGGAAGGGGAGGGGCTTTGACCCCGCACAAAGTGGACTTCTGTTCTCACGTCAGTCGCCACGGTTACCGGAGTGGAGGCAAAGGCAAGGAGGCTTATGTATTCATGAGAGAGCACGTTAAGTGTAACAGAGGGTCAATGGCGAGAAAACACAATTGTCGCACAACGCTAAATAATACATGACGCTAAAACAAAGCCGCGGCCGGCTAAAATACGGCCGCAATAAAACCAGCGCACAGAGGAAAGAGTTCCCCCCTCGACGGAGAGTAACGACCTTTACGCCGTCGCCTCCATAAAACAAGGCGCTGACAGTCGGGAGCGCCTGTTTTTTGCGTTATTAACGACCTCACGTGGCGCCTTTTTACGCCTCTTAAATTGGAGCAAATTTCTCCCAAACTGCGCGCCAGCAGCGAGGCGAGCAGGTGCTCGGGAAGTCGTTTGTCACCGGCCGGCCGGCCAGCCGACGACGCACGTGCCGCCCGCACAAACAGATTTTTTTTTTTTGCTCTTCCTCATATTTGCATCTGCTAGCCGTTTTCCTCATCATCATAGTAAACACCAGTTGACAATTGTGCCCCACTCTTCCATAAAATGTCTGCCAGTCATAAGCTCGCATCCATAAATAACAATGAAGGTGCTGTAGAAAGTAAACAAAATTTGCATACAAATGTTGACATTAGCCAAAGTTCCTCTCGTGGCCGTTTAGCTGGACGTGAGGCTCGGGCTCGGGCTCGGGACCAAGCATTGTACAAGTTCTGCTATTGTGATTTGTTCTCGCTTCTGATTGGTTGAGGCAGATCGTGTGAGTCTTTTAAAAACACACGCAAAGCAGAATAATCAACATCCGTCGGCATTTGCGCTTCCTCAACCTTGTGGTTGATTCACCTTTATTTACCTCGTTTTATAGCCCCCCCGAGGGCGTCGCCCGCTGGACCAAATGAGGCCTGTGATGGGCTGTTTTGCTTTTATCGCCACCTCGCCGACCCCCACGGGAGCGAACGGCTAATGAACAAAGAAGGCCGATTGATCGCCGTTTGCCTTTGATTCCCGAGCGGCGACGAGGCGCACGCTTGGCTTGGCTTCTCTGATGGCCGCGCTCGCCTTTTCTCCGGGATGCTGAATTGCCGATTGTTTGCAAAGAGGGAGCGACGGGAGGCAGGAAGTGACCCTATCGTGGGGGGGATCGTGAACCGGGGTGTCAGAGGGTAACAAGACCAAAGGGGACTGTGGGAACCAAAACGCTTATGTGGTCCGAGGGGTCAGAATTTGCCCTCAAATTTGAAGTGAAATATGAACTGGTGGAGTCCGGGGAATGACAGCGGCCTCTTTGTGACCGATACCGGTTCATTGCAGACAGACTGTCTATTGACGTACGCTCCAAAAAAGAGATTTAATTTTCTTTTGTATTTTTATTTTATTGTGTCATATACTGGCAAAATGTACACCACCCGACTTTTGGATGACCGAGTCGTAACCCATCAACGCTCCTTTCAACGTCGTCCACCTCCAGTGAAAGTTCAGCAAGGCTGCAAGCGAGCACCCGGGCGCTCGCAGGAAGTTCTCGTTCCGGGCCAAATGAAAGATTGAATTATTTGTCCTTATCGCGTGGCCAGCACATGGCGGCCCGGTTTCTATTTCCCATTTCACACCTGGAATGTTGCGAGATAGCTCGTGTTCCTTTTGGACCCGATTGACAATCGGCAGTCAAAAGACGGAATTATCTATCGCAAGGCTACCGCCCACACGCCCCGCCCCCGCCCGGCTTCCTCCATGCGCTGTTATTCGAGATAAACAATCAATAGTGCATTAATGCGTCCCGCTCTCCGAGCAATGTCACCGGCTCACTTTGAGCAGCTAATCTTGCTCAGCAACTGGAAAAATGATAGATTGGAATTTGACTGCCTTGGGGCCGTCACTCGCTCACGTTTGAGGTCAGCGCGTGTTTCCTTTGCTTCCTCTGGCGGCGTTAAAAGACGTACGCTCGCCTTCTTTACAGCAAAGGTGACCACGTTTATTGCAGAGCGAGGGAGTGGGGGGTGAGGCGGGCGAGCAATCGATTTACAGCGAGGACTGGACGTTTTAAACATGATTCCCAGCCAGACATTTAAAAGCATTGCAGTGCTCTTGATTTGATGAGCGCTCCCCTTACGGAATTCTGATGACGTTCCTGTTCCTGCAGGAGGGAGGGCGAAGGAGGGGAGGGAAAGGTCGTTGGGCCGCGCTATGGTCCCGCTTCCTCTTTGCAACGTGACACATTTGCATCTGCATTCCCAAAGCTGCCATTGAGGGGAAGAAAAAGGGCGGCTTTTTGTTGGGAACCTCTGTGAGAAAAAAAACAAAACAAAGGCGCACTTATGAAGAGGCCCCACTCGCCTCTCCTTCCCCCGCGACGCCAATCAAACACTCATTCGCTCCCCTTTCATTAGTGTACCTCCCCTCACGACCCCACAGCCAGACAAGAAGAAGACTCCGCCAAAGACCGGAGAAGACCTTCAATTCAAAAACCTGTTTATTTTGCAGCACTGACTCGCTCTGGTCATGTGAAACGTCTTTCTTGTTTTAGGGAAGCGTTCATGTCAAGTGCCAAGCTTCCAGTTTCGAAGAGAAAGAAAGAAAGGCAAGGCTTGGTATGCTTGGGTTGGCTGGAAAGTAATGTCGGGGCAGAAGGAGACCAAAGTGGAGCTCTTGTGTTGGATTCAAAAGAAAATCAGCTTCAGAAGATGTTAGCGTGGCACTTCCCAGCCGCAACCCGGCAAAGTTTAGAAGAAAACAAAAACTACAAACTAGAAGACATCTGGAAGATTCGACTTTAAGACGAACCTTTAACCTAACCAGGAACAATATCTAAGATGGGGTCGCATTGTTTGATCCAGAAAGTCTTCTTGTTTTTCTTGTGTTGGCTGGCAGCTCCCCGTAGAGGCGAGCTCTCGGCTTCCGATTGGTTGCACGCTTGAAAAAGTTGTCCGGACTTGCACAACGGGCGAGACGCAAGCTCAGCCACCCACACAAATAAAAGCGGCCCAAACGCGACACAGCGAGAACGTTGTGAAGAACGTGCTCATCAATGATGCAAGATGGCTGAGCAGATGTCAGCTTTTTCCGTCAACACGGCTTGCGTCAGACGGGTCGGGTTGAAGCAGCGCCCTCGCGCTCGCCTGCCGATTTACGAGGTTGCGGCGATTTTTCTCCGACAAGTTCGCCGGGTAAATTAAGTCGCTTGTCCTGCTTGTGCTACCAGAAGTAAAAGCAGCGGCGTGTTTGCTATCCTCCCCCCCTCCCTGTTGGAACAAACAATCCCCCGAAGCCAGCATGGTCAGTCGCACACGTGTTTGTTGTTGACACCAATATGGTGGACGTCACTTGAGGTTAGAGTAAATAACATGAAACCTTTTTTTATTTTGTCGGGAGAAAACAATTTGGGAATCCCTTCTGTGCACCACTTGACCTTAGCATCTTGGCTATTAGCAGCACTTTTTTTTTTTTTTTGTCAAGCACTACCTGCCGCTGTTAGCGTACCCTTTGACCTCTACTGTGTCACCTAATCTCGCTCTCTCCGCCATCTCAGCCCGCTCAGACTCTCTTAAAAGCCACTTAGAGGCTCCCAGACCA
Organism: Syngnathus floridae; assembly: GCF_059516105.1. NCBI lineage: Eukaryota > Metazoa > Chordata > Actinopteri > Syngnathiformes > Syngnathidae > Syngnathus > Syngnathus floridae. The sequence goes on along the minus strand of NC_142432.1, from coordinate 5,715,622 downwards.
GCAGATTGAATTAAAGCTTTGGTAAATCAAATTAGCGTTAGAGTGAGCGAAGCCTCGTAGGAGCGTCCCGTCTGGACGTCGCGTGTCATGGGGTGACATCATGGCCGCCTGTAACATTCTAATTGGTGGGTGGGGAGCCGCCCATTCACAGGCCTTGAATGCTGAATCAATTGGATTTGTCCGAGTGAGAAGATTGGTTTTATGAATTTGCCATTTGGAGATGTCGCAACAATTTTACAGCTCAAAGCAGATCAAGATTGAGAACGACAGCACTGTTTTATCACATTAATAAAAAAAAAAAATTATATATAAATATATATATATATGTACTTATAACCCTCAGAGCAGTGATGCTAATGAGATTCTAATTCTAATTAATACAAATGGAATGTTTAATGCAATTTTTCCATTTCAAAGAAAGTCCGGCGGCGGCGGCGGCGTTGCCCGAGCACACAGTGGGATTATCCTCTGGCAAACAAGAACCCGAGTTTGCCTTCATCGCCTTGATTAGATCAAACTGGCTCGGAGCTCCTGACACTCGAGGGGGGCTTCGTAGCGGCGCCAAGGCTCCGCTGGCCAGACCTGCCCCACTTCCCGGGCCTTCCTGGCATATCCGTTGAGTCGTCCTTTGTTTTTCAGATTCGATCTGCTCCACGCAACCGTCCGAGCCCCCGTACTGTCCGCAGCCCCACCCTGCCCTAGTTTTCTCAGGAAACTGGAAGCTTCACAAAAACAAGAAAGAAGGCCACTCAGGGAGGTTAAATGACGGCAACGTCCTCCACATCCTTCACGGCAGTATCGATAGAGTCTTCCGTGTTGCGTCTTTCTCGGGGCATTGAAATCGATAGCAACTGGACGGCTCTGTTTATTTTCCAAGACGTTCGACCCGTCCAATCACATGACTTGATGAAGCCCTCTCAGATGAGAAGAGACTTGTGAGCCTTTGGAGCTTCCGTATGTCGAGTGGAGCTTCATTACCTCTGCACCATTTCACCCCCTTGCGCTGCCCAAGCATAATTGGAGGCCCGCGAGACCCCAAACGTCCATTTGTCACGTATTGCCGTCAATGCGGCCCGTCACGGGATGACCTTTCCTCAAAGTGGACGACTTTTGCCGCCCCCGTCGGCATGGGTTTCTACACTAGCGTGCTATTCTTAGCGGCGGCGTCCTTCCGGCAGACGTTGGCTCGCTCCCGTTCGACAGGTAGTTTGTTTGGAGCGCCTTCCATTTTATTTCTTTCCCGGCTTGTCTGAGGAGCGCGCTAATGGTGGCGAGGGAGCCCACAATGACGCCTGCTTTGCCTGTTTCACTCGAGGGGGGGGATCGTCAGAAAAATAGCAGCTTTGCTGATGTGCCGCCTGTTCATTTACAGAAAAAAAATGATAAGAAAGTCACAAAGGCTTTTTGTGCACACAATGGAATCCAGATATCATTCAGGAAATAGACAGGAGACCATTATCCACAGGAGGAGGGGTGACAGGCCCGGGGGGAAGAAATGTGCGCACCAAGACAGCCAATCCCCCGCCCCCCCCCCCCACACAAGCCTCAAGCCAAGCAGCAAAGAGACTTTTTTTTCTCTTTATTTTTAAAAGCCGCAGTGTTGCTGTCATCTGCAATAACGCCCATCATTCCTCCTGCAGGCTGCTGGAGAGCACAAGCGAAGCACACGCGCACACGCACGTGCGCAATGACTATGTGGCAGCTGACGACCTTCAGCCTGGTGCGCAAGAAGCATCATGACTGCAAACCAGGCAGGCATGACTAATCGATCATTGATTCATCAATTTTAAGGCCATGGTGCGGGATTCAAAGTTAGCTCATCGCAGCTCCACAAATATGCAGCCTCAACGGGCGGCTGCAGAAATGTACGGGCAACGTTTTGGAAAGATTTGGTTTGAACCACTAGATTGCTTTCACACAAAAAATGGCGGCAAGTAGCAGATCGCGACACAGACCCAACGAATCGATTTTGATGCATCTGCATTTTGTCCACCATGTTAAATTTGCAGTGTGGAAGATGGATGGACAGCGGATGGATACGTTCCCCTGCAGGGCAGCGGCAAGGTCAGTGCAGCCTCAACGGGCGGCAACTGCTGCTGCTGAAATTTGAGGAGCATTTGGAGGTAAACATTGTGTTGTCATTATGCTTTCACACGCACATGATTGCTGATTCATCATCTGTCAAGGATTTTTTCTTTCCCCCTCTGTCAGGCCAAAATGTAAACCATCTGCTTTCACTCTTTCGGAGTTCGACAGAGCTTCACGGGCCTACGTTCAAATCTCCGGATCGTCCACCGGGTTTAGTGGTAAGGTAAGATATAAGTTTGCTGAAATGTTTTGATGGAGAGCTGTTGCAGTGGTGCATCCCTAATGACTTGCTCCCCTGGTCACATGACTCTTGTTCCGCTCTGTAGCGCAGCTGTGCTCATAGTAGATCCCCTATTAGCCCGCTGTCATCCCTCGGTCAATATGAGCCCACGCTCGCCCCCTCCCTGATCCAAACCTCCATGTCGGCCGGCACCTCCCGCCCGACCGTGCCCTTGCGCCCGCCGCGCGCTCGCTTATTAAGCGGCTGTCACGTTGAGCGGCCGGGCCCCAGACAGCCGTTAGAGGCTCACTGCAGGGTCGCTTAAGCTCGCGGGGCTTTGCGCCGAAGGGGTGGGGGGGCTGCTGTGGTCCCAACAAACACACACACTGCAAGGACAGCAAGAAGAGAGTTTAAAGACGGATTTGCGCTGCCAGAGCACAAATCATTTATTAAACCATAATTCTGGCGTGAAGTATGAATTTAAGAGCAACATTTAAAACGCTAACTTGCCTTGCTTGAATCCTTTTAATGGCTGACTAATGTTGCTTGGATCCTAAATGTCAATATACGTGTGTATATATATTTTCATATGGTAGGTAAAGACAGGCCTGAAAATGAAAAAAAGAATCGTTTTCAAGGCTAAGGAAAAATATAACCGGTCTATTTCCGTCATGTAAACTGTTCGTTACAGAAGCAAAATGTTCCAATTTGGGCAAGTAATTTAGCGAGTTGATTTACGCGCGGTGGCAGCGGTGACCTCCGCCGCTCAGCAGGAAGCGGCCGCATGCAAACAGGAGCCGCAGACGCGCCCGCAGCCATGCGAGACTTGATTAGATTTTGATAGCGATCTGGATCCGTGATTCCCACTATTAGATTATTACCGTGCAGCTTCACGCACACACACACACGCGTGCTGGATCGAGGGATTTCATTCCAAATCCAATCCCAAACTCCCCCCGCGTGCCGTCGCTGGGTCAAAAAATCGATTTCACCTCAAACGGAAGACAGACGGACAGATGGACGGACGGACGCTCGGTATCCTTGAGGGAAGTGACTCGAGTTGGAAAAGAAACCTTCCTGCACCTTTTTTTCCGGACAAAATATCTTTAAAATGTATCTTTAAAAAACACCAACGTGAAAATGTAACCTAATCTCTTAAAGTCTTTAATCTAAAAAACAAACAAACACTTTTATCTTATCTCTTTTGCGTTACAAAAAATAATGCCATTTCACCCCCATAAAAAAAAAATGTTTTTCTTCTACAAGCCTTTTTGCTGAATCAAGTAGGGAGAAGATGGATGAGTCCATTGCGTGAGAAGGAGGCGAGTAAATGAAGCATTTTGATGCGTTTCAAAACAAACAAGCATCAAAAATAATTAATTGGCCACGATAAATGTGTTGATTAGGACTACAAGAATACTGAGTGTTAAAAATAGACAAACACTTGAGTCATCAGTTGGAGGAGATGCTGGCGGGCGTTTGCTGCCGCCTCTTTGCACCTGAGAGGACCAACAGCCCGGCTGCAAGTTGGAAGGCGAACGCTCCTAATTAGAAACGCCGTGGCGCTCGTCCTGCGCTTGTGTGTGAGTGTGTGTCGAAGGCGGGGGGAGCGGTGGCGATTGGCAGCCGCTTCTTCAACATTGGCAGCACTTTGTCGCCTCCCACCCAAAAGAACAAATCCAAAGTGATTTCATCCTAGAGCGCCAAGCGACTGTGTAAAGATGGACTTTTTGCTCATCCTCACTTGTGTGTTTGTAAACTCGCGGGTTCCTCACTAAGCGGCGCCGGGCCAGATTTGGACCAACTGTTCAACTCGTTGGACCCGCGGCTGTCACTCAACAAGGGCGACAAGTCGAATTTGTTTTTTTTACAAATGTCAATATCATTACAAAATTCCGATTTTAAAAATGAGATTTTTATTTTGTAAAAAAATAAAATAAAAATGCTTATCCTCGAAAAAATACCCACCCCTTAAGGAAAAAATTGTTAAAAAAATATTTTTAATTTTTTTTTGTCGTAAGATTATAATTTAGTTTATACTCGAAAATATATGGATTTGCGATAATCTATCGAAAAAAAATATGAGTCAAAAAACAAAGGTTTTCAATTTAAAAAAAAATCCACTCCATTCTTATTACATTCAATCCTGGAGGACCTTTTTTATCAAGTAGTTTCTATATCAAAAAATGCCCTTTATATGTTCAAACTCAATCTTAAACGTTCTAAATCAATCAATCTAGCTTTTTTATCAAGTATTTTCTATATCAAAAATATATGGATTTGCGATAATCTATCAAAAAAAAAAATATGAGTGAAAAAAACAAAGGTTTTCAACTTAAAAAAAAAATCCACTCCATTCTTATTCCATTCAATCCTGGAGGACCTTTTTTATCAAGTAGTTTCTATATCAAAAAATGCCCTTTATATGTTCAAACTCAATCTTAAACGTTCTAAATCAATCAATCTAGCTCATTTATCAAGTAGTTTCTATATCAAAAAATGCACTTATATGTTCAAACTCAATCTTAAACGTTCTAACTCCAGTCAGTGTATAGCAACATAGCGTACGGAGTAAAGCACTCCATTATCGAAGCTGATTGCCTTCTGTTCCAGACGTGGCCTTTGCAGACATTTTCCTCAAGTGGAACGCTTTCACTTTGAATTGACAACATCTGCTCTAGTCTGCCAGCTTTAGCCACGAAGAGCACACACAAACACACACACGCACACACAATCACCATGCAGCCTGTTTGGAAGTAGATTTAGGACTTGAGTGGAAGTGCTGCACAAAGCAGGAGAGCTAATGAGGCATTGTTCAGCGAGGTGTGAATGCAAGTTTATCTTTTTGCCACACGGTGAGACAAACGAGGTTTTTTTTGGGGGGGGGGTCATTGGGATTTAGGAGGACTTGCCACTGAGCTGCCATTCTGGCCCACATCCAGCCTCAAAATCCTCTCAGCGGAGACCCGTGGAAAAGTCACCGCCACCGTCGTCGTGTCGTTGTCAGTCGTCAAACGCAAAGTCGTAAAGACAAAGTCATCCGAGCGGCGCAGACGGCGGGCCTAACGGAAAACAGACGTTTTCCAGAATCGGGGGGCCCGGGAGGCTTTTTGCGGCTTGCAAATGTTCTCTTGTGGTCACATGATGACAAGTTAAGGGCAAACAAAGATGGCGGCTGCACAAAGAGACAAGTGTTGAATGAATAGAATGAAAACGATTTTAGCCAAGCGTCCGCAATGTTGCGCAATTTCAGACCACACAATTTCTCTCCAAAATGTAATCACAATTTTTTTCAACAATTTTGCCACCCCACAAGTGATGATGGCTTGAAAAATATTTTTTCTACCCGATTCCTCTTAGTTAGCGCCGGTGTGCTACGATCATGCTGTTTTGTTTTAGCTGCAACATTCAACCTTGATGAGGCAGACAAGCTTGACATTTCTCACACAAACCCGGCCCAGATGTTTTCCTCTTGTCTCAGCAATCGCTCATACGATGCTGACGTTTTTTTCTTTTTAATGCCAAGCTAACACAATTGACACTTCATTCGTCAGCTTAGCGTGGAATCTGGGCTACTCTTTCTCCGCAATCAGTCAAATGGTTCTAATCTAACACAATTTCAAAAATAAACAACACAATTTTGAACTTCCACAAGGCAGATAAGCTTGAAGTAACTCACTCACTCACATGGTGGCGCTGTTTTTTAGCATATTAGTATGTACGCATGTGACTTTTACTTTGACCTTTCGTCTAATCTCTGTCAAATTTGAATTATTGCTAGAAATTACAAGTGTCTCTCGAAAGGCCACACCCTGAAAGAGTCTTAATACCGAGCAAATTGAGCGTGACGGTTACGATGCCAAGATTGAGTCTTTCTCATTTAGTTTCCAACATGGACCGATTTAGTCGAACAAACAGACAAAACAAGCTGACTGCCTGAAGGGGCTATTTGTGTTTCCAAATGTCGCCAGTATACATCCATTACAGTCACCGGAAAATGTGGGGGAGGAGGAGGGGGGGGGGGTGAGTCTGCTAGGAGTTTTGCCATTATGAGCTTCAGTGGCGGAATGAACATCGGCCAGCGACGTGGCCCATCTGGAGCGCACGTAACATCATCAAGTCGGGATCAGCGGTCAGCCACCATCGCGTGACGTCACGGCCCCACGGGGGCACGGGCCAGATGGAAACCTTTTCTTTGGAAAACCTAATCTGCTGAGTTGGTGACTTGACAGAGATCAAAAAGTGAGCGTTGGGTCTTAGAATCTCAACGCTGCTCGAAAGGATGCAAACGATTGCGCTTAGTTGTTTTCTTTCCTGTCCCTGCTTGTCACAGCAGTTCTTCTCGCTTACACACGCCTCCCGTACCCACACACACACACTTTGGACCCAACATATGAGCTTGTGCTATTTGCAGCCCCTTTAAATATTCAGCACCTGCCGTGTTCCCCGCTCGTCTTTGATCAGACTCCGATTCCACTGTGCCAGCTTTCATGTGCAGGCATCAAACCGGCGCAACCTGCACCGTGAGCCTGCCCCGCTCACTCGCCCGCGCACATTTCTTCCCCTCTCAACGGGATGCTCGCCATCGCCAGGTCCACAACAGGCAACTTGTTCACACCAGGAGGAGGAGGAGGAAAGGAGCTGAGTATAGTCCAGCATGTGTCCTGCCCTCTCCACTCCTCATTAGTGTGTGTGTGGAAAAAGTGAGTGCTAAATCCCAATGCCGTCTAAATCTAAATCCTAAAATGCATCTTCATAATCACAGCTCAGCTGAGAGCTAAAAGTGACAAGTTTGCAGAAGCATGCCGGTTAACTAAATCTTCCAAAAGACACCCAAATCTAAACATCACTTTTCAGTACTAATGTGGACATTTAATTCTCTTCTAATTTTGTCTAATTTAATTATCTCGCAAATCCAACAAAACAAACAAAGCAACAAAAAAGGCCATAGCATCTCGCCAGTAACCGTCCCATGCACGCCCTGAAGCATCGTACCTGAACGTAGCGGGGGGGAAGGGGGGAGGGGGGGGTGGGTCGTTAGATGCGCCCCTGCCTGCGTGTGCGATATGAAGTTTAACCCCCGCGATAAAAGCGCACAAAGTCGCGCGTCACCGAGGATCTGCGCCGCTACTCTGGAATGAATTCCGGGATGGGGAGGCAGGGGAAAAAAGTTTAAATCAAACTGGGAAAAGCTTTTTTTTTTTTTGCTGAATAAACATGAACGCATAAAGAAGTCGTTTGTTGCACAAACCCGATGATGCGAAACCCAGAAGAATCAGCCAGGCCGGACCGGAGCAAGCGCACAAACAAAGCCGAAACGTCAGCCTCTCCTCACCTGCAGGGCACGACGGGAGCGGCGGCTTGGTCTCCGCGGAAAAGCGGCGGCAGGGATGGAGGGGAGGCTGCAAGATGCAGCGAGAGAGGAGTATCCGATTGAGAGCAGCCAGCGTACGTCGCCGCGCGTCCGCAGCAACTGCGTCCTCGCTGGCTGGATGACACGGAGGCTGAGGGGACGCCAGCCGCCCATTGGCTGTCGAGTCCCCGGTAGCGGGCGGTGGGAGAGGGGGGTGACTGAGGGGGATGGCGGAACGGAGGGAGGGAGGGTGGGGGCGCTTGGTGGAGGACGGGGGGAGAAAAATAACGGCGTTTAAGTTAAACGCCTGTGTTTAAAGTTTCAATCCGTTTGGGTTCCAAACACTTTTGATGAAGTCACAATTTTTGAAAAATAATTTCATTTGTGCTGTACGATCTGGAATTGACGAAGTTAGTTTATTTTTTATGTTTGAAAAAAGTACATAATTATTGTGACATTATTTTTAATCAGGCAATCTCCTACCATCCACTTAAAACGTCAAACATACAACCCACGCCGCTATTTACTTACATTTTAATCCATTAGTATTTTCTGTCTAGCATTTTTTTCTAATTTCTATTCCATGCAAAACATTTGCAATTTATTAAACATAAATAAACGAACATGTCACCGTTCTGGACTACGCACATAAATGCTCAGGAAACATTCTGGCGACATTTTATTCCATAAAATGTGAACCCGCTAAAAGAGTAATTTTGCCCTTTTACTTTGCACTCAGAATTGACATTTGAAGTATGTAAACATCTTAATAAATGATAACTCTGTACAATATGTGCTGTCCATCAAAACTATGGACTAACCCAGAAACCTTCTGCAGTTTGATAAAATGGAATTGATGTATGGCGTTCCTCAGGGCTACGTAGCCTGACTCTTTTGATTTGACCAATTTCGCTGCTTTGCTCAATCTTGCTGATGTTTGGGGAGGGGGCGCGGGTCGATGACTTTGTTTGTGTCTTTAGTGATGTTTACAGTCGAACTGCTTTCATTTTGGGAGGCTGATGGAGGCGCGGGCGTGCCGGCCAGAAATCAGATTAGAGGCCCAACATGTAAACTGCGGGGATGGAGAGTAATCAAACTAATGCAGCTCATCATTGCTTCATCCGGCGCACATTGCCTCCACCAGATTACTGCCCTCTAATCTCTTCTGCATGTGTATGTGTGTGTGTTTGTGCGCGTTTGCGTGTGTGAGGACATATACATGGAACAAACTCTTAAGCGCTCTCTTAGTGGACTACAAATAAAATGTTTACGAGCCGAACAAGTTGGAATGGAAATGAGGTTGGGGGCCTCTCGTGACGTTTCCAATAATTTGCAACCTTGCTCTTGTGCGCTCGGATATTTTCTTGTTATGTAAACATGGAGCTGCGAACTTTGACAAGGGGAAGGTCAAACATTTTAGTGTTGATCAACTCAGTAAGCCACGCCCGCCGAAGCCGTGTCGACGTTCTAACAAGTCTTAAGCTTAATTAATGCAATGGGATCACAATAAGCTACGACTATTTTTTTTTTAATGAAATTCTAAAATGTAATTACATGTGTGGCTTATCGGCGGTGAGGATCACACGGCGAAGGTGTGATTCCTTTGGAAAGTGTTATTTCCCGATGACAAGATAAGGAACGCTATTATCGCAAGAAAGAAAAGTCATTAAGTTGCGTAATGCGTGCCATAATGAAGTCAAGATTTAGAGATGCGTGAAAACAAAAACAACTCAATTGATCGTTTGCCAGAGTCGCTTGGGGACGTTCCCTTCTACGTTCACATCAAAATTAAAACATTTGATCTTGAAATAAATAGACAACCTCAGTCCATCCGAGGCCGAATTTCGGGGCTGATCCAGATCGGTGAAAAACAATAAACAAATTGTCCCGGATGAAATCAAGCAAACACAAATCGTCTTTTCCAGGGTCACCCTGCTGCCCACCTCTATTGATGGCGCAGACAGGCCGTGTTTTAACCTTCCCTGTCGTGTTTTTTTCTTAGCAACGGCACTCATGGGTCAGCCCCCCAATCCCCCCCAAAATAGACCACGAAAATTAAATTCCTTTAACTTTGTTCTTCTTTTTCCCTGAAGGACAAATAAGCGTCTTCACCAGGGTCACTGTAAAACACTTTCATTTATCAAAATGTTTTTTTTCTTTTAACAAAATACGGTTTAAAAAAAATAAATGAACCCAGAAGGCTAATTAGAATCAGATTTATAATGCATATACTTTTTTTAATCTTCCAAGGTGTCAATTTGATGATGCATTTTGTCTGCGTGACATTTAGGCTCAGTGGAATTGGCTTTGGGAATCTTGGGAGGGTGTTGTCTTATTTTGGTGTTCCACTTCTTGGCTCAGGAGGAGGTTGGGATGGCGGCGGCGGCGGCCTCGGCGCGCCCTCGCGGCACAATTGTGCCGCCTGCCGCGAGCGCTGTGATTTATGATGCCTTCCAGATGCACACACTTACATTCTTTTCCTCTCCTTTCTTCTTTCTGCCAGCGCCGCCTCACGGGAGGGTCACCGTGTCGTCCCGCTCGTCTTGACGGGAAGTGCTCATCTCCGGCACCCGGCTGGCTTTTTACTTTCTCTCCCCGAGGACGGCATGTGCACGCTGAGCACCTTTGGCTTGGGCTGGATGAACATGACTTCATCAATAATTAAGTCAAAGGTACTTGCTCTCAATGCTAACGTGTCCCAGGTCAAGAAATGCAAATTTTAAACTGGGGATCTTTTCAAATTTGATGAATATCCTGTCTGGTCTGACTTCAAGATTCCAGACTTTCATTCAACATCTGCCAAAACTATCGTCATCCAATACGGCCTTTCCGACAGCAGGGCCAGAAATTTGGACCCAATATGGATTAAAAGTTTTTAGTTGATTCCCTTCGATGAGATGAGAGTGGCTCGATCTTTTCATTTGGTAGTTGGACAAACTGAATCAAATCCAGATTGAATCTGGTTTGACATGGTGATCAAGGAAGCAAACTGGCCATCTGCTTTCAGTCGGTTCTGGCTGACGTCTTCAGAGACTGAAGCAGATATTTGCTCGACTGGACAAAAGCATTCTCGCAGACATGATGTCAAGGTCAAAAGCTGCGTTCTTAATGCAAAAGAAAAAATGGTTAACTGGCTTCAGTTCTGCTTGCTCTTATCTGCTCCATCCATCATCACGCAGCTCGTAGAAAAATATCATTGGCCTTTTTGGTCTGGTTTATCCTGTGACTTTGCAGACCCCGGAGGCGTCCGGAGGACAAAAGCTTTTTTTTTCTTTCTGCTGCCTGCATTTTCAGCATATCGAGGTCAAACCTGCAAGGGATACTTGTGATCATCAGCTGTTGAAGCGGGAAAACACAGACTATTCACGAGAGACGTGGTGGAAATGACGCAGCTGATTTGCTTATTTTGGGGATGTTTACATTGATCGGCGTCGGCGCATCGATCTCTAAGCAGACTGTTTAGAGCGCCGCTCGGCTGGAAGGAGATCCTATTGATTATTTCCCGCCCGCTTCTAAGTCTTCCAATTAAGCGCGTCATAAATTGAGTCACATTCATCACACACCTAATGAGATCTCATTAAAATAAAAAAAGTCTTTAGTTTCTGCTACATTTCTTCTTGGGAAACTTCTCTCTCTCATTGTGACTTCACGAAATGAGCCTTGAACAGGTTTTGAGCCCTAATTGGCTTGAAAGTGATTTGAGAACCTAAACCCAGTTTTGAAAGTATGTCCTGACACAGCCATCTCTTTTCAAACTCCAACCCTAAACCAGACTTGAACCTCAAACTTGTTTGAACCCCTAATTGTGGCTTTAACCTCCAATTTGAAGTTGGTGAGTCCGAAAAGGTTTTTGATGACCTTCGTTAGGAATCCGCGGAGTCGGGTTCGGGATAGTGGTGGAGGATTAGCGGTGCAGATGGACGCCGACTGGACGCTGCGAACAAATCCCTCGGCGATGTGGTACATTCAACCGCTTGTCGTTTGTTCTCATCCGGTTGGACATCAATTTAGCGACATGCTAATCTGCGCGGCTACCACTTGTACTTGATCAAGTGACATGATGAATTCGGCCAAATGTTGAGGGGAGTCTGGGGGCTTGGCCTTTTTTTTTTTTCTTTTGGTTTTACATAATTCTCTTCCTATTAGCAGCAATATTCAGTGTTTTTTCATTGGGAGTAGGGTTGTAATGATAATTTGAGGATCCGAGGTTGCGGCGCTAATCCGGCAGCATTACACTTGACAGAGGGATTAGTGAGTGACAAGTGGAAGTGAAAGGAGAGATGTAAGGGCCGCTTAAGCCGTGTTCCTATTAAAAGCCGCGCGGCGTCGTGACAGTGCGCAAGGCAAGCTTCGTTGCACACTCGCCGGATGCTCGGGGATAAATATCACCAACCCCCCCCACCGCCACCGCTCCCCTCTTTTATCCTCCCATCATCCTCCCCATCATCGCCCCTCCGGCCATATAAATTCTCCCTGGCTCCAGGCCAGTCTTTATTTTATTATTATTATTTTTAATCCCTCATCCTTTGGCGCTCCAAATTCCTTCCGCTTGCCCTCGTTTGCTCGACGTGCGACTCCAAGACGGCGTATAGGCTGAAAAGAGATGTGACCGTGTCTCCATGGCAACGGCATAACTTGTGATGACTCAGCTCGGCTTTTATGCCGCTCACTTAAAGAATGATTACCTTTGATGACCGTTTTGCTCTTTCTGACAGCATGCTATCATAAACTCAAACAGAGACAAAATAAATCACAATGTTCACAACATCACAAGCACTTTATGAAAATGCGATGGAGCTCAAACTAATGGTATTATTTGACAGCAGGATCTTCGCCCCCAGAATGATTTGAAAACCTTTGTGTTTCTGGCCTTATATGTTACCCGGGCAACATTTGCTGATTAAATTTCACAGCTTCACCTTTGCCGTCCACCACAACCCGCTTTGACAACGGCAAAAGTTGTGTGCTGGATTGAAATTATATGCAGGAGCAGGAAACATGATTCAAAGTGAAATAATGCAACCTGACAATAATTCTGAGATGAAATTCTTTATATGATGCATGTTTGCGCGTATAGGTCGTGTGTCTTTCCGGCGACTTCCCTGCTGGAAGTCCTCTGCCTGTATGCATGACTCACACACGCACAAACACACGCGGGTTTAAATGAGGAAAAAGTCCAAACAGGTTATTTGTTTTCCCGCGGCACTGACCTGGATACGCGTGGCTTCTCTCTCCCATGTGCATCCCCAGAGAGGCGGAAAGTAACTGTTCAATCGCAGGTAATTAACTTCAGGCCGACCTAAGGAATGCCGGCACCAGACGCCGCCATCTTTTAAGTGCGATGCTCCATTAAAGCGCCGTCCCGCAAGGAACCTTGTCAACGTGGGGACGCTAGAGAAAAACCAACACCGACACACAGGGGGCATGCTGAGGGGCTTGTCTCATTCTCATATCATCAATGGCACGCATAGTTTCAAGATGTCCAGTGGTTGTGACACACATGGACAGACAAACCGACCGCTTTCTCCATATTGCTTGTCAGAATTAATGTGGCAAAATGATTAGTACTTTCTGAATTATTGTCTATTTTAGTTTCCCATATTCCATCATGGAGTTACAACAAATAATTGCCACGATTCGTAATATGACAACACAAATAGCAGTCACGTAGTTGTTTGGGTTTGCTTGTTGCTAAGCAGAATTAATGTGGCACAATCATAATTACAGTCTAATGGAGATTGTTTTTTGTTCCTTTCTAGCTTCAATAAATCTTTGACATGATTCACAACACAACAACCCAAATTAATAACACATTTTATGCTAGCAACAACAGAACAGTTGTCACTCATTAGCAGCTGCTTGTTACTAGGCAGAAATTATGCGGCATAATCACATTCACATCCCCAAAGCCCAATTAAATAAAACAAACAAACACTCACTGGGCTGAATCTGTACTCTCACATAATTATAAAATAAGCCAAAAATGTTGAGCTTTTGTCCTCTTAGCACCCGCTGTTGGATGCGATGGGGCACTGCAACATTTGCCCCATATGCAAAATGACTTCAAACACAGCACATTCAAAAAATCCTTCGAAAAATGTACAGATCGACATAGCACATATACATTGTTCACGTTATAACAAACAGGTGATAAATGCACTCATATCGTCAGATGGTTCACAATTCGAGTGTTATAGCGTCACCGACTCAATGCCACCTGTTCACACACAAGCACATTTGCTCAACATGTGGGTGTGTTTGGTGAAAAAACACACTTTACCATTGCCAATCAATAAAGGAAGGCCGTGTTGAAATCCCACCAAAAAAATTAAGTGCGTAATTTGTCACTGAATTTATCGCCTAGGAGGGAAAACAAGCTCTTATCTGACTTAACATAAAATATTCATGCGGCAATAAAACAAAGTTAACACATCGCAAAGAGGCTTCAAAAACTGCTGACAAATACTTCCGAGTAGAAAGTACAACATCTCCGTTCATATCTGCTCCCAATTGTGTCAATCACAACGAATAGCAATTTGCTAGCTAACTGAGCTAGCTACAAAAGTGGCTATATGTTTAGACCAGTTCAACAAGTGTGGTGCATTTTTGATATAAACGCATTATCGTGTATTGTTGGATTGTTTTGCGTCATATATATCAAAGAGAGCAAACAAAGGAAAATCGAACTCCAATACAAGTCCGACTCATGTATTTAGTCCAGGGGTCCCCAACCACCGGGCCGTGGACCGGTACCGGTCCGTGGGTCACTTGGTACCGGGCCGCCAAGCCGCACAGGAAAAAAAAAATAAAAATATATATATATATTTTTATCGACGATCAATTAATTCAGGTCAAGACGCTCGTCTCTCCTAAAAACAAAAAAACAAAAAAAACCTTGTTTTTATGCCAGTCATATTTTATTTCATCTTATTTATATATTTATATAAATTGTATAGATGTATCCTTTATTTATACAAATATATTATTTATTCATATAAAGGCCGGTCCTGGAAAATATTTCTGACACGTGGCGCAAAAACGGTTGATTTAGTCTATAGACTGAAATTATTTAATAGGCGTATTGAAATCTGACAGCGACAAAAGCTGGCTGGCGCCTCTAATGAGAGGCGAACAGAATGCGTGGTGTGCCGTTCTGCTAATTATCTGACTTCACAGTCAGATAATTAGTCCGCAGGTGAAGGCGGCGGGCGGGCGGGCAACAAGGATGACATTGTTTAGCCTCAGATAAGGCTGGACTGGCACAGAAATTAGGCCCTGGCATTTTCTGGCTCAGAGCGAGCCCTCATCATTAGCGACGTACATCTGATTCCTCATTTATGGACACGTTCCCTCAAGGAAAGCATTGTGTTATGTTTCCCAAACCCAAGGCTAATTATTGTGGTGAGTATGTTATGTAATATGAATGTGTTCTCTCTCTACAACAACCTAGGCTGAGAGAAACGGTAGCTTGTTACACAGTTACTTCCTAAAGTGATTCGTTCTTTTTTCAGTTCATATGGCTTCAACCAGTAGGTGCCGGTAATGCGCATTGAAGCTGGTCCCACCAAGCCGTAAATCAAAACGAAGAAGAAAATGACGTAACTTCCCGTTCACGAACGAGTCGTGAATTGCGTTTCCCGTTCACAACGAACGAATCTGTGAGTGAACGAATCAGTGAGTGAGTGATTTGTATGTCCAGTTCATCGCGTGAACGGATCAGTGAGGGAACGAATCCTGACTTTCCCGTTCGCGAACGAGTTAATGGATGAACTGCCTTCCCGTGCATCAACGGATCAGTCAGTGAACGTGTTGCGTCACCTGGCGTGAACTATGGAAGCCAGAATGTCGATTTACGATTTGCCAAGGAAAGAAAGAACCACTCATTGAAACACCACTTCTTTTATGCACGTTTTCTCCAAGCTAACGGCTAACTTTATTGCATGAAGGGATGCGCCGTTATGCAACAACGGGGAGATTATGCTTCTCTTTGGGTAATCTTGATTTTATAACACTTGTAGTAGTTTTTAAATAACGTGTATGCATATATACGCCTAAATATTGTTATCCAATATATCTACTGCAATTTCACATTGGATTGCTGGTTTGAAATTTACTTTTATTATTATTATTATTTTAATAAACATTTATGTTAAAACTTGTCTGGTGTGTTATTCCTTGTTTTTATAATCGCCAATTTAAACATAAAATTCAGACATTTGGTTAACTGCTTTATATGACAACATGTGTAGGTACACCTCATGGACATTCCAATAGGTACACTACACGAGGTAAAAAAAAAAAGAATAAATAAATAAAGGGTTAATTGCACAATAAAAGCATTTCCTCACACTTGGGATCGAACCAAGAACTTAGCAATTAAGAGCCCATGTTACTAACCAGTCGGCTGTTTCAACATGACAGGTTGCATTCGTATGTACTGTTTTGTACTAGTGATGTGCGTCACAGGCCAATAGGGAAAAAGCTTAAGTGAAAGTGAAAAGTGCCACACCCGCCCTCACCCCCACCTCCTGAGTGGCTGTTTGAGCTGTGACGTCACTTGGACACTCCATTAGGTACACCGCCATTTTCAAGTGTACCTAATAACAGGCCACTTTATTAGTCACATATAAATAAAATATCATGGTTAAAGGTCACATATTTCCCGAATAATTATATTATATTTATTATATTGTATATTTATATATTATTATATATATATATATATATATATATATATATATATATATATATATATATATATATATATATATATATATATATATATATGTATTTCCCCAATAAAGTGGCCTGTTATTAGGTACACTTGAAAATGGCGGTGTACCTAATGGAGTGTCCGTGTGATTCCCTCGTTAAGTGCACCTGCGTGAAAAGTTTTAGCTCCCGAGAACATGAAAATGAGCTAAATCTTTTCACGCAGGTGTGTTTAACGAGGGTAACTTGGAAAACATATTGGAACGCGGCCCCGAGGACTAGAGCTTGACACCTGTGACCTTTGACCATATTTCCCTAATAAAGTGGCCTGTTATTAGGTACACTTGAAAATGGCGGTGTACCTAATGGAGTGTCCGTGTGATTCCCTCGTTAAGTGCAGGTGCGTGAAAACTTTTAGCTCCTTTTGAACGTGAAAGAAGCTAAAACTTTTCACGCACCTGCGCTTAACGAGGGTCACTTGGAAAACATGTTGGAACGCGGCCCCGAGGACTAGAACTTGACACCTGTGACCTTTGACCATGATATTTCCCGAATAAAGTGGCCTGTTATTAGGTACACTTGAAAATGACGGTGTACCTAATGGAGTGTCCGTGCAATTCCCTCGTTAAGTGCACCTGCGTGAAAAGTTTTAGCTCCTGCAGAACATGAAAAGAGCTAAAACTTTTCACGTACCTGCGCTTAACGAGGGTCACTTGGAAAACATGTTGGAATGCGGCCCCGAGGACTAGAGCTTGACACCTGTGACCTTTGACCATGATATTTCCCTAAGAAAGTGGCCTGTTATCAGGTACACTTGAAAATGGCGGTGTACCTAATGGAGTGTCCGTGTGATTCCCTCGTTAAGTGCAGGTGCGTGAAAACTTTTAGCTCCTTTTGAACGTGAAAGAAGCTAAAACTTTTCACGCACCTGCGCTTAACGAGGGTCACTTGGAAAACATATTGGAATGCAGCCCCGAGGAGTAGCGCTTGACACTTATGGAACCCTCGCTCACATTGAATGGAATATATATGGTTTTATGGAGCAGCTCACAAGTAAATAGTTATAATGGCTATATGGGGCAGCACACAAGAAACTGTGTTGCAAAGTGTTTTTCTATGATAAAATATGTTAGGTTTCACTGGGATTAGAACCCGGGTAACTGGGGTGAGAGTCCAGCGCATTAACCACTGCACTGTGGAACCCTCGTTCACCATCAATGGAATCTATATGGTTTTATGGAGCAGCTCACAAGTAAATAGTTATAATGGCTATATGGGGCAGCACACAAGAAACTGTGTTGCAAAGTGTTTTTCTATGATAAAATATGTTAGGTTTCACTGGGATTAGAACCCGGGTTACTGGGGTGAGAGTCCAGTGCATTAACCACTGCACTGTGGAACCCTCGTTCACCACGAATGGAATCTATATGGTTTCATGGAGCAGCTCACAAGCAAATATAGTGGCTATAGAGGGCAGCACACGACCAACTGTGTTGCAAATTTTTCTATGATAAAATATTTTAGGTCGCACTGGGATTTGAACCCGGGTCACTGGGGTGAGAGTCCAGAGCACTAACCACTACACTAGGGAACCGTTGCTCACATTGCTTGGAATATATATGGTTTTATAGACCCTAGCCATAACCCTAACCCTAGCTCCAACCCTAACCCTAGCTCTAACTCTGACACTAGCTCCAGCTCTAACCCTAACCCTAGCTCCAACCCTACCTCCAGCTCCAGCTCTAACCCTAACCCTAGCTCCAGCTCTAACCCTAGCTCCAACTCTAACCCTAACCCTAGCTCCAACCCTAACCCTAGCTCCAGCTCCAACTCTAACCCTAACCCTAGCTCCAGCGCTAACCCTAACCTTAGCTCCAGCTCTAACCCTAACCCTAGCTCCAGCTCTAACCCTAACCCCTAACCCTAACCCTAGCTCTAACTCTAACCCTAGCTCCAGCTCTTACCCTAACCCTAGCTCCAGCTCTAACCCTAGCTCCAACTCTAACCCTAGCTCCAGCTCTAACCCTAGCTCTAACTCTAAACCTAGCTCCAGCTCTAACCCTAACCCTAGCTCCAGCTCTAACCCTAACCCTAGTTCCAGCTCTAACCCTAGCTCCAACCCTAACCCTAACCCTAGCTCTAACTCTAACCCTAGCTCCAGCTCTAACCCTAGCTCCAGCTCTAACCCTAGCTCCAACTCTAACCCTAGCTCCAGCTCTAACCCTAGCTCTAACTCTAAACCTAGCTCCAGCTCTAACCCTAACCCTAGCTCTAGCTCTAACCCTAACCCTAGTTCCAGCTCTAACCCTAGCTCCAACTCTAACCCTAACCCTAGCTCTAACCCTAACCCTAGCTCTAACCCTAACCCTAGCTCCAACTCTAACGCTTACCCAGCTCTAACCCTAACCCTAGCTCCAGCTCTAACCCTAACCCTAGCTCCAGCTCTAACCCTAGCTCCAACCCTAAACCTAACCCTAACCCTAAACTTAGCTCCAGCTCTAACCCTAACCCTAGTTCCAGCACTAACCCTAGCTCCAACTCTAACCCTAGCTCTAACCCTAACCCTAGCTCCAAATCTAACCCTAACCCTAGCTCCAGCCCTAACCCTAGCTCCAGCTCTAACCCTAGCTCCAGCTCTAACCCTAACCCTAACCCTAGTTCCAGCTCTAACCCTAGCTCCAACTCTAACCCTAACCCTAGCTATAACCCTAACCCTAGCTCCAGCTCCAACTCTAACCCTTACCCAGCTCTAACCCTAACCCTAGCTCCAGCTCTAACCCTAACCCTAGCTCCAGCTCTAACCCTAGCTCCAACCCTAACCCTAACCTTAGCTCCAGCTCTAACCCTAACCCTAGCTCCAGCTCTAACCCTCGCTCTAACTCTAACCCTAGCTCCAGCTCTAACCCTAACCCTAGCTCCAGCTCTAACCCTAGCTCCAGCTCTAACCCTAACCCTACCACTAACCCTAGCTCTAACCCTAACCTTAGCTCAAACCCTAACCCTAGCCGTAACCCTAACACTAACCCTAAGCCTAGCTCTAACCCTAAGTTTTAGGGAGGCGTATGGTTATATGGGGCAGCACACGAGTAACTATGTTGAAAATTTTCTATGATAAAATTTTAAGGCCCCACTGTAATTCGATCCCGCATCGCTGGGTTCAGAGCCCTGAACACTAACCACTACACTATGGAAGCCACGCTCATAACGTTTGGACTATATATGCGTTTATGGAGTAGCTCACAAGCGAATAGTTAGATCAGTGGTCTCCAACATTTTTTGCGCCACGGACCGGTTACGTGTCAGAAATATTTTCGCGGACCGGCCTTCGTATGAATAAATAATACATTTATGATAAATATATAAATACGATGAAATAAAATGATGCGACTCTTTCTTTCTTTTAGTAGGGTTTTGTGAGTTTTTCCTTGCTCTCTTGGGAGCTTAAGATCAGGGGATGCTTTGAGAATGATTGTCAATTATATATATATGCATATATATGTGTCCTTGGTGACATTAGGTACTGTAAATTCCTGCCGTTTACAAGCTTCTACCCAGCGAAAGCATTTCTCTCGGTTCTTCGAACTGAAAAAAGAACGAATCACTTTCGTAAGTGATTCGTTCACTAACCCTAACCCTTGTATTTATATTCCCCAATCAAAACATAAAAATCAGACATTTGGTTAACTGCTTTATACGACTATATATATATATATATATATATATATATATGGTGTGCCTCGAGATTTTTTTTCAATGAAAAGGTGTGCCGTGAATGAAAAAAGGTTGGGAAACATTGAGTAGTATAACGTTGAGAACTTACTCATCTAATGACACCGATCAAGAGAAGCTGGCGCTGGCTTCGGGCGTCCCTCGAACCAAATAAATAATTGCGGCATCATAAAAAAACAAACAAAAAAAATATCAACAGTTCTAACGTGTTTGCCTTTCGGCTCATTACAGTTAATTGTTATTGAAGAGGTCTTTCAAATTACCTTTGTGGCGAATAAATAAGTCAATTGTGTACTCAGGTGTGTTTAGTTTTAAGCGTGATGTCTCAACAAGATCCACAATATCCCAGGTCGATTGTTTACGCCTCCACTCTTATCTGCTCTGCTAGGTTAAGTGACGTTTTTATTGAATGGATGTATTCAATTGGATTTTTAAAATGTTATTTCAATTATGAAATGAGATCGATTACAATAAAATGATGAATATTCAACGATTTAACAAAAAAAGATGTAGTGCAATGAAGTGCTGCCTCCACGAATGAAAATAGTGCTTGCCCCTCCCACTCAAACACACATTCTACTTTCCTACTCCAAGTGCAACTTCTCTTTTATAAACAAGACTTCAGCACATTCTCGTGTCCCTTTTTCCAAGAACTTCAGATTGATCCTGTGCGTAAAAAAAAAAAAAAAAGGTGGATGGAAACGTGACAACGGTACGAGGAAAGCAAGAATTCCGCAGCATTAGCTTCTAAATTAGCACTATCGTCGGCATGGCAACCAATTAAGCTTAATAGGAAACACTGTCACCGGTGGCACGCTTGACTAATAAATGACACGTTGCCTCGTTGCGTGCGTGTTGTGCAGCCATCGGAATGTCGAGTAACGTAACGTCACGTGTAGCCGTGATTGTATAAATCAAAGAATCAAAATGTTTATCAATGTTTTTGGCTTCCTGTTTGTGTGTGTTTTCATCTCGGCGAGCCCGAATGCGAGGTCATTGGAATTTACTCCCAATCGTCATCCAATCAGCCGGTTAATTCTTACAAACGGCCGCCATCAGCTAAATCGATAGCCTGCCGTGTGCATAGCCTCGCTAGCTTAACGCGTGCGTGTGTGCTTTCAAAACACTGCGGCGGTTTTTTGCTTATTTTAGTCAGCAAACACACGACTTGATTTGAACAAGCTGGCCTGATTTGCTCGCCAAAGTGAGGGAAATTGGCTTCAATTTGCTCCGCCACACGAGAAAACACCAGCAAAGTTGATTTGCTGCAAATACAGGAACCGAAACAACTTGACTGCCGCGCCGCTCAATCACTTGTAAGGCCAACGCAGCAATTGAAGCTGGTTGAGAACGTCTGATTGTTGGACTCAAGCATTTTTTTTTGCCATTTTGAGGTTTTTTTTTTTGCCGTTTTGAGTTATCTTCAAAACAGCACTCTTGCCTGCTCCAACACCGAACAAAAACTACGATAGCATTCGTCAGCGCTTTGCAGAATGGTCGGATTCAATATCTCGCTGGCAGAAGATGCCAAGTAGGTCTGTGGCCTTTAAAGCCTTTAAAAGCAATTCTAAAAAACATGTATTTATCCTACAAAACCGGGTTCTCGCTCTGACATACGAAAAAAATGCCGAAGACTTTAGAAAGATTGGCCAGTAATCGTCTGCTG
Organism: Syngnathus floridae; assembly: GCF_059516105.1. Taxonomy (NCBI): domain Eukaryota; kingdom Metazoa; phylum Chordata; class Actinopteri; order Syngnathiformes; family Syngnathidae; genus Syngnathus; species Syngnathus floridae. The sequence continues at coordinate 5,693,854 of NC_142432.1, read as the reverse complement.
ACTGACCTTTGATCGGAGCACTCCTCTGCAATTTTGGATTTTATGTCAACAGGTTTTCAAAGATCCCTGAAGATGGGAAAGAGGCTTGGCAGTTCCGACTTGACGAAATTCTTATTTTCTCTCACTGACAAAGCGACATTGGAAAATTGCAACTACTACTTTCCTATGAGCCAAGTTTGACACTCACTCTGTGTCGCTCTCAAAGGTGTCAAGTCCAGGTCCAGAAAGTAAAATCGAGCCCCCCGACTTTTAAGACTTTCAAAACTAAATGTAGGCCAAATTATGATCCTGATAAACTTTCATCTCATTTCAAACTCAGGTTCCCCTTAAAAAGGGCTTACACCATCACAATCCTCGAAGCCATTCGATAACTTTTTGACTATCAAGTTACCTGCCGAATAGCGAGACCCCCTTCCAGCCAGCGATGAAGCTTATTAAGCGTCGGTGTGACATCATAAAGTTCACGAACCCGGGAAAGAAAGTGGAGGCTTGTTGTGATCCTGAAGCTTCAACAGCGAGGATCTCAAGTGCGATGGAGACAAAAGGAGGAGGGGGCTGATAGCGCATCTTTGGAGGACGCTAATGATGAAACTCAACAAGAGCTCTAAAGAGTGGAGAAGATGAGAGGTTTGTTGTTGAGAAGATTACGGAGGAGCCTTGATCTTCTTCAAACTTTTGCCATCCCTAACGGGCGATTCCACCATCAGAGGTTACAGAGGCAATTCCACTCTTTTGTACAATTTTCATACAAGAACATAGAGGGTGGAAAATATCCCAGACAAAAAAATGTTCTTCCTATCAGGAAGCCTCATCGTCTGTGAGCCCCAACACTAATAAGAACACGTTCGATAAAAACCGAACAGCCTTTGGCAACCCACAAGTCCAATCTGTGGTTTATGATGATTATTATTATTTATGCTGCATTGACAACAGTGCCAGAACTCCAGAGAGGCAAGGAAGGTGGTCTATTTTTTGCCCTGCCTCTAATTGTCTGCTTGCAGTCGGGCAAGCGTGGCGGCTAACCTCAGTGACGAAGGCTGGCCGCAGCAGACGCCCTTCGGAATTCCCGCGGTGGGCTGCAGATGCCGTTAAGTGACGCTTACCGACCGATGAAAGCGGCCCCGGCGGAGGCCGCGGTGGACCGCGGAGAGGCCTCGCTAGCGGGCGGCCATGTGGAGGCCACGTGCGGGCGGGTTACGCGCCTGACAAAGAATATCATTGGGGATAATTGCCATCTTACGGCGGCGGTAATTGCGTGCAGATTGCTTGAAATGAATAAAGGCCCCCGACCGCCGTTCCCGGAAAATGCACGGGAACCACAACAATGGCGACATTGTCACCGGAGCACGGCGGCAACCTTCCTCCTCCTCCTCTTCTTCCACCTTCTTCCGCCTTTGAGAGTCAGGTGCAAAAGTAAAAAAAACAACAAGAAAAAAGAAACATGAATGGCATCGGCTTCTGTGCGCTTGGAGAGCTCAGCTGCTCAGCAGGAAGTTTCAGAAGTATTCCTTTTGTTGTGCGCATACAATGCCACTTTCCTCCATCAGGAATTTTCAGCATTATTCCCCACAACAGTTCCTAAGCGCTTGTGGCAAACTCAAAATGCGGAGCAACAATTCCGGACTGCCACCATTTTTCTTGCCCTTTCACCCAAGTGTTCCTCCACATGAATTGAATAATAGTATTTCAATTTTGATGTCACTATAGTTTCCACGACTTCTGCTTTCAAACCAGATTTGTGGCAATTCTCATCGTCAGCGGTTCTCTACTGGAAAACAAAACTACAAAGTAAAATTGAACCTCCTGATTAAATTCGGGCCCTATCCTTGCTGAGGTCCCTACCAAATGTCGGCGATGGTGTTCCAAACAAATCATCTGTGTTTGGATGGCTTCACCATCCTCTTTTGTATTCCAAACAATTCCCGTGAAATGGTTTCTATGAATAATTCCTACGGTGTCGGAAGTTGCGGGATGCGGCTCATGCAAAATCATCCGGCGCCGACCAAGAGTTGACTTCCATTTCATCTGAAATGATGTGATCATTCCGGCGGTTTGCAGAGGTGGGGGATTCTGCTAGCATAGCCATGTAGGATGATGTCCACTGATTGGCCCAAACACCTGACATGTCATCTCGTCGGCCCGACTAATTTCATCTTATCAAAACACGGCCGTTTACTGGCAGTGTCTTCCTCGGACACAGACTCGCTCCTGCAGCAGATTTCCTCTGCTGATTCTCCTTCCCTTAAAAGTTGCTGCCTTGGTCTTCTTCTCCATCGCCATGCAGCCAGCGCTGGTCACGCAATATTCGCTTGAAACAAAAAATATGATGGAAACGCTGCACAGAATGACAGTTGCCAATTACGCGTCCACTCTTGGTAAGGCTTAGCGATGCTGAGGCTTGCTGAGAGTTGTTTCAAACAAAAAACAAAAACAAACTTTTCTCTGCTTCGTGATCCGAATGATTTTCAATGAAAGAATCTTCAAGAATTTTTTTAATGCATGGGCAGAGCATTGGACAAATTCTAGGCGTCTGTGGAATTCACAAAGATCCAAGTACAATTCTTGAAGCAGTGATCACAAAAAAATAAAAAATAATATATATATATATATATATATATATATATATATGTATATATATATAAAATAAATAAATGGATGGCTTGGTAGCTTGTAACCTTGGGCAGTGAGCCCCATGCTGCTTCACCAAACCTTGAGCCATTCTTATGGGAGGGTATGCAACTCAAGGACACATCTGGCTTCACTTAGCAACATCTGCATCTGAGGAATCTTCCTTTGGGGATCCGCCTCTGTAGATTTTCACTGCTCTCATCTTACATTTGGGGATCAGGAAGCTCCTGAGTGGGAGGGAATGCCCTCAAGAGTGTAATGACAGACTGGAAACGCAGTCGTCGCTCCCGTTTCTGATCAATTATTCAGAATAACAAAACAACCTGAAGTTTACATTCATCCTAAATTGCTAAGTTTGTGCAAATATTTCCACTGGCTTGTGTATTTTTGCTCTGGCTTCCCAATTACAAGTCAAGGTGTTTTTCCCAGCACCCCAAAAAAAAAAAAGCAGCTTGTTATCCGGACAGCACTCCAGTAACCTGCCAGGTAGAGATTGGATGTTTGGAGTCCCAGCGAGCTTTGCTGCAAACGATTTTTTATTTTTTTCTCTCTAGACACCACGTTATTGTTTTCGCTGCCATTGTGAGAATACACCGAGGGAATTTGTAGGAATCATCCTCGAAATTACCACCATCTTGGGGGGGGGAGTTGGCAAAAGACGGACGTTTGTCACAGGAGCAGTTTTATCAAAATTGAACAACACACGCGATGTTAATTGAGTTGCTTTGTGGAATGGAAAAGGCCGCTTGGATTATTCAGACAAAAGATTCGCCTCTTTGGGGGTCCTTGGCATATCTTGCCAATTTTGTCTGGAGTGGGTATTTGAATTCCGAATAAACTCAGTCGTCACCACTCTGAAAATCGATGAACACTCGGTCTGTCAACTATTTTGATTTATTTTACCCTTGGAGATGCTTCCTTCACAAAAGAATCCATCATGGAGTCACATTTTGTACCCGAGACAGTCGTCGTAGAAGGACAAAATCTTTGTCCCGAGTTGAATTTTGAAAGTGCTCCTATCACAAATCCATCTGTGGCGTCAGGTTACTTTGCAGCAGCGGCAGCAGCAGCTCGCCCATAAAGACAAAGCCGCCTGCGGGTCCGTGATGGATGGCTGGCATTATTTTTATCACGCTAACATCATCAGCGTGTGTCTTTGCGGGCTGGCCTCTCTGGCAACACAACTATAAATACCCATGCGCCGTATCTCCAGCTATCATGTGTGACGGGAGGAGGCCAGAGATCGTTTGCCGCATGAAATATGCACAACTTATTAGGCCATCTGCAAATGCATTGGTGACATCATCGCAAAGTGTCAACATCGCTCTTGGGGAAGCTTTGTCACTTTCTGCGACATTAAATGACAAACTTCAGAAAATGTGATTGCGGGAAGGAACGTTCCAACGAGCCCAGTGGGAATCGTGTCTTATTACTTTGGAGACACATTTCAGCACTCTCAGTTCATTTCTTTCTTTAGGCCGCTAACATTTCCCGTGGTGAGAAGGTCACGTCGGTCGGATGAGTCGGCCAGACAAAAGGGAGAGCGAGAAACCGTGCGTGAACGGCTTGCATCTCGTTGAGGACCATCAATTGAAGCCATCTTCACTTGGGAGCATTTACTTGGGAAAACAGGAAGCGGCCCATTTGGACAAATAAGGGGGTTCTGGAATTTGTCCGATTGGTTTGGGAATACTCGTACATGTGTCTCTGATTGCACGCAACACCTTCCTCCCGAGTGAGATGTCTGGACTTGCTCAGGGCTAATTGATAATTGCGCTGATGGCTAACGATAATGACCAAGCATTTGTGTGAACTTGTACAAATAAAACAGCGCCGTCCTTCACCCCGAGTTTGCTGCCGGATCGGCCGTGACCCACTCTCCAGTTTTCCAACTCCCCCTCGGTGGCCGAGTCTATTAACAGACACAATGGCGGGCTCCATTTTGGCGCTCCGATGAGTTTGGCCTCCTCGACCCCTCCCCCTCTGATTCAACACAATGCCTCCGCTAGCTGATACCTCCTGACCCCTTTGGAAAGTCTCCCCGTGCTGAGATTGAGAACTCCTCTCTGCATGAAGACCCCCTTCCCCAATTCACTGACCTTTCCAAGGCCCCCCTGCATGGCCCAGGTGGAAAACGGCTGAGGTAGCGGCTGGGAGATTTGCCTCGATCCCCGCAGTGGACTAAGAACAAGGTGACTTTCTCCCGCCGAGCGACGGGACGCTGCCAAGTCATCGGCAAGTCGAGAGAGAGGAAAGACAACGTCCTCATTCCAGCACATTTGCAGTCCAATAACGTGAGGAGGTGACTTGAATTTCCAGAGAAGGGCACGAAGCAGCTCCCGTTCTTCTTCCGGACTAATTATCCCGATGTTCTCCACCTCGTGATGGCGGGCAGCGGGACGTCGACTCGCCGGTTGCAGAAATTGTCAGGACGTTTTCATGCGATGTAATTGCTTGTTGATTCATTAGTTGAGATTCTCTTTCCGCCGAGATTGGATGCAAACATTTCATTTTCTTGCCCTTCAGGCAATGTTGTTGTCAGTAATGATTAACGTTGACGTCTTTACCGTGACTTAACCCTTCCGTACTTTCGTATTTCTGTCTTCCAACGTCCTCATAATAACTATTCGAATCAAATAAAAGTTTTCAGATTTTCTCAAAATGTTTCTTCTCTGAGCCGTCCAAGAGCAACGGCTATTTTCGTGAAGAAACCTGCACATGTGGCGGGAACATGAGCTGAGGTCGGTTCAAGCGGCGTTCCCGCCGTCTCTTCCTCCAGCCAAAACCTAAGGGATGTGGTTTGGGATTTTTGTCAGGTTTCCATCGGTTGCTGTCAAATTAAATCCAGCCTTAGAGCTGAGACCTTCAGTAAATGCATTTGTAAACATTCTTGATTTTCTTAAGACACCATATTGATAATTTCCCTTCCCATCTTTGTATGAAAGACACAGGCAGCTCTGATACACTACGTTTTTTTTTTTATGAATCTTGTCAAAGCTCATCGCTCCTCATAGCGAGCGGGGGTTAGCCGTGAGCCGCCATTAGCATGAGGGGCGCTTGGCGTGACCCTGACAGCTAACGCTCCCTCCAAGGTGAGCGGCAAGCCGAGACCCCCCAGAGGCCGAGAGCCGCGTGTTTGATGCCCTCCTGTTTCCTTTGTGGTCGCCGGCCTGAGCTTTCTCCAAACGACCCGCTTCCCTGACACATGTAGATGACTTTGACCTTGTCACTGCACCTCACCGCAAGTCTCCCTTCACCTCGCCAAGCCCCCCCCCGACACCTTCAAGGCTATCTTCTCATCAAACTGTCATATGAATAAAAATACAATCCTAAATACATGAATCATTTTTATTATTGATGACTAATGAGCTAAAATCTATGAGCTCATACCGTCTTGTTTGAGTTAGCAGTCGCCCTGTTACCAAACCAAATTTTTTTCGTCCAATTTTTCTGAATGAGGTCCATTGTAGCAAATACAGCCCCACGAGTGATTCAATCATGAAACCATTGATCAATAAAGCCTCTCTCTCTCTTGACCAAAAGCCAGTCATCATTGAAAGGCCTCCTCGTTGTCCGTGATGTGATGTGGCAGACGCATTTGGGCAGTCGGGACTTTGGCAGCCAGAGCTGTACATCTGCTGCACAACATCAGGCCTTATTTGCCTAAACAAAGAGCATGCAAACAACCATTCGGGCATACTCATTCATTTGCTGGCCACCACTAACATATTGTCATTATGATCCCCCCCCCCATTTGATGTGAATGATTAACTCCAGTGGCCACACACACATACATGGACGATTCCAACAAGGACAACACATTTCCATGTTCCACTTTATGCGTGTGATGGCTGTTTTGTCCATGTGTCAGCGAACCGCATGAAGGCTGCCCGGACATGTTCATGAAGTAAAACTCTCACATAACACATTCGTCACTGCCTGCTATCAGCGTTCCTAATATAATGACTGTCTTGTTAGTGCACCAGAAGCCTTTAAAAATCCATTCATCCATTTTTAAAATCTACAAAACTCCTATGCTTAAATGCCACTATTTTTTGGAGTTTCAGAAGTTTTTATTTAAGTATATATATATATTTATATATTTATTCTTATATATATATATATTATTCTTATATTATTCTAAACTCCTATGCTTAAATGCCACTATTTTTTGGAGTTTCAGAAGTTTTTATTGAAGTATATATATATATATATATATATATATTCTTATTCTTATGTATATATTATTCTTATATTATTCTTATATATTATATATTATTAATTAATGCATATTACTATTTATATATACGTATATAAATTAATAATATATAATAAACAATAATAATAATAATATAAGAATGTATAAGAATATATATATAAGAATAAGAATAAAAACTTTAAAAACGTTTTTATTCTTATTCTTATATATATATATATATAAATATCCATATATATAAATATATTATTTTATTCAATCATATATATATAATATATTATTATTCTTCAAAAATTAAAAAAAAAACATTTGATTGACTTTGTGAGAGGGGAATGAAAAAGCTCATCAAGCCACGTGGTGCTGCTCACTTCACCTTTGAATCCACCTGCATTGGGCCTCATTTGCATCCTTTCTGCTCTTTGACGTGAAGGAAGCGGCGCGGTGGATGATGTCCTGTCCGTTCCCATGACATCAGAGATGCACTATATTCCCGGCAGCCTGCGCATGTGCACATATGATCAAATGCTCTCGTCAAAGGAGCCGACATATGACCCGCCGCGGGCGCCGTCTCCTTCGGGGGACGTGAGATTCCACCTGGCAAGGTGTTGTCCGTGTCCATTAGGCCAACAACCAATCAGGATTAATTGAGACGTACCACCTCATGCGGCGCCTGAAAGCTTTTTACGCATTTCTTTCTTTGTGTGTGCATCAATTTATCTTTGAGTGTTGTTGAGCGCTTACTAGACGAGACGTGTCGGAATAAGAGCGCTATTTTATTTTTCCCATTTTGTTTCTCTCTCAACGTGACAGTCGTGAATATTAATGCGTGTGTAGGGAGGCGGCTTCTTAATTCATCTGCCATCTGTTTGTTCTTCCATTTTGTTCAGCTTGCATTTTATTTACCTACTAACATGCTTTTTATTACTTTAGGATTGACGGCTTTAACGTTGCCGCTGCTGCTTTTTGCCTTGTTTACCTTTTCTTGTGCTTTTCTTTTCACGTGCATCTTTAAAAAGAAAGACATGACACGAGAGCCGAGCGAGTCAACCACTTTGAAAGTCATTTTCTTTGACCTGGCGGACTATTTGATTTGATGGACTGCTCGGCCATTTGTTTGTTTATTGACTTGAGTGAGTCAACGCTCGAAGCAGTTGACTGGCCTTCGTCCACCGAGCCAATCGTTGAAGGTAAATTGCCACCGAGCTGCTCTTAAAGGCTCGTAAATTTGGAATGCCGTCAATCTCGAAAATATTGTTGCATGGGATTATCTCCGTCAGTATGTTGTATGAAAAATCAGGGGCAACGTGACTTTACAATCATGCTTAAAACAAAGTGATCTACTTTTGTTGCAAGGCTGCTCGATGGCAAGCATGACCTTCATTAAGTCAAGGTCACACAGAGCAGATGGCGCTCTAATTGGCTGCTTATTTATTGACGACGTAAGAGCGGGTCAATTACGGTAATGGCTTGCTTGGCTGGCAATGCGCTTTATCAAACTGGTTCATTCGTTGTCTTTGTACTTTTCTACGGCGAGATGGACGTCATCATAATGTGACGTGTTGCTTTGGCGAAAGTTCTAACCAAAACACAAAGTAACAATACAAACAAGACACAAAAAAAAACAAGGCCAAAATGAACTGAATTCATGAACGCATCTTGGCAAGAGAACAGGAACTTCCTCGAAGTTGGAAATGTCCAACACGTTTCGTCCGAGTTGACTCCAAGCTTCAGCATCATCGTAGATGACTTGAAGTCGGATCGACCGCAATAACAGAAGGTAGTTCCAGCTGCAGCTCTTCCAGCGTGTTTCCTGGAACCTTGTCCTAATGAACAACTCGCTCTTGGCGCCTCCCTCCACTTGATTTTGTTTATTTCTTCATTAAGTCTTGTCTTGCTCACTCGGAGCGACGGGAACGGCAGTGCAGTCTCTCGCCGCCGTTGAAGGGTAATGGGCCCACCCACTGGCTGACGGATCTAAAAGGGTGATTAACGAACACCCTGGGGAGAGAAGCGGCAGGCAGCCGGGCGGGCGGGCGGTCTGCAGCGCCGTTCGGCTTTGTTCTTCTCGCCGCCGTCAGACTTTCTCCTGCTCTACTCTTTCTCCTTTGAGAAACAAAACTCATCATATCACCCGCTATCAATGGAAAAGTTTGGCCCAATGGTGGAAGAATAAGGCTTGCAGCTTTAATAGCTTTCCCTGGTTTATTTTCACTAGGAACCGAACAAAAAAAAAATCAATTTAGCAAGGGTTCAAAATAATTATTATCATTAAAGGGTCTCACGAGATCAACAAAGTAGGATTTTCCTCAGATTCTTCTTGCCGGTAGACATCAATCTGGATGAGGCAAGTCCGTTACATCCTCAAGATGAGAGTGGAGTGAAACAAGGAGCCCTATTTCACTGTGCTATATTTAATGTGCAGGTTGATGGCTTCTAAAAATATGAAGCTCTCACATTTCTTCACCTGCTGCTCGTTCCACTTTGACGCTTGGGATAAGCTCACTCGCTCAGGTCCGATGGGAGAGCATCTTCCATTAGCTTAGCATCCTCACCTTAGCATCCTTGGCCCCTCATTTCATTCATGACATCATTCAGCATGGATGGATCTTGGACAAAAGGTCCTGACTTAGTATGACTTTGTTCATGATGGCTGTCAAATGGAAGTCAGAGGAGATCAAGGGTTAAAGTCCAGATGGGTTCCAGCCTCCTTTTTTTAAGATGATAAACAAGCCCACCTAATAATCCCTCCCCCGCCCACCGCTGCCATCATCTGCAAGCTTTCTCCCATCACGACAGGATTACATGTGTTTGTGTTGAGGACGAGCATATGCAAACGTGACATCTGTCACGCCACTTGAGGGACACGCCGATTGTTCTTCTTGTTCTTATTCTGCTAATGGCGTTAAGCTGCCAGTGCCGCATTGATCCTCACAAGCTCAGACGCTTGTTCCAAACAACTTCAGATTGACAATCAAATCAATGGTATAGAATGACATTATTATTTTTCTTATAGTCTGTGATTATACCAAATGTATGTTCAGGAGAGCTTCCCTTTGAGGTGACTCCTCTCATCTATTTCCAGTTCATTCGGTACAAGTAGGAAATTAAATCGGCAAACGTCCGGGGGACAACACCAGAAACATGTCAAAAAAAAAAAAAAACCACCTCCAATCACAAAAACAATTACCCTTATACATTTTCCATCAGCATCGTCATCCAAAATGACAAAAAGTCCAACAAGCCGCTCTCACCATCATCAACTAAAGCAACATATAATAAAGCCTTAAATACGTAGTTGACATTTGTGTGGGTGACGGTGTCGCATTTTCAATGGAAGCAGAAAGTGCCCATTGTGTGCTCTGCAATCATGATGCTAATGGACTGTTTATGGCGAGCGGGCGCTGCTACGCCGACACAGAGCAGCTCGGTCAACACAAACATGACATTTTGCTGTAGAAGAAGAAAATAATACAGATCCACGTGTGTTTTTCCCTCAATGACTGCAGCGGGAGGCCGCTGGAGGCGACGGGAGCCCACCACGGAGAACTTTCAATTCACTTAGCGGCGGGAGAAAAATGGAATGTAATTTGTCGGCTGGAAATTGGCCATTGTCTTGTGCAAAATTGCTTCATTCAAGCGCTGACATTCAAATGACATTGGTGAGCGTCGTGCAAGGACACCGGAGGAAAAAAAAAAAAGACATTCTACTGAAAAAGAATCAGATTTTTTTGCGCTCAGAAAGAGCTAATGCAGTGAAAGGCTCGCATGAGATGAGCCGGGCCCGTCTTTTTTTTTTTTCCCCCCATCAAGTCTTGCTGTCTGCGCTCTAATATTTCCACATTTCTAATATGTGCTCATTGACATTTGGATTTCCCTGAGAGTTGCACGGGCAGCTTGCCATGTTCTCTCCCTCTGAGCATGAATCTGAAAATTGAAAAAGCAGGCAAAAATGACCTTAATCCGCAACGCCGTTGTGCGGCAAACGTTGGAGCGCCGCGGGGAACGGGTTTACCGCCGCCATCTGTTGCCGTTTTTTCATTAACAAAATCTATTTCTTCATTTAGCCGTCCGCGCACGCTCAGACAATGCCGCTAAATCCCGGATCGGAAAAGAACGACCATGCCAACTTGCCACCGAGCGAGCTTTCAGATTAACGCTGTAATTGCAGGTATAATTCCGGCTCACTCGTCTAAGCGCGGTGCGGACGGACGGACATCTTCATCCCGAGGGACCATTTTGGCATATTTGTGACTGTACAACAAAAAGCAAATAATTCCTCAGCTAAAGGTGTTTTGGCGTGTAGCTAACGTAAGTGCTTTTTGAAAGCTGAGTCCACTCTCGGGACACCCGCCGAGTGAACTCCACAAAGTTGAAAAAGCTCCTGACCCAAAGAACCTTCCTGCCGAGTCAACAAAAACAAAATGTTTAAAGCGCTCCGACTTAAAGGCTTCCGCAACACTACATCTTACTCAGTCTTTATGCTGTAAAAAACGACAAGTAGAGATCAAGATATTTTTTTTTTCCCCTTCCCCTGATGATTTCTCTTAAAGTAACCTACATTCACCTCTCCACAGTCACTCTAGTCGAGCGAGCATACATCATGTCAGCATTCCCTGATAGCCGTATTGATTCCGAACTCCCGATCCCTCAAACTTCTGCACAGCGCTACTAACTGAGACGGATATTTTCCCAACTGCTCCGAATGGATCATTAGCCAATCGGAGAAGATGGACCGTAAGCCGGGCTGGATCCATACGTGAGATTGCGGTGGAATGGATGAGGGACAGTAAGAGAAAATCCTGACAATCTGTGCTGTGGGTCCTTTTTTTTTTTTTGTCAGTGAGAGTGCAGGAACACCAGCTGCTGCGTGAAATGTTTATGATAAATACAAGGAAGCTGAGGGCTTGGTAATAAGTCGCAGCTGCTCCGCCGAAGCAGATGACGGACGCCGTGCCATCCCAGCAAAGCGGAGCTCTAAATCCTCCAATCTGACTGTTTGCCCTCTGAGGATCTCTGGAGCCGTATCGCGGGGGTCCATCTTCCCCCCGGGATAGGCCGCCTTCCTGATGGCTTCCTGCTTCTCGGGACAAAGAGGCTAATAATTCCATCAAGAGGCGAGCAGGAGGAAATAAAATACGGCGGCGGGCAGATGAGCAGGCCTGCTAATGCGCTTGGTTTTGCTCCGATGCAATTACAGACGGCCATCATGTGAGCCTTTATCTCCTCACACGCCCAATAAAATCATGCGTCACAATGAAGACCTTGAGACAAACAAGTGTATGAATTGTAGCTTTAGGATTGCTACACACAATGTTCATCAACAGGGGTGTCAAACTCCTTTTTTTCGTGGGCCGCATTGTCGCCATAGCTTCTTTCGGAGGGCCATTATGACCCTAACCCTAACCCTAACCCTAACCCAAATAAATGTATGAGCACCTCATATTATATACAGTAAAAGCTGCAAAATAAACTGACAAATAACTCGTTTTCAAATCAGATGAGTAAAAACTGGTCAAATATTAAAAAAGATGTTATTAAAAGTGGAGACAATTTGCAATTCTAGTAAGGACACACGTATTTGAAGCAATTTGTCTTTGCGGGCCACATAAAATGATGTGGCGGGCCGTATCTGGCCCCCGGGCCTTGAGTTTGACATCTGTGGTTTAGACTATTTTTTAATCAGCACAAGCATTTGCTCCTTAATTTGCTTTTGTGTAACTGTTCAAGGTTAACAAGGACAAAAGGTAGGTGGGCACTCAAACGTTATTTTTATTAAAAGGGAACAAAGGAGCAAACAAAAGTAATAAAAAAAGGAATAAAAAACAAGTCCAAACTAAAGTAAAAAAAAAGCCAAAGAAGGAATTAAAAAAAAGCCAAGGCAACGAAGAAAATTTAATTTAATCCAAACTAAAAAAAGACAAAAAACAAAATCACGACAGAATTACCATGAAAGATATTTTTACTTCTGTTCAAGAAAACAAAACAATGAGAGAATGTGTCATGAACACTAAAGTCCAATTTGTGAATATGAGAGATTGCAAAGTATGTCAACTTTTGTTCTACGATTATAGATCTGACAATTGCGCTAATCGCAAGACCACCACTTAATGACTTGCACAATGAAGCTAATGAAGAACTCTGTCAACACGCGGTGCGGTCAATGACAAACTGACTCCTACCGCTAACCCACACGGCTAACGCTGCCCTTTAAGCTTGAGCGTAGGACAAATAGCCAATCAGACGGCTGCAAATCGCCCTCCGATTGTGGCGGTTCCGAGCTAATCACAACGTGTTGTTGATTAGCCCAAATTAAATGTCTCGAGGTGGCTCGGCGCTGACGCACAATGCGCTGGAAATTATAATCAAGTGTAAGAGTGGGCAGTGAGACCTTGCAAGCCGCTAATCAAACTCCTCACGATGACTGTGGTAAAACGCCTTTGATGGGCTGGACGCACTTGGACACGTGTGTACTTTAATTGGAATGCTCAAAAACTTTGCCGGTGACTTCAGTAATTACTTTCATCAGTGATAACCCCAATCCAAATCATACCTCCGAACCCTAAACCTAAGTTCTTTCAATAATGTCAACAGTGACTTCAGCAATGAAGAGGTCACGAGCGGTCTCATTGACTTCTCATCGACCCCATGACGTGTAGACCATGAGTTTTCAATTGGTTTAGTCCAAGGGACCACCATTATAACCTAGAAGCAAATCGGGGACCACTGCTTTGGCGGAATATTTTATTTTGCACCAAGGGACGATAGGCTATTTATTTGCATCTGTATGTTTATTTTGGGAATCTCAGCAACATTTGACATAATTTCGATGGGTAAATGATTCACAAAATATAAATCAAGTCTAAATAATAAATCAATTTTATTTTTAAAAATGTCGCAATTATTTTCCATTTCCAATTTTGCGGATCACGTGCAATACTGCCACGGGACACTAGAGGGACACCGGTTAGCTTCCTCGATAACGCTTCACTGTCTCCATCACTAAAATATTTGTCTGGTTGTCATCGGTGATGTCATTAGTGAATTTATCAATGACTTCATGAGCGACTTACTCGATTACGTGTCCCTGCTGACTTCTTTAGTGAAATTGGGGATTTTGACACTGTGCTATTGAAGCTTTTGTGAGGTTACAGCGAGAGTTAGTTTTACAAGAACGGGGCCCAGTAAATCAGTTACACTTGCTGAGTTGTGGCTCTGGAACACATCAAGGTTCTTCTTCTTCTTCTTCTTCCTTAGAGGCAGATGAAAAAAGGTCAAGCGAGCAAACAGGCAGCAAAGCCGGCCAGTGGGCGGGGGGACATAGTCTGACATCAGCAACCATAAACGGTCTTATTTATGAAAATACGCCATCAGACCAGACGGGCCTGGGGCAGTAAAGGCGGCCGAATTATTTATGGGCTACATTTTGGAGGAGAGCGTGATGCATGTCCACTGGCCTTCTTCTGCGGCAGCGCTCTAATGCTTTGATGAATGGCCCTTATCTGCAGCTTGTGGACTATGACGGCCATCTGCCGCCGACTCCTTCAGGGCCAATTGGAGACGTCGGCCAATGTGGGTCAGCTCAGGTGCAAGCGTTCGAGCGGCCCGAGTCGCCGATCGCCAGGAGTCGGCCCGTCTCGGCAAGTGGCGCTGACCCCCTTATCGGCGCCGGCAGAAGTCTGTCGGCATTTTTAGAGATCGGCTAGCACTAAGGACACGCTAACTTTTCTGCACACTCACGTCTGGCAGGAGCCTCGGAGGGAAAATCCGGGCTCGCGTTGATCGGGAGGTTCAACCACGAGCTGACTATGCCACTCGACTACTGAATTTAACGTATGATGAGCAATCATTTCATGACTTGAGTCTTATCTCCTTCTGACTCTCTGTCGAACTTGAGTTTTTGTACATTGGTCTCTTCGCAGATACATGATTTCACACGAAGGCTGTTTTGTCACCTAAAAACAACATTTACGACATTGAGGAAGTTTTCTGTGGCTTGCCTTCTCATCTCTATGGAAAGATTTTGCGTGTTAGAAGACACTTCCTGGTGTCAGGTGTGTGGATGGAGTGCTACCTGCAGGCGCTAAATGGTTAAGCTGCTTTGTTTGCTCCCCGGGGGGCATCCAGAACCTTTTTTTTCCCCTCCCTGATCCCGGCCAGCAATTAATCATGCGGGGGTGACACGGCGGCTGCTGGATGCACTCAAGGACAGCGTTGAGATGCATTAGGCCAAGTAACTGCCAATCCCGAGACGGGATTGCCCACGCCCCTTGGGGGGTAGGGGCAAGGCGGTGGCAGCATCGGATGCTGATCACTCTCGCTCTTCTCATCTCATGTCTCTTACATGACTCTCAAAACCGTAGCCAAAAGGTGCATCAGATTATGGTTAGCATCCGATGCTAAGCACTCAAACGATTCAATCACGATAGGGATAAATACCAATCAGCTGACCGCGTAGGACGCATGAACACGTGCTGCCGATGGCCCGGCCCGATAATCCTGACACACGGCCACTCAATCACAAAACGACCAACTCCCCTTGAACCCCTACGCTGCGACGTCCTGGCTAATCAGCTCCGCCATCGGGCCCTGTCATCACAACCTCCTCCGTGGTTGTCACATGACGACTCAATCGTTTTATCGGCAGCGCAAACAAATCAAGGCTACTTAGCGCAGATCGGATGAGGTTTCCCGCCGCGCTCCCAAATTGGGACTGAGTGTGATGGGGAAGCTGTGGGGGGGAGGGGGTTAGGGTTCGTGTTGTGGTAAACAGGTGGCGGCGTGGGCGGCTTGCCAAGCTACGTGGCAGCAAATGGACTCAAATGTCCAAACAGATGTTGTGCAGCGCGGCGCCTTGATTGGAGCAATGCTCAGCTTTTAAAGTGCACTCGAGCGGAGCGCAGAGCTGCCCGAACACAAACAGAATGGCTCAATACCCTCATGTGAAACCCTAATTCCAAACCCTAACCCTGGCTTAGAAGTTAAATTTGAAACCCGGTTTCAGTCATTTTAACTTCCAGCCCGTTCTTGAAAATTCATTTAATTTTTTTTTTGGACTTGTAAGAAACCCTAACTGGGCTCAAACAATAATTGAGCCTTAAAACCTTACCTCAACAACCTAACCCTGACTTACCAAGGAGGATCACCGGCATAATTTTCAGGAAGTCAACATGCATGACAGAGAGAGGCCAAAAAACAGGCTGACAGTGTGAGGACGATGATTGCGTGATATAATTGCCATTTGGGGATTTAGCTATGCTTTTAAGTGTGTGTGTGTGTTGTGGGAAGAGGCAGCAGGTCTGCGGATAAAATTGATGCGACCTTGAGCGTGCGGCAGGTAATTGCGGGGAACAGGCGTGTAACTAACGAGCATGTTGGGCGCCGCCTATGAGCTGAGGACGCCCCAGCGAGACGCGCTCGCAATTACCAGCAAGTGCCACCGCACACGCCCTGTTTTCACCTCCAAGTGACCTTCACAACAACTCACCGCAACGTCAAAACGGCAGAATTTGAAAACTGAACCCTAATTTGAAACCCTAACCGCATCTTTTGAATGAAATCCAATTTCTTGTCCTTACAGATCTGATTGGCTAAAGTCTTCCCAGAACGAATTCAGCAGAGGGAGGATTTTTCTCTTTCTGCTGTCTAACCCGCACCTCGAACCAGGACACCTTATCTTCATACCTTGGTTGGTGAGAGTGTGATAGCGACCAATCTGTTCATCAGCAGCCTCCATCCTTTCCATCAATTGGCTCCCCTGATGCCAGCCAGTTCAATCCAGCATTGCTATGGAGTCGAATCAAAGATTGGATACATACCAGACTTCTGACAATATTACAGATTTACTTAGAAAAACAGTTTCTGAATGAAACATTTGATTTGGAGCGTTGTGGCCAACGTGTTTGGATCCAAAGTCCAGCATGAGGCTCATTGTGTGAGCTGTTGTAGTAGCGCCATGGGTGCAGATGGGACGTGTGTGAAGCTGAGCTCCATTTGGACATCAAACGGAGGATTGGGGGGGCGGCGGCCCGTGGGCCCGACATGTCAGGAAAGAATGGTGTCCTGACTCCATTTCTACTCCTCCCACGCGACTCCCACGCATGTCGCAACAATGCGGCAACAGACTTGGTTCAATTACGAGCTGCCACCACCCCCCAAGGCTCTTTACCCTCAATCTGCTCTTGTGACGGAAACTGGAGACTCAAAGTGCTTGAACCGATTCAAAGGGTTACGGAGGTCCTTGAAACGTCTGGGAGGTTTGGAGTACCAATCTTCAGAATGCCTTGGAAGATTTAATACATGCAACCATCTGTGGACAGAACAGTTCTAATAAAGGACTCACCGTCATGAAAAGACGGTTTTTGGAATTCCGGAAGAGGAAAGCGAATTTGAGAAGAATTAAATGCGGGATGAAATTTTCAATGAATGTGATGGCCTAAGAAGTGAGGAGAGTTTTGGTGAAATGATTTTAGAGATACATTCGGATAATTGATAAACTGTGATCTTTTTGAAAACCATCTAGTCATGGCATTGCTGATTTAAGGAGGAAAACAGAGTGGTTCTAAGATTGAGCCCTGAGGTTCACCCCCGAGAAACCAAGATGTATTCAGATTACCTTTTGCCTTTTGGCTTGCTTATCTTTTCTTGAATCTTTCGGAATGCTAACGATTGAGCTAATATGTAAGCGCGCGTGAGATCAATGGCGGCGAAATCCACAAGCGTTTTAATGATTGCTAAGTCATGATGTCCGGATGGAGATGAATATGGAGAAGATCTTGATCTGCCGGCGGATCCAAGGTCACCGCCGCCGTCCCTGAGCCGCTTAGCCAAAATAATTCACAGCGTGCGTGCGTGCGCTACCTGCTGCTCGTCTCTGCTTTGCATAGACAGCATGACACACTCACACCCACACACACATAAAACATATCATTTAGTATCATTTATCGGAGTCGGACGCCATCTCCAAGCGGTCGGGTGCTTTTCCCGCTGTCACCTGCTTGTCTGAAGACGCCCTCGCAAAACCGTCAGTTACCAAACTGATTTACTGCCTTCATCTCCTGGCGTGTCCTCATCATCTTTTTAAAAAGCTCCTCAAGTGTCATTTCCTGCTTAGAAGGAAATGAAGTGCCCAGGAGAAGTGAATTACCTTCCTTGACTTTTATTATTATGTTTTTAAAATTAATATTATATACCGTATTTTCCGGACTATAACGCGCACCTAAAAACCTAAAATGTTCTCAAAAGCCGACAGTGCGCCTTATAGTCCGGTTCGCCTTATATAGGGACCAAATTCCTAAATTCAAACTGGCCCGAAGCATTGTGTCATGAAATCAATCATAAGTGGCCCGCTGAAGACTATGAATCATGAATCAAAAAGACTATGGATCATTATTTTGTGACTATAAAGTAATTTGTTGCATCTGAAGTTGAAAGAAAAAAGATAAAATGGAAAATGATTTGATTTGGATTAAAAATCTGACATGATGCATTAATGGTGCGCCTTATAGTCCGGAAAACACGGTAATCCTTTTTTAAATGAATATTTTTTACAATTATATTATCATGCAGTATGATGGATATATATTTGTATGCCTCATTTTTGCTGTGCAGGTTTTATATAAAGTCATCCGCTATTATTCACCAATCACTTTTTTATAAATTCACTTATAGGCTTTTATTTTTGTGCACTAAATGCCATGAAACCACATGCCACTAAACTAACAATCAAATACTACAAAAGGGAAAATGAAATCTATGTTGTCCCTGATTTTGAGACCAATTGATCCCATTAGGTTATGCGGCTCTACCATATGCAAGACCCCCACCCCCAACCACACACACACACACACACACACACTCACACACACTCGCCCTGCCTCCTAATTTGCTGGTTAACCTTAAATGTCAAGGTGAAAATGCAAATGAATGGCATTCAAAACATGCTCTCCTGACCCCAATCTGTACGGTTCATGGTCTATGTTTGGATTTGCTTTTCACATTGCTTATCTTTAATTATCAGCAGCAGTTGGTTAGTTCCTTGTGTTAACAATCGGCCGTGCCGGGATAGTTGACTAATAAAAGGTCTGACCTGCGCCAGTCGACTGGGGGAAGGAACCGAAAAGCACTGAGATGGGATATACGGAGATTGGATAATACATGTAAAGACGATGGCATCCCTGGCGGGACTGAGTCAAATGGAACTTAAATCCCCGGAGAATAATATGGAGATCTGCCTAACATAAGATCCAGCTAGTAATGCAATTTAAGTTGGAAGAGAAAAAAATGTCAGGGTAATCTCATCAGTCCGTCAGAGAGAGAGATGTCAGACGTAGCCTGCGGCGTGCCTCCAGCGGGGCGGCTTCTATCCTCCGCTGCCGTAGCGCGCCGCCGCGGACGCCGTTACCGCTCGCCCTCGTCCTCCGCGTAACCCAAATCCTCAGGATGTGGAAAACGGAAACAAAAAGGGCACGCGGAGGCAAATTTGCATGAGCAAAACAGCACGGCTTGTCAAAAAGTGACGAATGACGCCCGGGGTAGCATATGCAGAATGTCACGGGTCACTACGGTACCGACTGAGCACCGTTCGCACAGGAAGCGTGAAATGACATGCCGGCAAACATCCTGTCTGCCTGATGGGGCCTGAAAGGGCCCAATCGGCAGCCGAATCTGTAAATCGCTGGCCCCTGTCAGCCCCGTGGGCACGGAGTCGGGAGGGGCGGCGGGGACAAGCTGACGAAACCACCTAAAGGTGGCGGCCGACCCTCGGGCGGCGTCTGCTCAGAGGTCACCGCTCAAAGAACAAAATGAAAGACTGGTTGGAAGTGGACGGTGCTTATCAATTCACTTTTCACTTTATCCAAAACAGTCTAGAATATTTTCCCCTGATTGACATTCGGTCCACCGAGACATGACATTTGCGGCTCGGGAACACCACGACTTTCACTTCATTCAAAAGTTATAATTTGGAAACCGCCCCTCGAAGAAAAATTCATCTTAATTCACACAATATATGCCCGGATTTGAAGCTTGAATTGACTTTCACAGGAAGTATCTGTATTAATATGAAACAGATGACGCCAGATTGCAAAGTATTGATTAGATCAAGTCTGCTCTGGTACAAGCTGCTCTCCCTCCCTCCGGCCAGAAGGCGACCACATGGCGCTTGAATCTGAGCTCGCGTGATCTGCTTCATGTTACCACAATAGCACGACTCATCGCCGTGCGCAAGCGTCAAAGTCATTAAATGGAACATCAGGGTCTGCGGGTGTTCTTCGAAAGGATAGTCGGGTGCTGGGGGTGGGGGGACTTGCCCCGAGCCCTGGGTTTGTCCTTGAAAGCCGGCTAGCCCATAATAAGGTCAGGTTAATGTACGATATTTTTTTTTATCTCAGCCAAATGGCATTGAAAGTAAAGCAAACAATCCTAAATAGAATTTTTTTACTTTGTGAAGAAGTAGTCTGGTTTTGCTCGCGAGTCACCGAGTGACCCAGAAACATGGGCGTCTCTTCTCAATGCTTTTGCAGCTTTAATGAGCGTTTGCTATCTTTAGCCGTTCGTTCACTTAAGTGAAGCTTTTAGCAGCTTGAATGGATGGAAAGATGGATGAATTTCCAAGAAAAAGCTCAAGTAAATATAGAGGAATATTCTGCCAACAAAACAAATATAGATTCTTCAATTGGCATTTGCACAAGTCAGCAGTGTAAACAGCCAAAGGGAATTAATCGTTTGTGCTGCTTGGGTACTCAATTACTTTTCCAAAACTAGCTGGTCATCCATTTACTTCTAGTTCCAAGTCAACATTAAATAAGGTTTTGCTGTCTACACAAATGAATGTGGAATGAAAGTTTCCTGGACCTCGAGACAAAAATCCTGTCGATTGTTGTTCCAAAAAACGTTTGTCAATACTACAATTTAAGAATGCAAATGAAGTTAATATTTCGAAAATATACTTTGACGCCACCGACGAAATAAACGGGCGGCATTTGCTCGATATACAATTAACCTACTTGGCGGCACGGAGACGTTTGACGTCTAAAAATGGCATCCCCCTCCATGCTCCCCCTCCCAGTGTGGAAATCAATCCCCTTTCGCCTGCATTGATTCCATTAAAAGCCTTTTTGCAGATTGATTACACTGAAAGCATCCCCCACGTCTCCGATTACACTTTGCGCAATCTCATTTTTTTCCCACCCAAAGATAGCTGCCGTTTATTCTATTACGTGGTGAGGTGCAAAGTGGGCCGGCACTAGAGACCACCTTCTTTGTGGATGCCCCCCCCCCTCTCCATCAACAGGCATCTGCTGGCCTGCTGCCTGTGATAAGCGCTATCGCTCCTCTTAAGATGGCTTTCGCTCCATCAAGATCACGACGACATGAAAACGAGCCTGCCTCCTGTTTTTCTTTTTTTTTTCTTAGCCGCCGCTGATAATAATGCAGGCAATTATTTCCCACCACCGCCATTGTTTTACGATGTAGCAAATAGCTCACCGGCTGAAGGTAGCGAACGAAGAAAGTGCGCGCGGACATATTAGCATGCGGCTGCCTTATCTGCTTAATGGATTGCTTATCAGAGAGTAATAGCGGTAAAATAATGTCGCCTGTCGCCCGGCAATGCATAAAACATTCTGCTATTTCCCGACCAGATAAATGATGGCCGCTGCCAAAGCGTGCGTACAGAAGGAGGCTCAACTAATCCTGAGTCAGCACAATGAAGCACAAAGTCAAACCACCTTGGTTTTGTGTTATCGTATCGTAGGAGAGGAGCAAAGAGTGCGGGGAGAAATGACTCACACGAGGATAAAAAAAAAAAGCCTCGAAAGGGTTTCAGGAGAAGAGAATCCTTTGACTTGATCGAGATTTTTTGAAAATGGTTAATGTTTGTGCAGCTGGCAAATTTGTTGAGTATTCTGAGCATTTTATGAGCATCTAAACGACTGCTGCTAATCTATTTGAAGGCCTTGCACGAGGACAAATATGAAAAGCGCTTCTTGTTTTGCTTTGGACCTTGGAGCGCTTGTCAGGGAGGTCACGGGTTGGGCACACGCACGAACATTTGTGACTGAGGCTGTGAGATTACCGCCGTCTCTGCTGGCTTGCACAAACCAATGAAATCCTTTCCAGCAGGATATTTGCAAAATTTGTCAGCCCCTTCACAATTTCCAAAAAACAAGATGCTCTCTTAAGCGTCTCCATACGAGTACTCCACGATATCTTACAATGGAGAATTAATTTCCACAATTCGCTTCTCCAAACTCTTCAAAATGACTTGTGAGTGTTAAAGTAGTGTAAGTGCCGAGTACTTATTTGAAGAAAGTACACTCTTAGTTTGCAAATGATTATTCCCGAGACAGCGAGTCATTAAAACCGGAGCCCGAGTGGGATTCTAATGAGAAGTTGCATCATTATTTGGGCAAAGCAGCTTCTTCTTATTAGAAGAGCTCGGATGATGAGAAGATTCTTCTTCCTCATGCGCTGCTTAAGAACTCATCGTGTGCAATATCTCACATTTACTAGCTGCTGGGGTTTTTATTAGTCCTATAGTATTTTGCGTCAAGCACGTGATGAACCACCTGAGTAGCGGACCTATGAAATTGTTCGTGAAGGCTCCAACCGGGAACCGTCAAAGGCGGATGTGCTAACCTGAAGCAAATCCATGCAAAAGATGTGGAAATAAACAACATCCTGGAGGGGAAGAAACAATTACTCGCGCTTGTGGAGGTGACTCGCTCCAGATGGCAAGACGGGCAAAGGTCCTCCATGATGAAATGTTTACAAGAGGCTGCACGTACGCACACACTCATTCATTGCTAGCGGTGGAAGTACGTGTGTCAGTGCAGGTTAATAAAGTTCCTGAGGGCCTTTTTGCGACTGTTGACAGGTGCTCCTTCGACTCGGGGCCAACCTCCGGGCTTGAGAATGTCAGCATCTGCTGACGACCTGTCGGCCTCTCGTCATCAAGTGGAGAAGGAGAGAGATGAGGAGGGGGAGGCTCACTTATTGCACAGGTGGGCCCTCATCGAGTTTCACTCGTGTCGGGGGGAGGGAGGGACTCGCTCCACTTGAGGCGATCCCTGACTGGATTTCACCGGCAAGGATTTCCAGGGAGAAAGTCGGAAGGCTGGCGTGGAGTCATCAAAGCGGACTCGGATCTTCTGGATGCTGATTGGCTCTCGTGGCAGTCTTGGGAACTCGCCAGGGAGTTGAAGTGGCATTTTAAGTGCTTGCTTGGGATCCAAGTGCAATAAAAGTGCAATAAAACTCTGTCCGCTATGTGCATTAAGGTCCCCCAAAATACTTTTCATGTCTTTACATGTCAGTGGTGGATGGTCAATAAAAGGCGCCACGTCACCGCACCCTTGTATAAGACCACTTCAGATGGATGGATGGAACGTTGTTCTCCAGATATAAGTCCAGTCGTGTTTATCTGTGAAGAAGGAGAGGAAACTAAAGCAGGCAACAGGCCTCTGGCTTTCTACCGCTCTACTTAAGCAAGCGAGTTTATTTGTTTTGAAGCAGACGTAGTCGCTGGGATGATAATGACTTTTGTGTCTGCCAAGACCCAAGAGACGGCAACGTCGGCGTCGATTTTTGTCGTCTCGCGTCTGCCGCTCTTCGTCTCTGGTGGAATTAGATCACAAATGTCTGACATGATGAGACCTCGTAAACAAGCTGCCGTCTTGGCGCGCATTGGCTTCTGTTTCGGAAGTTACTTAACGATGATATCGACTTCAACCGATGTGGTGGAGATCGGGCCCTGAGAGTTGAAAGGGTTTGAGTTTCTGTTTTGACCTTTCTTCGGCCCTGATGCCAAAATCATGGACGTTAGGATTAGGTTGGACGAATCCAACTAGGGTTTGGAATCTCAGAACCAAAAATTGCGGTCTCAACTGACCCATGTCACCTGGTTATGACAATCACAAACTGGAGGTGAGATCAATAAAAATTGATCAAGAACAAAAGTTCACAATTTAGCAATCAAGCTGAGCCCGCTCCCCAAATTCAATCTCGTCTCATTTGCATCGGATTAAGCGCCTTTGATTCTTCTCCTCGCCACTGATCATTTGTCACCTCTCATGTCGTCTTTGTCGTCGCCATTGATGCCGGATAAAACGCCGCCATTGGCTAGCGTTCAATAGGCTGTGAGGCCTTTGCGATTCTCCTTTCAAACTCTTTCGGATGCACGATGGCTCAAAGGAGAGACGAGTTTTCCCCGGAGGCCTTCGCTGCTTTTTGTCTGTTCAACGGATCTTCACGTGAGTTAGCAATACGTTTCAATGTCATGCGGCCTGTTGCTCTTCGTCTCGAGCCACAGTTTAGTTGGACTGTTGCCAAAATGTCACTTTTTCTAACGCCTCAATCAACACTCGACTTCGCCTTCAGAGTATCGAAAATACTTGCAATCGGGTGAGTAGTCGCATTCTCCATCCTTGGTGATACAAAACCACGTCACAAATGCTTGTGACTGTTTTGAATCGTAAAAAAAGGATGTCAAGGTATGTGTAAAAAGTCAAATTGTTTTATTTTTAATAGTATCATTAAAAAATGGCTGCCACCTTTGACGATTTCTGATGTCAGTCTGAGGAAAGAAAAAAAAAATCTTGAGTGCTGGCTTTCTTAAAACTATTATTATTGCATTTCTTTTCACATTGGTAAATCTTTTATCCACTATTTCAAATAAAGCTTTTGATGCGAGGAAGAGTGTGCATGTGGATGCTCTCATTACCGAGCTGAATTTTCTTTGTGGTGGAAGCGGCAGAAAGTGGCAATTTGGAGATGAGATGGAAAAACAGATGTGGACAGCCACTAAATTAATAAAAAATGAATAATCCCCATGTGCGGAGGAAATCATTTTTTGCAAATAAACTCCCTGTGACTTGTCATAAAAAAAATAAACACGTCAAGTATTGTTGTTCAAAGGGACAAAAGTATTTTATTCTGCCGATGCATTTAACTGACTAATTCAGGGACGAACACAATTTTTTTTCAAAACGGGTCTGAAATCAATTCCGGGGCCGATCCCAGAAAGACGCTAGAGCGAGCCCAGAACCTTTGACGGTAAGGCAGGCCGTGCCGACATTGTTTAATGAGCGGGGAGTGAGAATGTTTGTGTATATCCCGACCCTAAGCAGAAAAACAAACAGGCTATAAAACTCGATTAATCCAGCGGCGCATCCACCGCCGATTACGCGGGCAATTACGCTACCTGTGCAATCATCTCCCCCCCTTCCAACCGTATCCTGAAAAAATACAACAGAGAATCTACGGCGAGTCGTTTTGGTGCCGATCAGACATTCAGAGTTTTTTTTCCCACCCCGCAGTGGCACTAAATCACCTCTAATGGGCTTGTGGAGGGAGCGCACTCTGTATCACTGTATCAATCACTCACTCTGCTTTCTTGCTGGCCGCCGCTCAGCCGCTTTAATGAGCCGTTACGACCGTCGTCAGATGCCACCCGAGCCAGCCCACCTACCCAGCGTGGGCCGCTGGCGTGCACAAACGTGATGACGTAAGATTGTAGGTCAGAGTCAAGCGAATAGACTGAACCTGGATGCAAATAAAGCCGAAAAGATCCACCCCTCCCCCGCAGTTCATCATTTTATCGTATGGCACGGCAGAGCTTTTGTGAAGGTGAACGTGTGAACGGTTGAATCATCTGCACCCCTCAACGCGGACCCATCAGACGGTGGGCACGGACTCGGGTAATTGCGCCGCTCGGCCATCTCGCTGGCTTCCCTGCACCCATCTGTCTCTTCAATATCCAGATAAGTACTCTCGACCTTGACGCATCCCTGACAGCTCCGAGCCGCGGCCGCGCCAACACATCTGTGGCCGACTTTCCCCTCAAATGTCAACGAGAGACGGGCCAACATACGAGGGGAGGGGGCGGCGGCGTGGGGAGGAAGCGGGAAGGTGGCGAATGTTGCCGAGGAGACAAAAGGTGAAGAGCAGAACGTGATGGATGGAGCCAGCGCGCCGCAAAGCCGAGTGAATCAGACGGAGACGCCGTCAAGGTCACGCGTGTTTCCTTTCATTTTCCTCGTGTGATTTACAAAGTGCTTGTTCATGTGGAGTTCCTCGAAAGCGCCAGTCAAAAAGTTATTTCCGTCCTGTACGTTATGTTGTGGTACACAACGAAAAGTATCCGGCTTACTCAAATAACAAGGATCTCGTTTCAATTAAGGGACAAAATGGCGACATCACTGGCAGAGCAAGATGGCCAAAGATAACTGAGTGAACATTTGAAGAGTGAAATGGAATCATTTCCTGTCAGAGAAATATTTTTGGAGCAGGAGTGGCAAGATGTAAAACCGATGCCTGCTGGTGTCGCCTGCGAGAAATCCATCTTGCCTTTGAGCCATGGTGACGAAGGAGAAGACAAAAATCGACGCCTGCGAGCTGCAGCGTTTCAACCTGTCGTCATCACAAATGTTTGGATAGACTTAGCTTGCTTTACCTCCTCCAAGGCAAGCTCGGGGGGAACATCGAAGAACAAGGCCTGCCGCCACTCCATTTGCCAAATTCTGCTTCTTGGTGAAAAAAAACAAAAAACTGCCATATCACTGTGAACACCAGCGCTAGCATTAGCTTCAGAGTAGCAATTGAAATTTAAAACTTGTCTTTGCCATCCTGACCTACAGGTTTCCATTTGGAAAGCCAAAATCAAAACCCTGAAGTGAAACCCTGTCTTTTTCTTGGAAACTTGAACCCACTCTTGGAGCACTTACTTGAAACCTTACCACCAGGCTGGAAACCTGAACGCCTGCCTAAGCATTAGCGCGGCCGCTGGGGTGCTTTTAAAGAGACGTTGACAAACAAGGTGTTGTTTAGAGCCACCTGGGATACAGGGAGCACACCGCCCTTGCCAGTTACCCCCACCCCCACCTTTCCCCAGCTGCCGGTCTGTAATTTATGGCCTCCTCCTCCAAGCGCATGCACGCACGCACGCCTGACTGCTATCAAGTCAAAGTCAGGTGCAAAGGATAAGCGTGCTTGAGGTGTACAGGACAATACGGTGCTTATCTTCATTGACTTGTAAAGGATGAACCGGGTGATGGATGCTCTTGTCTGAAGCTGCGCACTCGCTAATTGCTAACCGACGCTAGCCGAGACACCCTCGAGTGAGGTGGCGAGTGGAAACCCTCATTTGAAACCCTGACAAGCTCTGAAATGCAAAAACTGAAAGACAAAACTGCCTTGTCTAACTTATACTAACTCCATCCTTGTTTCAAAACCCTGCTTTGAAACTCAAACCCTGTCCTCGCACCACAGTTTGAAACCCTCACCCAAGATTAAAACCCCAACCCTCTTTTGAAACCCTAAAACACGCTACAACCCATAATTTGAAATGCTAACATTTGTTTTAAACCTTGAATGCACCCTGAATCTGGCCGCTGAAAGTCCTTGAGGATCTGTTATTTTCCCACACAAGCGCGGTGTGTAATGGCGCCTCGTACAAGTGCAAATAAGGTGCTGACTCATCGCAGGAGCTATTACGGCGCTGACTCGCTCACCCGGGTGACTTTGACACTTGCCGGGAGAATGTTGACATGTACTCAACAGAATGAGGACGCGCAGAGACGCATCTCTTGTGGAAAACACTCCTTGTGTGTGCAGGTGTGTGTGTGTGCTCACTATCTTGAAACGATCGTCGCTATTGAAACCCTAATGTGAAACTGCAACTCGAAAGTCAAAGAAAAACCAAGGTTTGAAACCGTCAATTGAAACCCGATTCCTAGAACAACAATTTGTAAGCTTGAAACTCTCATTTAACCGTAGTAATAGCTTTAAACCTAAAAAAGCGGGGGTGGTGTGACAAAATCCGAGTGAACGGATAGGTCGCCCGGAAGGGTCCTCGTTGAACTAATGATGCGATCGAATGGCAGCCCACCTTCCTGCCGGCCTAGCGCGGCCTTGCTGCTTGTCACTTGCACTTAACGCTTCTCATCTTGACGCCCTTCACATGCCGACAAAGCCCTGAAACACGTAAAAATCTTCTCGTGGACTCTTAAAACCACTTTATCATCTTTTCATGACGCCAAAAGATTTTGGGCTTGATTTTTTTGCCCTCTTGCGACTGATGATGACTGATGGTGTCTTAAAAATGCAAGTTGAATTCATCATCAGCTCTTAACGGTGATGGATGCGCTGTTCTCGTGGCCTAATGAAGAGCTGCAGCCGGCGGGGAGCCCGGTACTAATTAGTCACGTGAGCAAGCCGCTCCGTATCCCACGGGGGGGAACCGAGAAGCATCCTTTAGTGTCAAAAGGTAACGCCGCTTGGCTCCAGTGTGGATTTTTCTTCTTTTTTTGTGTGGTCTTGACAAGCGTGCCGGCAGAGGTCGGCGCGCTTGATGCATGTGTCTGGGCGTCCGTCATGACGCCCATCCATCAGCCTCTCGGATGAGGGGAAGACGAGCAGGAGAGGCACCGTGGCAGAGGTCAGGTACGCACGGAGCTCGTTCGCACCATTGGACGTCTTTGCACCGCGCTCACCTTGTGATTCGTCTCTGCTGCTTTTTATACTTTGAGTCTTCATGGATCTGAGTGCAGCATTTGATGCCTTGAAAACTTGTGTAGGACTAAATGGAACGATCGTTTGAATCTGATTGAATCGCCATGACGTGGCGTCCCTCAAGGCTCAATTCTTGAACCCCTTTGGTTTACCTTGTATATATGTTACCTTCGGGCAAATATTGGTTATGCAGATGAGAGGCAGCTATATTTAGCAATGTCCCCAAATGACAACAGTTGATTTAAGATGTTGTGTCACTGTCTAAAATAAAGTCATCACTGCCTGAACTCAAATTTCCTTTGAATAAACCAAAACAAACCTGAGGTGATTGTTTTGGCAGCAGATAACTGAGAGTGATTTTAATAAGCTACTTTTATTTCTTTAGTTAGCATACAATATTAGAATATATAAAAACAAATAATTGATTGTTTAATTACCATCTTTTCTCCCTTCTTAGTTTTGACGGTAAACCTGAAGTGGGAGTGGGACTTTGAAGCGAGCATTTGGCCTCATTTTGAAAGAATGACGAGAAGCGAGAGGCCTTCGCCTGAATGGCGGAAGACGGCCGGATTAGCGGCCCTCCAACAATTCAAAGTGAAGATGGAAAGCCTGTTTGGGAGGCTCAATCGGCACCCCAACGTTTTGCAAAAGGGGGCTGTCAATCGCCCATTTCACACACCGGCAAGTTTGCTGAATGGAGTCTTGCGAGAGGCAAGTCTCCAGTGCGGCGCTATTAGCCAAAAGCTTTGCTGCGGATTAGACGCAAGACACAAGCTTTCATTCCTCCACTAAGTCCGTGTGTGAATAATTTAGGCAGACGGATCCCCTTTGAGCTTGGCAAATGTTTTCTTTGGATGTTTTGCTGTCAAAAGTCATCCGGCATTCCGCTCCTCTGCCACCACCGCCGCCGCCGCCTCCGCTAAAATAAATCATCATTTTTGAAAAACAAGCTAAACAAGTATGTGATGCGCGAGGTTTGTTGTCACTGATAATTAGTTCTCCGCTGGACCGAAACTGTCCCGCACTCACGGAATGATTGCTTTCCACTTCATCAAAGCGTCACTTTGTGGTTTCTCGTCTGCCGTCGTTGTGCAAATAATTGCCCACAAAGTCACACAAAATGGAAGTCTCCTTCGGATGGCGTCAAGGTGATGTCAATCTTGATTGCCGTAAACGTTTTGGGAGACGATCGACGAAGTTGATTTATCCTTAGCCTTTTTAATTGATCGTATTCTATTTCACGCGGATAGCATTTTTCCTTTTTCCATCCAATGTGCAATCATTTCCATCTTACGTAACATTCTCAAGAACAATCATTTTTTTCCTCACCATTATTTTAACATCAAGTCAGACTTTTGTTTATGTTTGTAGCCATGTTGTGTTAACTTGTCCTTTGGTAAAGACTGTAGGGATCATCAAGTAGAATTATTTACGCCTGTCGTTCACATCTAATACCCTCGCAGCTTTCTCCCCAGAAGCGCTCGCTCTTTGTCGCCTACGCACACACACCAACACAGAAGGGATTGTGAAGGCAACGTGAATGCTGGCTTCATCCCTTTCACACCGCTTGCCGTCGCTCTCTCCCTCGCACACATAAATGGAGGACAAACGCACATGACAGATGCACAAAACATCTATCATGTTCTGGAAGATGCCAAAGAAAGACCCTACTAGAACATCGGAACTCGATACGGGGTTAATCGAGGGGACTCTGAATCATCAGCATGCAAACACAATTTTTTACTTCCACCCATGATTTATCTTGACCTCACAAAAAATGTTTGCGCAGGCAGGGGTGTGTCAACTTTTTCTATCTGGCTGGCAGGTGAGGTAGGGGGGGGCGAGCGGGATAAAGGTCGCGGCGTGAAGACACGATGAGGCGGGAAGAACATGACGCCGTCACGGATCACAGACGAGGAAAATGAAGTCACGACACCACCTGCCTGCCTGTGTGTGTGAACGCTTTAGCATCTCAATGCGGCGGCAAACCTATTTCCATGACGACCTCCTGTAAGCACGTCCTAACGCTGACTTCTGATTGCCACCATCAAGAGGTACTGAATGTGTTTTTAATTCAGGTTTCGTTTGCTGGAAAATGAGTCCAATACGAGCCTCGTTTGGGTTTGGGTTGGATAAACGTGAGCACATCTGTTTCCGTCTGCTTTTGCCGTGTCCTCGGGGAGTTGACATGATGAAATAGCGTCCCTAAGGGCTGCGCTGAGTAATGGAAGCTTTGAAGGCTCCACATGAAATGTGTGAATTTGTCACTATTATTTTGTCACATGCTATCAGCGGCTAAACAAAATCTCTTGCTTACTAGCGCCATCTCTTTTGCTAATCAATACACATTTAGGCATTGCTTAAAAAGAACCGGTGGGACCTCAGATGCTCTCGGAAGGTTGCTTTGAATTCATTTTGTTTTTTTACCGATGGGTTGAAATGAAGTCGGAAATTCTTGCGTTTTCTTCTGGCTAAACAGACAAAAGTATACGGACAGAGCTTTTTAATCTTCTTCCCACACTGGGTAGACTTTGGTGAAAGAAGCAGGCGGAGCGCCTTTTCTTGTTCCTCTTGTTGGCGTCCGACTCCTTTCATCCCAGATTGCTTGGCGTTTGCGTGGCCTTTGCTGCTTCTTCCGCGTGGACGCCTTCCTGCATTTTCTCCGGCATGGCGAGACAAAATGCGAGAGGGCACGAGCGGTCGGTGGAGGAAATAGGAGGTAGCGGAGCGGAAAGGTGGCGGGCGTGAAGCTTTGGAGCGCCACCGTAAACACAGCTGACCTGCAAAGTCTTGGCCGGCCACCAATGAGCTTGCGGAAGCCTTTTGGAGACATCCTCGGGGGATTAGCGCCGTTTCGCTGTCCCGTGAGCTTCTTTGTGTGACCGACTGTTCATCACGTGCATGTGTGTGTGTGTGTCAAGGGCAGGCATTGCGCAAGGCGTGACGTCGGCACACAAATTTCTCTGACAACTAGCTGGACAAAAAGCTATTTTCCTCTATTTTCTTTTCAAGCGCCGCATTCAAGTCAGGAGTGCAGAGGTCAAGGCTTGTTTGTTGTCGACGAGCCACAGCAATTTGTCACCGCATTGTGCCGCCACAATAATGCTATCACGGCTGAAGAATTAAAAGGCCCAACAGATATTCGTGGTATCCTTGAACCTGATGTAAAGTCTTTTGAAAACACCGCAGTTGTGTTTTTTTTTCTTTCCGAGATCTCCTTGGACATTGTTGGGACGACGTTGTGCCCTTTTTATTGATTCCCCGGCAGATCAGCATCAGTATATGGCTAAAAAAGTTTGAAGCTCCAAAACATTTAAGTCATCTGTCAACTTTCCAGCTGCAACTGTCTTGTTTGTCGTAATTGCATCCAAACATCCAAAGGCAAAAGTGGCTCAACGATTCACTTCTGACAATTTGTTACTCTGCCTGTCGACCTTAATGGTCGTCCCCCCCCCCCCCAAAAGGTTATTGATCTTGTATTCTGGTAGCCTTCACAATGTTTGAAAACCAAACTATGTTCCGAAGAAGGTTGATAGATGAAATTTCAACATCTGAAAGTCATTTGCCAACTGTGCAGCTCCAGCTGTCTTGATTTTTTTGTCGGTGTTTACAAGAAACACTTGTTTTGATGCCTAAGGAAAAAGTAGTGTATGAATCTGATTTTCCGGTACCTTCAACTTGCATGGAACAATCCAAATATCAAGCCAGTATCAATTACGGGATCGATTCAGCACCTTGGTGGATAGTTTCGATTTCCATCCAACTTTTGGTTTTGTCTCTTCTGGTAGCATTCTGTTTGGAATCGATACCCGGGTATCAACAATTGACAACTGGAAACTACGAAAAACATTTGTTCCTATTTTTTTCTGTGCCTCAAAGGTCACGATACAATGAAGACATTTCCAAAACTATGACCAATGTGAGCACGTGCCAAAGCAACAGTTTAGAGATCAAGAGTTCTTCTCGCAGTCTTTCATTATGCCACAGAAGACGGCAAAATGGACGGCGGCGAATAGGCGCGGTGTGACAGCAGAACAAAAAGCTGTGAAAAGGACGGCGCGTGGCTAGACTGACGCACACACGACGGGGAACGCAAACGCTGTCAACACGCCGCAGCGGGGAGACAAAGCCAGCAGACGCCAGCTGACAGCTCGCATTTGCTCCTCATTAATGGTAGATTGTCAATGGAAATAATAAACAAGGAAGCCCATTCACGCAGAGTTTCTATATGAATTTTGTCTTTTTAGCACGTGCGGGACAAAGATGCCACTTGGTGAATGCAAAGTGTCCTTCGCAGATTGTTTATTGATCGTTGACTTTAATCACCTTCATCATGCATCATTATTTCAAGCTGGCCCAGTACGCTAGTTATTTTAAACACTACAACGCAAGTTCAATAAATTCGAAACACTTTCCAGCAAAGACCAATTCCGATAATCTTGCTGCTCATCTTCTTTTCTCTCGTCCACAAACTGCCCCTCATCTTTGATTTTTTTAGTTAGTGACAGTTTGGTGCTGGGCTGAAAATAGCTCGCGCTTATTCCGAGAATGTTTCCAGAGTTTTCCGTCATTTGTCACGGACCTTTTGTCTGTCCTGACGAACCGGTGACACCACGGTATTACTGCCAATCTCGGTTAATGTCATGAAGCTAATGTCAAGTGGTGTGTGTGTGAGCTTAGGGACACCATGTGCATGGCTGCGAGGCAGTATATAAGAAAAAAATGAGAAATTAATTTCTATAGAGTCAAACGAGAAGGTGGAGTCAAAATATATCTAATATATAATCTAATTTAATATGAGGCAAATGACAAGACAACCAGCAGGGGGCTGAAGACTTGACGAGCATCGATGGAAACTAAAGACCAACAGTCACAAAGCGCAAGAAAACAAGAAAAAACCACAAAGCATAACATTTTAAACATTTTTTTGTTGAATAGATTATGGAGCCAATTCTTATTCCGAGTGAAAATCTCATAATGTGGCATGTGTGAAAGCTGAACCCCACGGCGCTCCCCTCGGCAACATCTTCAATATTTACAATCTCAGTCGCCACACTTGGGCCGATCCACAGTGTGATTTTAACTTGAAACGCAACGGCCATTAAAGCGCCGCTTTATTAAAAGCGGCAGGTCTTTTTTTTCCCCCCTCTCTTTAATGGAGAGAGGAGTGACTATAAAGTGCTGTTTGCGGCCGAGTATCTCCGAGGTGAGATATTCAAAAGAGATTGTTAGCAATAAAGAGCGCTCTCTTACTAGAAACTCTCACGGGAGGTGATGGGATGCGTTGCCATGGCGCCAGATGTGGCCCATCTGAGGTGAAAAGCCATTTCATTCCCGCTAAGGCGGCCGCCGTGCCTCACACACATACACACACATACACACTCATAGTAGGCGTGCCGCCTGAGGGCATCTGCTCCATTAAGGCGTTTGAAGCTTGTAAGTACACGACGACGTACACTGTGTACTAGCACGTGCCGCTGAGCTCCGTTTGGCTTCTGGACCTGAAAGATTGAAATTTTACTTCTGGGAACAAATTCAGCCGCCTAGCATTAGCAGACTTAAAGAGGACATATCATGTAAGTTCGAGTTCAAAGTGCATCACAGAAAAAGCTAAGATCCTGTTATGAATAACCTCAGCGTTTTTTCTTTCAATAAACAAACCGCAATGTTAGAGTTCAAATCAAAAAAATATCGCTCGGTTCCGCTGAAACAATTAATTCACATTCAGCAAGACGAGCGATTCGAATTTTTTCGTGTGAACTACCGCAAACGGTAATCAATTGCTATGCTAATGCTAATGAGGCATCCCTCTGGCGACGGGTGCGAATGAGCTTTTATATTTATGAAAGAAAAAATCCATAAAACCAAAACAGGTTGCTAGGGTCCGGTGTTAAGTGCATCATGTGACGCGCGATTGCGTGCGCTGTCACGCGGTCGAGCTAAGAAGTACTTCAAAGCTCACGTCCGCCACTCAACGCCAGCTTATGCCTTTGAAATATTGAACAGTCAAAAAAAGTGGTCAAGGTACATTGCGTTTCCTCAAAGCTTTGCAGAGGGATGATGCATTATAAATGGCTTCTCGAGAAAGGTGCCTCTCTGGTGCTTTTTCCATTGCAGAAATCATGACGCTGAAAAGAAATATTAGCAGAGTCAACAGTCCATGCAGCAGTTTGTTTGGCGTCGATTCAAAAAGGAACTAATTCAGGTTAAGTCTTGTCACGCAGCTCCGGAATCGCTTTGTCGGAAGAGTCGCGAGTCGTTCGAACAAAGTTGCGGCGAGAGCAAAATGTTGTCGTCACTCAGCTCAACCTTTTGTGTATTGGTACAGCGGGGTAGTGGTCGCAAATTGTCCACATGGGAGCGTTTAAATAATGGACGACGTTGTGTGGAGAAGCGCGTCACGCCGTGGTGCGCTCGTTAACGTTTGCCCTTTTCAAGTGCGCGCGGCATCACGGGGAGCGTGACGCCTGACCTTTAATTGCTTCCTGGGTGGAAAAGCAGCATAAAAGTTGGAAAAGGGCTTGGACGGTTGTCTTCATCTCCCCGTCTTTTCACGTTTCGCCCTCGATTGTGTTCGGAATAATAGCAACGTGCTTAATGTTGTGAAGCTCAAAATGCTGATTGCAGCTTTTATTTCTATGAAGGTGATGTCACATTCTAGTTCTAAGTCAAAACTTGAAAAAAATATCGCAAATATGTTACTAGACCACACTGGTAACTTTGAGATGGATTGTTTTGGTGATATTAGCAACTTAATGCCCGGGGGCTGAATACGGCCCGCCAGATAATTTTATGCGGCCCCTTGAAGACAAATTTTCCATCGACTTTGCGTCATTACTAAAATTGTCTTCACTTTTTAAAAATATAGAGATATTGGTTGCAATTTTTATTACCATTTGTTAGAGTTACAGTTTTTGCTAGTTTTATTTTAAAACTAATTATTATTTGTTTTGTAGCCTACCGTATTTTCCGTACTATTAGGCGCACTTAAAAACTTCAAATTTATTCAAAAAACCAAAGTGCGCCTTATAATGCAGAGCGCCTTATATATGGATCAATTGGTGAATTTGTTGATCCATACTGGTTGTGCACAGCGCTCTGCCAAAATGTTTCAGTACGTTTTAGTATGACTAGTAAATTACAAAGTCGCATTGCTTACCAGCATTACAGCAACCGTGGTCAGGGGGCGTCACTAAATAGCTGTTGTACCCGCGAGGCTATTTCATTTCAAAATAAGCTGTTCCGTTAATGTTTTCGAGTACGTTTACCGATCAATATCCAACGGCAGTGAGGCGGACGTACGACCCACTCACCAACCGTGCCACACACTAAAGACAAATTCCAAATTGTACTGAACTCCATTTTGACAAGCCGGTTATTTAAAGGCAAGCATCACCAAGTAAAAGGAAAGCCCTGGAGGCCTCGCCTGGTCTTGTGTTTACCAGCGTGGGATGGCGAGATGGATTCAACAAAAAAACAACAAGCCCGCCCACAGCGGCCTCTTTTCACTTGCAGCCAAAGATCCAAACTTTGCGACAACAACAATTAGCAAGAATCAATACGACCGTGACTTACAACGGTGGGGCAACATTACCAGGCTCATTGCGTGCTGGCTTGCTAACACTAAGATGTTTTTTTCTGTAAAAAAAAAAAAATCATGAGCAAGGACAAGACAACATGCCGAATGCACGCCTGCATCCGACTGAGTGGCTCCGTGACTCCGACGGAAATTGGAACAATACTGTGGCAAACAAGCATCGATCCAGCAGTGCATATCATCCCCGCGTCATGCTGGAGAGCAACACGTATTAATTGTCACCCTGCTGCACATGACGAAGAACCACCGAGGTATCCAATCCTTCTTCGTATTTTCAATCAGAAACATTAGCCCAAAACAAAAAAATGTCCAAAAAGTTCCACCTGAGTTTGGCCTGCATAACCAATTCCCTCAAATTTAGAGTCTACAATGAACTAGCGAGACGGATTTTTTTTTACCGTAAAATATGTGCCTTAAAAGGTTGAGGCAGATATTTGTGGATTATCTATGGTGTGTTCGGGGGACGATAAATCTCGAAAGAAAGCGTGCAGCACATTTCTGCTGTCCGCGTGGGTCATAATGTGAAACTGACCAGGGAGCTGTGGGGGTCCCACAGGGAGGGGGATGTATTCCCTATGACAGCCCTGCACACAGCTGCTTCTGCCTGAGGCCGTACTTTTCTCCTCGCCCCCCCAGATCCACAACTGGGTCGAAACTTTTTATGAGCCGTGACAGAGTGAGGACAAAAAGCAGGACATACATGGGACATCTGTGCAATTAAACCATCCAAAATGAATTTGAAACGAGAGGTGAGTTTTGGCTTTCTATTGGTCCAAAGGAACTTTTCAAAGCATTCCGAAAAATACCCTTCCACTTCGGTAACAAGCCCCCTGGTGGACGGAGACGGTTTCTCAGACCCGGCGCAGAGTGGAACCGGTTCTTCTTGTTGATTTTCCGAGAAGAGGACGACAAAAAAAGCCAGACGTGATGCTTATGGTGCGCGGCGAACATCGATGAGTTTATTTCATACATGCTTGCGGCGAGTAATGAGGAGGAAATGACCTCCTGCCTGGCTACCACACACAAGATTGCTCCAAATGATTCAGGCTGCAGGAGATGCGCCGGGCGCCGAATAAATGAGCGCATGTGGAGCCGGGACGTGAGGAAGAAGGGGAAAGGAAAAAAATAGCCAATTCAGGCAAAAGTATTGGGACAAGCTCAGGAAAATCAAGATGTTTCGTCCGAAAAAAACCCGGGAGCTTACCGGCCATCGAACGTAAAGGTCTCGCCGTGGTTTTGTGTGATTGAAAGCGCTCGGTAAATGTTGATGGCTCATTTGCTCCTTGATGGATAATTGTGGCGATTAACAACATGACACCGGAGTGACCTTTGCTATCAGGTTCTTATTGGCGTTCTTAATGGCTTCCTCTCGTCCGTGTCCTTGCAGCCGTTATTATGCATGGCAGCTAATGAGTCCACCTGATGGCGAGTTGCTGCGTCGTTGTTATTCCCATCAAGCGGGAAGCGAATAAAAGAACGTTTGCTGTGGTGGGGTACATAAACTTCGACTTACAACATCCAGCCATCCATTTCCCATACCTTCGGATGACTTTGATTCCAACCTGTCAATTGGTTGACGGACCTTGGGTAACTTTGATTGCCAGATGGGAAATGATTAAATTAAAAGTGATTATTGGTATGGACGTAACCCACTTTAGAGGGATCATTTTATCAGGCTGTCGGTAATTTAACGAAATGGAATTTGGCCAGATTATCAGATATCTGAGTATGGCACATTCCATAATTGGGCCTTTGCTGATTTTAATCGTAAGGGTGGGGCAGATGAGCAATTTTGGCCTAATTATCAATACCTGCCTTTAAGGCGCATGCGCATGATTCCATCTCAGCCTTAACTTGCAAACGGATCTGCACATGAAATGCTTTTGCGGAGTCCCTGCAGGCAGAATGAATTAATAGCATGCATCTCCTTTGGCTTTGAAGCTTCAAATGTATTGTAGATATTTGCACCTTCCAATCTACCTCCTCTTCTTGCTTTTCCCGTGGGACGCGTGGTCGCGCAATGCAAAAAAAAAAGCCCTCATTGTTATATAAATGTTTTTTAATTAATTTCACAACGCCACGGTGCCTTTGTTTTAGCTCCAACGGGGGGTCAGTGCGAGTGTTTTTTTCAAAGAGAGGAAATTGAGTTAATTAGCTGTGCTCCTTTTTTGTTATGCACTCATTAAAATTAATTCCGACTTTTTTTTTATTTGCATTGGTCGTTAGGATTAGGGTACACAAAGGATCGTATTGTTTGCGATTGATAACGAGCCCTGTGTTTCTCGCCGTACCTCAGGCTTTGAGATGCGTTTGTGTCACCGTACTGTTTGATATGTCAAAGCGTCTTGAATAATTGACTCGTTAAATATGGCCACCACGCAGGTACACAGAGTTTACCCGTAAATAAAAGAAGCGCACGCAGCAGAAGCGCCTGAGGGTTGCTGTTCTTCAAAGAACATCACCGGTGGCCTGTTAACAACAATCTTTTATGGACCAACTAATGTTCTGTCACAAGCGCCCACAGATCTCAAATGCAGATCTCGACCTGACCCATTTCAAACCCGCTTTGGATTGCATCGTGCCAATACAAACATAGCGGGACTAATCTCATTTAGTGGTCAAAGTTCCATCCATCCATCCGTCCGTCCGTCCGTCCGTCCGTCCGTCCGTCCGTCCGTCCGTCCGTCCGTCCGTCCATCCTACCTACCTACCTACCTACCTACCTACCTACCTACCTACCTACCTACCTACCTACCTACCTACCTACCTACCTACCTACCTACCTACCTACCTACCTACCTACCTACCTCCTACCTACCTACCTACCTACCTACCTACCTACCTACCTACCTATCTATCTATCTATCTATCTATCTATATTTATTTATTTTTACATTTAATGAACATAGGATTTTAGGATTTAATGAAGTTAGGTGCATTATTACGTATAATTGTAAAACACAAAATATCTACTATATCTATTTATTTATTTATATTTATATTTAATGAACATAGGATTTTATGATTTTTAGAAGTTAGGAGCATTATTACGTATAATTGTAAAACACAAAATATTTATCTATTATTTTATTTATTTATTTATTTACTTTTACATTTAACGAACACAGGATTTTATGAAGTTAGGAGCATTATTACGTATAATTGTAAAACATATTGGTATGGCAGAAACATCATATAGGTTGTGTAAGACGTTAAACATGACTCAACTACAATCAAATACAAATTGTCGTCTTGCAAATGAAGCTTCGTGGAACATTTTCAAACATTCTCTGACATTGTGGATGAATGATCCAATAAGCACAATCAAAGAGGCAATCACATTTCTGAAACGCTCCCTTCAATTAATGAGCTCTTCATCAGCTGCGACACGAAAACGACTTGGCGGCGGCTTTCCAGACTCGTATCGTTTCTGCCGTTCGCTGCCAATTTCTTTTATTCTCGGTTAGTTACAGTGTGTGTTTTCTCGGGCAACGTGACAGTTTGATGACGGCGCTCGGCAGCTGTCGTGACACGCGCCACTTGAAAGCGGGCCGGCGCAAAGAGAGAATTTAGCTTTGACAATAATGAAAAGGCAACACGCATTCCATCCCGACAATACCTGGATATCTGCGGGCGGCTAATATCTATCTGCCAGTTCTCTGAGCTATCGGGGCTTTGCTTCATTATTTATACGCCGACTGCTGCGCCGTGCCGCTCTGCCCGGGAACAATATCATCATAAACACGGCGCCACCAGCACCGCCGCCTCGACGACGCTGTCTTTGCTTGAGATTTTTCCTTTCAGGGGGGCCACGGGAGATCAGGACACAAATATTGTTTGTTTGCCCAAACTCCCCGGAGTTAATTTAGCTCAGCGTAGCGGCCGACCTCGACTCGGCGTGCTCGGCGCCTTGGCCGTCAAAGAGATTAAACCGGGCCAGATGAGATGGGTCCAAAAGTGCTTTTCCTCTTGCCGGCGGAAGAAAACAATTTATGAGACTTAAAGAGTTCAACACAACACAGTAATGCTGGCGGTGCACGGAAAACAATTTGCTTCGGATTACATTAAAAGGACGGAGAACAAAATCCGAGAAAAAGTCTGACTGACTCTAACAAATGTTCAAGATAAGGTAAATGGAAAGAATTATTTACATCATTCCGTGTGTGAAAAGTGAGCAAAATAGTTACAATCCAGCTCAGCGTCGACACTTTTCGATCGCCGACGAGTCAATCGGGAGAAAGTTCACAGGTAAAAAATAAATGGCGGCGTGGCCAAGTCGGGAAAGGTGAGGCTCGAGCGGCAAACAAACCGATAGCTGCTGAGCGTAGCTTCATTCCCGGGTCAAACGTAAAGAATGAAATGTAAGATTGGCACTGTCAGCTCATATTTGTATTTTCTCTCCATCAGCCTCCATCAAGCAAAATCCAATGGGTTCAATAAGCAGGCCCCATTTGACTAATGGCAAGGAGGCAAGTGTGACATGCTCATTTACAGCAAAACAGAAACGCAGCTAATGAAGCTCTCATTTTGTTGGTCGCCGACAAATCATCAAATTGTCCCGAGAATGGCGATTCATCTTCCTAGGCAGCTGACTCGACAAAAGCCCTCACCGGGTGTTCATATTAAAAGCTATTCATTGTCATTTGTGACACACAGAGGCGTCTTTAAAAGAGCGTCAAGCTTTATTGGAGAATCAATGCCGTGTTTAAAGCCATTTTTATTGTTTTATGTTAACACGACACATGAGAAAATGATGAGATTCATCTCGGCTGTCCAGACGACCTTAACGGAGAGGAAAAATCGTAAGCATTGAATTGAAGTAAAAATCAGCGAGGTTTTGTAATCTATAGATTTGATTTAGGTTGACATCTCTGGAAAAATCTGATCTTCTCAACTTGTCGCCATTCACCTGCTGGATAGACGCGAGATTCTTTTGGATAAAGCGGCCAGGCATATTATTTCACGTTATTACTTCACAGGACTAGCGATCCCCCGCTGGTTCCCTCGTCGATCCTGTAAACTTATTTAACCTTAATCCTCTTTGATGGCGAAGGAGGTTACGGTAGCGAGCGGTTTCCCCCGGCCGCCCGGCCTAATGATTGGAACTTCTTTAAATAACGCGAGTAGTCCCTGGCCCATTATTTCTCCCTCTGTTCTCTCCTTCTCTAATAACAAATGTGAGACCTTCCGAGTGTACACAATTATCATTCCTTTCTTCCCATCCCACTGTGGCGCTTGCAGCTTTGTTTGATGAGCGATTCCTCTGTGGCCCATCTGGATTGCGCCGCTAAAATAAAGCTCTATTTAAATGAGCTCCTGCGTATTCTCTGGCGTCTCGCACCCGCACGTGTTACTGTCGCACATCAAGGAGACGCCGTGTCGAGTTCAGACTTTGTCTTTGACACGGATAACTCTTCCTCTTTCTAATCTTCTCCCATGGATTTCAATCAAATACTTTTTCTCCACCTCGTTCGCTATGTTTCCCTCATGCAGGTTTGTTTCCATGGCGTTGCCACCTATAATGTAAATGTCACAGCTGGAACTACACCACGGGAAGAGGAACCTGTTAAAGCCGGCTAACGTCTGAACCAATCAATTCATCAATAATTGGGTCTTTTTTAAATCCCAATCAGAAATTCCGTAAGTTTGGTGTTGGTAATATCCCTGAACCTGCTTTTTATGGTCATAATTGCAGAATTGTTTAGCTTGCCGGGAACGTCGTCGATAGTGACGATTCATTATTTCTTGTTTTGCGCCCTCCCGCAGGCTGTGTTTTGATTAGACGAATAAACAAAAAAGTCCAAAGAAGACATCAAATGTGAATAAGTTTCAAAGTGAAAAAGTCTTTGACAGCGCTTCCAAAATAAAAGCGGATGTCGGCTTTAGCTCGTGACACAGATGGCGATTTCTT
Source organism: Syngnathus floridae (assembly GCF_059516105.1). NCBI lineage: Eukaryota > Metazoa > Chordata > Actinopteri > Syngnathiformes > Syngnathidae > Syngnathus > Syngnathus floridae. Next base: position 5,651,995 of record NC_142432.1, on the reverse strand, counting down.
CAAATCCCCAGGCGCTCCACACTATTCCTTTCCGTCAAGACATTTCTGCCTCCTTTCAACACTCGACACTATTTTGAGACGGCGAGTTGTGTTTTGGGAACTTTTTGTCCACGGATCTTCGCTGGCGCCATATCTGCTTTTTGCAGACAAGGTCTCTACGGAGGACAGATCTTTTCTTCCCCCGTGAGCTTCCTCAAACTGCCGTCTAGTCTTGCAGCTTCCCTCCCCGAAGGCCGACAAGAACACATTTCACACATCCGCGAAAGCCCCGGCGCAAACTCGCTGGGCCTGCTCGGCGCTCCTGGACGCCTTCCTTTAACTTGATGTTTGTTTATCAATCCGAGGCAGGATCGTTTCAGTATACACGCATTCGGGCGCTGAACATCTGCCCATTTTATAACATCTTTGTGTCCTTATCGCACACTCAGGTTGCCGTGGAAAGGGCCCGCGGTGAGCTGCTGAATATTTGAGCGACTGCGTTTGGATGTTTGTGCAGTGGAAAAGCTAAACGAGCCAGAAAGGTTCTACCCAAGCGGGCTGAATCGCCAAACTCCTGACATGTGTATCTTGCCAACAGTTTTGGAGAATTCAGAGTTCCATCCAGCAGCAAATTCCCTCTTATGGACACTTGCCGGAGAAAATGGCTCAATTCCTGTTTGGCTTTAGATGAAGCGAGTTAATGTAAGATGACCTTGATTAGTCACACAGTTGGGACATTTGTATTCAATGGGTAAGTTAGGTACTCACAGCAGATAAGTCGGGATGGTAGAGAAGTTGCATGTAAGAACATCTCACTGTCTCATTAAAAATCTCGTGTTTCTTGCCAAAAGCTTTCAGAATTCCTTCCAGCGGAAAATTCCCGCAGACTGACACTCGTGTAAATAAGGCTAAAAAAAAAAAATCCCGTTTGCCATCTCTTTGGTGTCGGCGACCGCCTGAGCGGAGCGCATTTAACGAAAGTAGAAACATGTCACGGGTCACTTGGCAGGGCTGCCGCATTCCAAAGCGACTCGGCAGGTAGTGAGATGACAAACAAAGTGAACGTCGCCTCCCGTGAGGCCAACGCCTGCTTTTGGACTCGCGCCACTCTCCCGGCACAGCGAGGTGGACGAATGGTCAGGACTATGGCAAGAATCTGAAAAAGCCTCGGTTCAGACGGAGACCGGTCCCAATGAGTAGAAGAACCTTAGTCGTGGCCAAAAGGAGAATTAACAGGTTCTGCTGACAATAAACAGTTGCCGGCAAACAACCTTGTAGAAATAGTCGGAATGACTTCAAAACAATTCCAACGCATAACACATTCTTTGTTTCTTTGAAAAGCGCTTTGTAAAACAAAGTTATCGCTATTTTTTTTATTTTTAACGATCGGAACTGTTTGCTGGAGGCACCCTTGAGGTAATTTGTTGTACTATGCTGCAAAACAACAAACCGGTTTTGAAAATATATTTCATTTTCTATTCACTGTTTTTTTTTTCTTTCAAAGCGCATCCATCGGGGCATCGCTACGAGGGGATGAAGATGATCCCTTTGAACAAATGAAAAGACATCTTGTAATCCCAACATCTGCAAGACAAAAATCCTCTGGATCATTTTGCCGCAGGCGCTTTGTGCCGGAAAACAAATTATTTGGAGTCAACGTTGAATCCAATTTACGGAGTTAACGCCACGTTTCCGGTTTGACATAAAAAAAAAAAAAAGTAAATTCGAACGCCTGACATTTAAAAAATTGCAGTGAATAACGTGAAGATGGGCCAGGTGAGGTCATTGATAAATGTAGAAAAGTTTCTTTCTTCATATTTATGCCACATATGGGTATTTAAATTCTTGGTCCATGTGACACCACTCATTTCCAAATCAATGGGTTCTTTGGTTTCTTAAAACTTTTTGATGCCTTGCCATGTAGTTCCTGACAAACAACCGACCGTCACATGGTGAAAGTTACCAGAAAATATATTTTTTCCCTTTCTCGGTTTCAACAGAAGCTTGTTTTGTGCTCAGAATGTGACGTTCGCCCGTGTCAGCCCGTCAAAGTGCGTCCGCGCTGGCAGATTACGACTGGGAGGCATTGTCGTGTGATTCCTAGCGTGACTGGGGTCACCCCGAGGCAGACAGGTGTCACGAGAACCAGCAGGTCCCATGTGGGTGGAGGGCTATGGCGGATGCCTTTAGGGCTGCTTTGCTAGCGGGTGACATGAAGGAGGGAGTAGCCGGGTAGAATAACGATTATGCAAGGAATCAGCAGGGGGTCAAGACTTGAGGAAATTTTATGAAAACTCTTTCACTTGAAGGTCATTTTAATCATGTGTGTCGTGTGTTGAACTCTTCTAATTAAAGAGTGAGTATTTTAGCCATTTCTAACCCTAACCCTAACCCTAAAAGCCACTTTGGTTTAGCAGCATAGAATTTGGCCTATCATGTGTAGACCGCCCAAAAGTCTAAATAACCCGAGCCCAAAATGACAGCAAGTTGGCTGTTTTGGTGTGTGGAGGCCATTTTGTCTTTTGGCACGGTGGCTCACAACTCCCGGATGAGGTGTTCCTCTCCAGCCCTGTGCGTATTCAAATAATGGAGATTGTCCTGAAATGAGTGTCCACCCACCCCCCATATCCTTTAACCCTACTGTGTCAAGAACCTCTCAACCTGCCCGGATACGGTGTGCCATGGTTTTTGATTAACAGTGGCAGTGAGGACTGTTTGGAAGGTCACGGGTTGGCAGACCGGCCGACGTTTGGCATGAAGAGTCCTCGAGCAGTGCTGCGCGGCCAGAGGCATTCGGAGAGGGAAAGCGGACGTGGGAGTGATTTCAGGGAAGCAGATTGGATTTCGAGTTGCGCTCGCATCCTCCAAAGATAAAAGTGCTTGGAGGGAATAGAGGCTGTTGCTGGTTCACCGAGAGCTGCTGGGCCTCTGCTATTATTGGACCAAGTCATTTAAAGCTGTAGCAAGCAGTGCACTTTTTAATGTTTGTTTCTGTCAGAGGCAGCACATTGAGCCCAGGGTTAGCAAGCCCACCTCACAGTCAGGAGGTTCTGGTTCAAATCTCAGTTCAGGCTTTATTGTTTTTTGTTTGCAGGGGGGTGGCTTGGCTATGTGGGTGGATCAGTCGCTCGGCAGATGACTGATAGATAAGGTCGGTGGATTGGTGAGTGGGGTCGGGTAGGTAGTAGGATTGGGTAGGTAGATAGGTGGGTGGGTGAGTGGGTAGAATAAGTAAGGTGTGGAGGTGGTAGAGGAAGTATGGGGATACAAAAGGTCTGAAGGTGGGTAAGGTAAAATAGGCTGATTGGGTAGATTGATCGATTGGGTGGGATCCAGGGGTGTCAAACTCATTCTTATTGTGGACCATTTCGTAGTGGTGGCGTCCCTCAGAGGGATGTTATGACAGTGACACCAAATAAATGTTTAATCCTTTCATATTTATACGCAACAAATGGGTGGATTACTAGTTTTGAAATCAGAAGTACCGTATTTTCCGGACTATAAGGCACACCTAAAAACCTAAAATTTTCTCAAAAGCCGACAGTGCACCTTATGGTCCAGTGCGCCTTATATATGGACCAAATTCCTAAATTTAAACTGGCCCGAAGCATTGTGTCATGAAATCAATCATAAGTGGCCCACTGAAGACTATGAATCATGAATCAAAAAGACTATGGATCATTATTTTGTGATTATAAAGTAATTTGTTGCGTCTGAAGTTGAAATAAAAAAGATAAAATGGAGAATGATTTGATTTGGATTAAAAATCTGACATGATGCATTAATGGTGCGCCGTATAATCTGGTGCGCCTTATATATGGACAAAGTTTTAAAATGGGCCATTCATTGTAGGTGTGCCTTATAGTCCGGTGCGCCTTATAGTCTGGAAAATACGGTAAGATTTTCTTCAATTATTGTTCAAATTACTGTAAAAAATGATATAAAACTTAGCAAAATCTCAACATTATTATTTATTGCACATGGAAATAAAAATTTTTGGTATGGATTTTAGCAGGGAGCAGGGAGTTAGATAGTTTATTATCCTGCAGGAAATTGAGATTTTTCCTGATTGCGAACGTCGGGCATGTTCTTTGTTTATGAGTCACTGCAAGGCTTGGAGGTCGGACCTGATAAGCACGTCCCAAGAACTACAAGTCGAACCCTCGAGACGTCATCGTTGCTGCAACCGTGGCCATTCCCTTTGTGTCTCACAAAAACGGAGGTGTGGTCCAAGCGGTGATTTTTTTTCCCCCAGTTGCGACAGCTTGTTGTGTTCTCCCCGCAAGGCATGAACTCTTGGGGGAATCATTTATTTAGCAGCCGACATCCACTCTCACGCTGGTCAGCCTCTGCAGCATGAAGTCAGTTTACAAACTTTCCGTCCAAAAGTTTTGCCGAAAGTGACGAGTGAAAAGGGCTCAACTTTGCTCCGTCCGCTCGTTTGCCTGCTACAATCGCAATGAATAGACGACACCAGATTGGATCTTTTGCTTCAGCCCCAGTGTATAAATTGTTGAAGGTGCATGCGTGCTGTATATTTCATAGTCCATCACAAAAGGGTCTCTTTTTGCTCGTTATTTATTAAGAGCAGGCCAGAGCGCTGCCTCTGGCACTTGCAGCCCGAGCTGGCGTAGACAGCGCTCTGCCCTCAGGCAAGTGTGAACTAACACAAATAAGCACTCAGTCAAGGAGATGACGGCAACACGACAGAGTCCTTTACACTTTCACACACGGCCGCTCGCTTTTGCACTCCAAGAAAGCGTAGCTCCATGTATTGGGCCGTCACGCGTGTGCCGCAGAGGTGCACAAAACAGTTTGCATCCAAGTCTGGAAATTCAAGGAATTGTTTTGATTCCTTAAAGGCCCAATATTGCACAAACTGATTCCAGGAGAGGCACGGCACATGTAAAGCAGGAAATTCAAGAGCCAAGTCTTTTCATGCTTGCCAATGATGTGGCTGATTTCAAATCTGTTTTCTGGTATGCTTCAATGTAGGTTAGAAAAGGTTGCTTTGGCTCGCATAGCAAAAGCAGCATCTAAAGCCTGCTCCTGCCAAGCTTGTTTCCAGGGCTACTTTTTTCCCTGGCTTTTATTAATTTTAAAGGTCACGATTTGTGTTAGCTCCCATCTGCGCCAGAGCCTTATTCATGTCCCCCGCAGGCTGCAGATGATGCTTTACACAGACAAACTGTGCTATTAAATATTGTAAAAGCAGCTCGGAACACACACATACGGAGCGACGTGTGACACGGCGTGCGATGTTTATTATTGGTGTTGGTTTTTCACGCATTCCTGAGACCTGTTGCCGACTCGCAGCCCGAGGGAAGCTTTGGCACGGAAACATTTTCTGTGATTTTACACTTCACTTGGTTGTGCAGCCAACAATCAGATCAAATAAAAATAACACATCTGTCTGAGGCGTGGGAGTGTGTTTCGCACCTCACACTTCTGCCTCAAAGGACAACATGCCCATGAGGGGACGCCTCAATAATTATGATATAAATCGCCCCGGCTGCCAAGGTGGCACAGTGGAAACGTTTGGAAACACGAAAGAGCAAGCGAGCGTCGCCTGTTGGTGTTGTCGAGGCCGGATGCTTCGCTAAGCCGTGTGGGACAAGCTGGAAATGAAGATGAATGGGGGACAAATGGACATCTGCGCAAGAGGCCTTCAAGGGGGAGCAGGTGGTCCACAACCTTCACCAACGGACGATTTCTTTCCGTTACTCCCGAACTGCTGTTGTAGAAAAATGACGACTGTTCATGGCAATACACAACTTGTGGGCATAGCCGTGAAGTCTGAGCACTAATGTTTCTCTCACAGGCATTAAATATTTCTGGAGAGCACACGGCGGCGGCCTCCCACCAGCCTCGGCCAAATAAAGCTCTCACACAGTAACTCTTGAGGCAATTTCCTTTCACAGTCACTATTTTGTGCTGAACACGCCGACAGTGACACATGGGCTAACACGGTGTCAGCAGCGTTCTGGAGGAATGGGGGGGGGTACAGCCGGCCTGGCACCGGCGCCCAATCCCTCGGAACGGCTCTAATCGAGACTTAAATGAAGGTAGATGGTGTTTGGAACGCGGCTAATGACTGGCCCACTCACCAATAAACCAATTAAATGTTTGACACTTGATAATGCAAGCTGCAAGTAAGAATTCAACATCCACTTATTTCAAATATGCGGCACGGACTCCAATTATACAGCAAGACGCCAAAAGTTGCTTTCCATGGATCTGAACGCTTGTTATCAGGATCAATCCAAATCGGTTGTGATTATTTTCTGCTTTGAATCACTCCTTGAATCAGACTTTGGACTGGTTGCCAGCCATTTGCAAGTCCTCATTGTAATTCTGTTGTATAGTTTGACTATTCAGATGTTCAAGAGAACATAACAAGCACTGTCTGTCAGTGATCTGGTCTTTGGTTATCACAAAGGACTCGATCTGTTGATGCTCTCCCAAAGAAACATTGTTGGCTCGCGAGATGTGAAGAATGTGACGGCGGCGGACCAAGACGGCAGGCTTGTTTTGTTGTTATTCTCTCTGATACTCACGATGTCACCCCCACCCCCCACCCCCCCTTGTTCCCTACAAGCTGGATTGATGGTTTCAGCCTGTGGGAATATGGTGGAGATAAGAGTGATTATACACTCAAGAGAGCGACCACTCAGCTTCACCTGCATCACTGGCTGGAAGCCCACCAGCACAAAAGACACTATGCCTGCGTAGGTGCAAGCCAGAAGCCTCGAAATTGATGTGAGGGGGGTGGAATCTGTTTTTATTCAACATTGATTTGGAAATGCTGAGGCGTGCGCAATTGGACATGAGCGCCGCAAATAATTCCTCGTCAGAAGAGCGGTATCAGAAGGCAGCCATGCCGGATCGCTAAGGAATGCAGGTTGTCTCTTTGAAGGCTCTTATCTAGAGCAACAGTTTTACAATTCTCAATTCGAGAAATACAGTGGACTGATCACACAAAATGGAGGAGACCCTAGGGATTCTTTGAAAAGCTCTTGTGTGCATAACTGTGCCCCCCCCTCCCCATGTTATCCATATTTATAACATAACATAACATAACATAACATAACATAACATAACATAACATAACATAACATAACATAACATAACATTTATAACATAACATTTATAACATAACATAACATAACATAGCATAACATAACATAACATAACATAACATAACATCCGCCTTTTGTGTTTCTTTCATCAAGACGTGCTACTCATAGACTCATGTGGTCAACTTGCTCACTGCCTGAGGACATCTCATCTTCACACTATTTAAATGAACACCAGCCAGAGAGTCTTCAGTGAAGTTGTTAAAGGTCAGTGGCATATAACACTCCACCGGTTCAACGACGACGTGGTGCAAAGTGATGTCAATTAAGAAAGCGTGGCCGGTACGTGAAGGTCCACTGAAAATTGTGGAAACTTCAGGATCTTGCTGCAAGCGGTTGCTTCTATCAAAAGAAAAAATGATTCCCTTCGATTTGGATTTGCCTCAAGCATTGCTAGACGTGCTCCATTTTCAAACGATAACTCTGTTAAACATCTCACAGATGTATGGGAGTACTTTGAAGGAGGAACTACTGAGGAACCATTCGAATTTGGTAGCATTATTTGCTTATATATTATTCTGACCTCACGAAGATGTTGCTAAACACACACAAAGCAAATGAAACTTGTTTTAGCAAATGGGAAGAGATCCACACAATCGACTGACACCCTCAAAATGACACAAATGCCGAGCGAAGACAGAATATTATCGGTGTCGGTTTGCGCCTCTACGCCGGCGCCTGAGTGATCGAACGGAAGCGGCAAGCCTGCACCCGGTGCGCAAACCTGGACGTGATTAATGTGGCGTGTGCGTGTTGCATCTCCTCGCCGATGTCAGGCGAAGGCGATGCTTTGCGTGAACTTCCACGGTGCCGGTCGGGCTGATACCAATTAATGGCACGTCAACAAACATTTGCTTGTACATTACTCATGTCAGAGCGCTCATAAATAATGAGACAGGTACAGCCAGGAATCATCTTGCTTCTCCCTCCCATGGCACACATGGACCAAGTTGAGAACTATCCGTTGAGTTTATGTTGCTATGACAACATAACTGCCAAAAGGTGAGAAGGATTTACTTATTTTGAGAAGCATTGGTCCATGTATGATGTACTAGCTTGCGCAAGCTAGTCCAGGCCGTGAATCTCCAGACAGTGCGGCTAGCTTACGTGGCTACGACAACAGACAAGGTGGGAGAGATGAAGAGCGTGTTTGGAGAAGATTAAAACCCTTCCGGGCACAAAGATGATGGATGGAAGGGAAGCGCGCCATCCATCAGCAAAGCTTTGCATCACCTCAAACAGGCCAAGCGTGCCGAGGCCGCTCGCTGGCTCGCTCCCCAAACGGGCCCAGATGCTAAACTTGACCTCCGCCTCCAATCGTGGCCATGATGGATCTGGCGGAGGCGACGAGTGAGGCGCAAATTGCCGGGATGTCTCTGCTTGGTCTTTCTCCCCGCGGCCTAGCACGCCGTCCGTGCTCACCGCCGTTACCAAACGTCGAGACTCTTTCATCCCACTCTGGCGTTTTTTTTTTTTTTTCCATCTGTAGTGCCGCCAGTTTAAGACGCTTTCAAAGACCATCCTCGGCTGGAGTGACTCAAAGCGGCCCGCTCGCTCGCTCCCAAAGAGCCTCCTTATATTTTTTCTTTAACATTAGAAACCCGGCACTTGTGAAAATTTCCTCTGAGGAAGCTTCTTAGTGTTTCCTCATTCATAATGAGCCTTGTGACTCCTCTAAAGCTACTTTTCATGCACTTCTCCAACCCAATCTCTCATATCTCCATTTTCTTTGTGAGCTCACAGTTACCATATCTTGCTTTCGGCTCTGACATTTTTTAATATGCTTCCAAGGGTCACAAAAGGGTGGACAAGTTCCAATTTGACAAATGGGAAACTTCCAAGGGGAATTGTGGAAATGAATAGAATATTCTGTGAATTGAAGGTAATTTAATGGTAACTAGAAAGGACATCATAATAGCTTAATCTCAACCTCAGTTATATTTTTTAGATTGTGCAGCCGGTGTGTCTTCAGACTAAATCAGGCAGGAATGGTTTTGTTCTTTTTATTCAAGTTGGAATAAATGTATCCTTTGGATTCATCTAAATAAAACTCATTTATTCTTTGTACGTGTTGCTTTCCCTTCTTTTGTCCTGCTTTGTTTATCATTAAGGGCAACATTGGAGCGTTATGAAGCATAAACGAATGTGCCATCAGAGAGGAAAATACAAGGAGCTTAATAATCCTCTCATTTGTCGAGGAAAAAATGAGAATTTTCCGATCTCCACAGCGGGAGGTCATAGATCTCCACAGGAGTAGCTTTTGTCTGTCGAGAGCACCTTTTTCGTTGCGGCAAATTAAAAAGGTCAAGGGGGAAAACACATGTTTGAGAGCAAAGGTTTGTCTCCCGCCTGCGCTGTTCACTTGTTAGGCGAGCCGACTCTACGGCAGAAGTGGAAATGTGAGCGCAGCGCAATGAAAAGCGTGCACGTCTGATACAGCGATACTTGTGTGTTTGACAATCCAGGCTATAAATACAGTAAGGGACACGCTTTTCGAGACGTTTGCTTTGCTTTTATGTGAGAACAAATTCAATAAATAAATAAATAAATAAACAAATAAACAGATAAATACATTAATAATAAATGACTGAATAAATAATTAAATCAATCAATCAATCAATCAATAATAATTAATAAATAAATGAATAAATAAACAAATAAACAGATAAATACATTAATAATAAATGACTGAATAAATAATTAAATCAATCAATCAATCAATCAATAATAATTAATAAATATAATATACAAATAAGTAAATAAATAAGAAATCCAGTGTAAGCGTATTGTAAGATTAAACAAAAATTTTTTAAACTAATAATAAATAAAGAAACCCAGTGGAAGTCTATTGTAAGATTAAACTACATTTTTTAAACTAATAATAAATGACTGAATAAATAATTCAATAAATCAATCAATAATAATTCATAAATATAATATACAAATAAGTAAATAAATAAATAAATAAATAAATAAATAAGAAACCCAGTGGAAGTCTATTGTAAGATTAAACTAATTTTTTTCATTTTGTTTGTTTTATGCTAGCACAATGCAAACAAACTCTGGTTGAGCCCAAGTTTTGTCTGTAAGCTACAAAGGAAACAAATCAGATCTTGTGATTGGTGTGCTTTTGAGGTTTTTTTTGTTTTTTTATTAAATATATAAACTCACTTTTTATTCCTTTTGGGAGAAAGTCTGATGTTTTCGGACCATTAAGTGTGCGGGTTGTAAAACCTCCTCCGTGATGAACAAAGGCCTAATTTTTTTTCTTTTATCGAGACATTTTGTCCGCTGAGCGACAGCCCTGTTTAGTATGCGATAAACACAGCTGAAGGGATAATCATAAATATACGAGCACACAGAATGAAATTGCTAAATCACCGGAAACCTTGTGTCATTGTGCACAAGCCGCTAAAAACGTGGCCTCGCCTGTAATTGTCGTTTAACCTTCCTGTTTACCTTCAAATCTCACAATTTTTTTTCATTTGGTTATTTAAGCCTCCAGAAAATGATTCACAGTGTTTTTTTGTTTGTACTCACGCATATTGTTTGTCCGCTTCCTGAATAAATTATTTGTGTTTCAGAAAGGAAGCATTGTGGGGTTGGACTTAGATTTTCATATTGCTATTTTCTTTATAACTCATCATCATCATACTGTTTTGAGCATTGACATGCTGCCATCCCTTCAAGGCTTTTTTCCCCCGTCTCAATGTTTTCTCTCGTTGTCTGCCAAAGATTCCGAAAAAAAGTTGCAACTCGGGCGCATCGATATGAATCTGCGCTATCACGCCCGCCACTGGGACGGCTTAAGACTCATCACGCTTGCGCTAATTAGCCAATTACGAGGCAGCGGCACTGAAGAATTCCCGTCATCGTTTAAAAAGTTAATCTCGCTTCTTTTATTATTTTTTTTCCACTTTCCCCTATTCATTTGCCAGAGTAATGGCCGCCTTGGAATCCGATCTAAGCAGGAGCTCGGCTATTTAATTTCATAGTTTGCTGAAATTCTCGCTGAACTGTGACGCCGAGGAGAGTTGGGCTGGTGAGCGGAAATAGAAGTCGACAACAAAAGCGTGGCAATTCCTTTCGAGAGGACGGTAATAATCTTTTGATTGATAACCATCCACAGATTAAAGTGCAACCATGCCCACACAGCTGCAGTCATTCGTCTAAGTGGCGAATGGAAATCACGCTCGGGTACGCGGGCTCACGGCTAATAATAATCATCCCGCGCTGCAACGATAACAGTCATTAGTTGCCGAGCGGGCCTCTGCGCCGGCGCTGGGAGGGGATTTCCCGCTCGCTCGCCGAAAGCGGGATCAAGGACGCGGCAAGGGCGCCGTGCTACCTGCTGACAAAGAGCGAAAAGATGATCACTCTAAATGGCGCCCACTAAATCTTTCACACCTGTCAAGTCCATTTTGTCAGGGTTGAAAGGCGCCACCTTAAAAGTCATCTCCCGCCCGCCATCATCCTGCACCTGGCCTTGGTCCATGCAAAGCAACGCTGAGACTCATACATTCATCAAATTTATACGCCGTGCACCGCAATCATCCAAACTTTGCCATTTCTAAAGATGAATGATAAAAATAATACATTTATTGTAAAAAAAAATTCATCCTTTTGACCCCACAGATGTTAAGATACCAGGGAACCATTTTAACTTGAGAAACAAAACGATACGGCTTCTTTATCATACCGATGGGCACGACCTTGCGTCGCCCCGTTAACTTCCTCCCCCTGAAACGGCGCCCAATTATCCACATGGGCGGCGCTGTGACTGTCACATGGTCGGATATGGGGGCGAGCAAATGAGGCATCGGGGGCCCCATCAAGCGTGCAGGACAGGACGGTGGGACAGGACAATTTCACACGCCAGGTGTCCAGCAAACAAACAAAAAGTTTTGAGCGCCGTTAAATTTGCCGTCTTTAGCAATTCTATAATCAGCAATTGTGCTAAAATGAAGCGGTGTAACTTCAACGTGATCAAGGCTTCAATTGGACTTCCTCAAACGACACACAAAGCACACCTGTCCAACGTTATCTCATTTAACTTTCATCACGTATCCGCTTCCGTGACACGTATAAACGCATCAGTGACAAAAAGTGACTCAAAGAAGTACGTTACGCACCCGTAAAATGACCTCCTTATCGTACGCTAACAAGACGTCACATCGTTTCGATCTAAAGGATTTAGCTTGGCTGTCATTTCCAGAAGAGAATATTTCGAAAAGCCACCAGTGCTTCCTGTCATTTTTTTTTTTCTCGTAGGAATCAAGATGTGAAATGTTAAGAATCACGTCGACTCTGCAACTTAAATTACACTCGGCGTGAAATGAGCTGACTCCGAGCTTGGGAAGTGACAATCTGACGTGTGTGCAGCAAAAGCGACTTCCCGCCTGTTGGAGATCAGTCTTCTTTTCGCTGCGTATGCTGCAACCGCATCATGGCGCCGACGATAAGCGGCACGGCCAGCCAGCCGCGCGGCGCGGGGGATTTACCCGCGGCGGTGCCGAGCGTGACCCTGATGATGGACGCCCAATGGCTCCTTTGACAGGACAACAGCATGCCATCTCTTAGGGAATCACATGATTTTCACGCTCACACTGTTTATCTGTCATTCCCACTCGAAGCACACCGACTAAATCAAATCACTCAATTAAACGAGTAAAAATGGATATTTATTTTGGGATGGGTGAGTTGGAGCGATGGCTCACCTTAACCTCACCCGAACTGCGCTATGTCGATGTGTAAAACGTGATAATAAGTTAATACATTCCTCTTTATTAAGGTTGAGTCAGTGAGGAAGTAAACAAACATGCTGATATTAGCCATTTAATTTCCGACTTGCCATGTTGCTTTTAGCTGCTCCGCCGCGTTCTAAAGTATAAAGCCTGAACCACACGACCTCGGGCCACGCCTCATTACCTCGCTCTAAACGCCGCCAGTGTCGTTTTGCCCCGGCGATCGGCGGAGAGCTCGTCGTTGCGTCCCGAGCGAAACTTACAGCTTCATATATTTGCTTTCTAACGTAATTAAACTCTTCGTCATGCAACACTCAGCGTGAGCATTCATGGAAGACTCATTAAACTCCAAAGAATGTTGTGTTGTTGGGCTGAAAGCTAAATTAAGATGCGATTTAATTTCCATTCGCCGCCGCGGCTAATCCAATGAGCGCACATTTGCTGGCTTTGCGGCGGCCTGTGGAGCGCCACCCTTGCCTAATGAAAGGTGTCAAGACATCTGTTTCCACCGGCGGCAATTAAGTTATGGCAAAAGATAAACACGGCAACTTTTAATGAGATACCAAGCAAATTCGGCGGAAAGCAGACAAACGCCGCCGAAGCTTTGATCGCTACAAACGGATGCAGAAATAATATTTTTGTGTGTGTGGAACCAGCAGCTAATTGTCTGCATTGCGGCGGCAAATGGAAAATATGCACGCTTACGCACCTCGCGTCATACCATGACAATAATGCCCGAGAAAGTATTTCAGGACGATTGCACGGCATTTAGCCATTGTGAAAACAATTTCAGACACTCATGCCAATGAATATCATTGGTCAATACAATATTCAATTTTCAGAATCTCTGACCTTTACGTTTTGAGGTCGATTCAGTCAAAATTGATTACCCGTTGCCAGGATTTTTCACTCTCTAGGATTTTTTTGTTCAAGAACTTGTTACGTTTGATAAAAATCATAGATGCTCGAGGAATCTTTGAACTTCGTTTGCTAGAAAGCGATTTGACAGAAAAGTCTGACTCCGAGACGATTATTCACTGTTAGAGCAGGAGCCGTGTTGATTTTGAAGGATCCCAATCCCCGATGCTTTAGCTGCCAGTCATCCCGAGTTAGAAAGACAGAATGGGAAAAAAAAAAAGTGACAGGTTTTCCCTGTTACCAAACTGATCCTCACTTTCTCTGAGATGATTGTTCATTGCTGCAAGGATGTTGCTTTTGAGCAAAACCTCATCACACACGTCTGGTTCGAGAAAGTACATTTTTGCGAGGCTCTGCCGGGCATGTGTCTCAAATCTTTAAAGATTATTTCTCAGGCTTGATAACCAAGATAGTTGAAGTCAAAAATATACACTTGATTGGATTTTACAGATTCCCTCAACCACATTCTCACACACTCTCAAATTATGTTTACTGTCTTGATTTTTGAACAGAGGTGTCAAATCTAGGTCAAAAGTTTGGCTTTGGTCACAAGTGCTTTTTATCAAAGTAAACGAGGTAGTTGATTGGTTGACTAGAAGCGCCACGTTTTTACTTTCTGGACCTGGATTTCACATCTCTGTTTTTGAAGGACACACAAAGCAAAGAGTACAAATACGTGGTATACAGTAATCTCTTTTTTATGGCGGAAAATTGGTTCCAAAAACCACCCGCGATAAGTGAAATCCGCGAAGTACGGTCACCAACAAGAAGTACTTGGCAGGCTAACGGAAAGATGCTAATTCGCTATCGTGCTAACACGCAAAAACGGACTTCTAAAGGAATGTAAACGAACATGTGGAGCAATACTACATTGTCCAAAAGGTTAGACACGTGTTTCCTCAATTTAGAAGATTTATTTTGACTTTTAAACTTTTTTTAATTTGGAAAAAAATCCGCGATGTACTGAAGCCGCGATAAACGAAACGCGAAGTAGCGAGGGATCACTGTATTGAGTTTTTTATTGGCCCAGCCAGATACATTTTGAGTTCTCAACCTATTTCATCAATTCTCAAACTTTATGCCTGATGTCAAAGTGTTTGCTTGCGGACATAATAATTTCATTCAGCGCTAGTATCGATAAAGTACGTCGAATGACGCTAGCATCTTGTCACAGCCGCTGCTTATGGCATTGAAGCGCTGACCTTTGTTTCTCCAAATGTTCTTGGGCCCAACGTGGCAGCTTTGAGCATTCCCCGCACAAGTGGGCCCGCCTGGTGACATTCAAGCCATTCCCAGGAGAGACGTGCTTGGCTTTCAGCTCGGCGTTTTTTTTCTTCTCTTCTTAAATGCGGCGCCATCTCGGGAAGTACGGGGCAGATGGGCGTAATAATGAAGCGTGATTACGAGACATTAATCCATCCGCCAAGCGACAGCCACAGCTGCCGCAACTTTGCGCTCGCAGTATGGCCGACTTTCAAGTTTGCGGACAAGCTTCACGGATGTCACCTTCGCTTTGTGACCTTAAGTATGTAAAAATATTTTCTCTGCCAAGGTGAAGGTCGTGAAAGTCTTTCATGGCATTTATTGTCTTTCTTTTAAACACAACACAGTGAACCAGGTTATAAAATATGGTAAATTTCACCAGGTTCTAATCTAATCTAATCTAATCTAATCTAATCTAATCTAATCTAATCTAATCTAATCTAATCTAATCTGTGTTGCCTACCAGTAAATGGTGCTTTAAACTCGTAAGCATTTTAGATTTCCGGTATGTTTGTTTAATAATTTATGGCCCGTCACTTTTTCACCTTGTTTCCACTTTGTCTGCTTTTTCTTTTGGCGCTGTAGTGTTTCCCCGCACGCAATTGTGAGTGGCGTTTTCCCCCGGCTGGGCGGCGTGCTGCTCAAACGGCGTGCCAGCATGTGTTCGGCACAGCTTGATATCAGTGACTCCATTGACTTAACACAACTTCCGAATGCCTCGAAGGGCTTCCGAGAATGTTTGTTTGACCGCTCGGTGGTAAACCATCTGGAACTTGATTTTTATTTTATTGTTTTACCACTGCTATTAAAATTGATTTTTTTTCTTGTTCAGGAGGAAAGAGGAAACCTGCTGCTAAATTAGCAGATGGTCCTTCGCTGAGTAGTGAGAACGATGATGAGAACATGTCCAAACATTTAATACATTTATTTTCTACACTGTCCAGTCCAAATAATCCCTGGAGAGTTTCTCAGAATAAACCACTTCTGGGTTTGAATGTAATTTTTTTTCATAATGATCCTTGCAGAACAATGTGATAATGAAAAAAAAAAAATCATTTCATGGTTGAACTTAAGAACATTCATAATTGCAATTTCCCCATCTCTGATTAATTCATTGGTGCTAATTACCTCATTTTTCCTTACAAGGACCTTTGTTAGAGGGAGTACATTGACAAGGAAAAAATGATTGGATATACATCGTCACGGCCATGCTGAATTGCACTTGTTGCGTGAGAGGACATTTTACATTTCATATTGCACATGCGGGATTCTTTTTCACACGACACAAGGCAGCAAACGGTCGGGGTAATAAGTGGGATGTGCATTAATTAATAAATCCACTAATAGTTCGAGTGCAATCAATTCGCAACCTGGCTGCTCACCACAAAAAGCGCCTCAATTATTCTTCAGGTTGCCAAGCGTCAAGCAAGATGGAGGACATCTTAATCAGGATCATCGGGAATCCCATTGGCGATGACAAGATGGCAAAAGATGGACAGGAATCGGGTTCTGTTGCCATGGCAATGCGTGTTTGGTTTTCTTGGTGATTAAGTAGGATTTAGATGAGCACTTGGGCCAATTCAATAGAATGCTTCCATCAGAATAAGCAATTTCGCTCAAATTGATTTTTTTGAGCAAGGGTAGAAATCTCTGCTAATGCACACTAATTGTTTTTTTAACGCATTTCCTGAGGTTCTTTCAAAAGTCCGATATGGGTGCAAATAAGATTACATTTGAGGTAAAATTTATGAGGTAAATTTAATATTTTATCTTTCAAATCGCTGAATATCAAATATGTGAACTCGAAAAGTCAGTGTAGATTCTCAAGCTTGAAAATTGGGTACTTTGTGGTTCCCCTTTATCCCTATTTATTGTCATCTCTTTAAAAAGAAAGGGGAAATCTGAAGTTTGGATAATTAGTAGACTTGAATTCAGTCGTCAGAGTTAATAGCCCGGCTTGTTATACAAGACTCATTAGAGAACAACACGATGTAAACACACAAAATGGAGTTTATCGTGACGCAACGACGTGAGTGATGAGCGCCAGCGTATCAAGGTGTGTTCATCAAAATTAAGCAGCGGCCCGGCCTGGTCTGACAAGAATCTGCGCTCATTAGTGCGACTTGAAGAAGGTCATGTAAAAGTGAGGGGGATGAATAATGAATGGCAAATCGCATTCGCTACATTAGCAGCGGGGAATCTTGCGAGAGGATTTGCACCGGCAATGAAAAGAAAAAAGGTTGGCCGCGTTCGTTCCGATAATAAGTCGAGCGCCGGTCCAAACGAGCCACCGTCCTGCCGCTCAGGCGCCCGTCGCATCAGGAATATTTCATTTAATTAGGCCGCATTCCTTTCAACGTGACGGCCGGGGAACGTCGCTCGTTCGGTCGGCTTTGACTTATTAGCAAAATCAGGTCAGCATTTGCATTGGGAGGGGGAAAAAAATAAATCCGAGGCATGGCGTAATTATGCACGCACGCCGCCACATTGTTTTTTAATGAGCCGGACTTGCCCACAACAGGCCTCGCAAATGACACGCTCACCTCGCAACCGTTGACAGCAAGCGGGAAAGTAAAGCACGTCCGAAAAAATCATCCCGCGCTATCCACTCTCAAATATATGACCCGGAGGGACTCAACATATTTTGTCACATTCACCAACGCATTTTAAAAGTTTATACCCTGCATATACCCTTTGAGTATAGAAATTATACATATCAATTAAATATCATCGAGATCTCATCACATTTCAAATACGCAAAATAATTCTGATAGGTATAAGATCCGATAAGCACAACTAAGATATCACGATCCGATCACAAGGGTCCGACAAATCCACAAGTTGGCGACAGCTGAATACGAAATAGTATATTCTTTTCAGTCATTTTCCGAATATTTCATGAGCGAGGACTAATTGCCGGCCTCCGGGTTGTCCTCGGATTATGTGACATCATACTCTCTACTAAACACAATTTGGTGCGTATGAAAACTTTGCGCGGCTTTAATCTTAATTGCAATCTGGCTCTTTAATTAGCGGCGCTCACATAGCGAGTCGTTCAGGTGTGATCAATGGCCTCCTTATCTGCCAGCCCGAAATGAAAAGCAAATGAAATCAGCATTTGGCTATCTTTAATTGGAACCTAACGTCAAAATTAATAACAGTCGAGTCGATTAGCCCGTGTCGCTAATATTGCCGTTATTCCAGGTTAATTGTCGTCATTACGGGGATTTGCCGGATTTAATGGAGTTAGCTGAGGGGACGCAATACGTGAGCGAAAAGTCAAGAGTTTGACGGGGTCCCAAAAAGAAGATTCCAAGGAAAGGTCGTTTGGACTGATTCTTGAAAGTGGCAGCAGAGTGGTTGCATTTGTTTTTTTTATTTGGCTGCAGGAAGATTGGCAACCCTTAGACTTCACCCACTTCTGGTCTAGATGTTGATTTTATATGCGTGTGTGTATTTGTAACTCCTCGAAAAATCCCGGTCGAGGTTTTCGGCGTGTCCATATCATTAAAGCACATTACACGCGACCTCAGGAGGGAAGGTGAGATTACCTCCATGCTATTGTTTCACATTTGGAAAGCGGCCGAGAGTTTAATCAAATCGCAAAGCAATCAATGCGGCGGGCGCTCTCCTTGTCTTTGTAAGCCAAGGAGCCTTCCCCCGAGCGGTGGCGAGCACGCTGGCGAGCTCGCCACCGCCGGCAACGACACTCACGTCAGACACATCATCAGCCGCAATGAGATTAATCACCCATCCCCTACCCGCCCACCGGGATATCTAATGTCACCGTCCTTATCTTCCCGCCGCTCAATCACACTCGGAGAAGCTCATTCCGGAAGCGCCTCGCGGTTCTTTTTGTTCCTCCTGACGCCTCCGCCAAGTAACTCTCCCACTCGTACCTCCTTCTCAAAACTTTCAAGAATCAATCCGGCCAAAATATCGAAACCCCTGCGGACGTGCAGGACACTGCTCCAAATACGCTCATCTATTATTTACCCGTTTTCCTGTTCTCTGAACCGACAGGAAGGGACAAACATTGTCGTCGTTTTGGAACTTTGCTGTCTTTTCATCCCCAGGAAATTGAGACAGTCTAAAAATCAATCTAAGTTAGAAGAAACGTGTACATCGATACATGTAAATAAAGGTACAAATGTTAACGTCCCATTATCGGTAAGCTAATTTTAGATTCCTGAGCTACTCATGTTGTACTTGAGTATCAGCATTTTGTTTGTACAGTGGCTTCTTTGTTGTGTAACTGCTCGCCCCTCCCTTCTCTGCTCGCCGAGATGAAGAAGAAACAGTTACTGTATTTTCCGCACTATAAGGCGCACCTGATTATAAGGCGCATCTTCAATGAATGGCCCATTTTAAAACTTTGTCCATATATAAGATATATACATTTTGCTCGTGGGCTAGACTTTGAACACGCTTGCTGTAGTGGCTCAATATTGGTCCATATATAAGGCGCACCTGATTATAAGGCGCACTGTCGGCTTTTGAGAAAATTGGTTTTTAGGTGCGCCTTATAGTGCGGAAAATACAGTAAATGTAATTGTCCCATGTCTTGTGTCAATTCTTGCTACACAAAAATAATCCATTATATGTTCCGAAGGCTTTTACGGAGATCTTTGGAGTCCTGCAGGTCCTGAGTCAGAAGCCATCAAATTACTTTTTACATGTTTTCCCGACCAAAATCACACATTTAAAACCAGGGTCTGGGTTCAAAAAGAAAATTCATACAAACACACAAAAAAAGTGTCCACTTCTTTCTGACCGATGTTGGTACCCTGGCTTAAGTGCTATATTGATTCTCGGAAAAAAAACACTCCAAAAAAAACGAACAGTTTTTAGTGCCCCAAATGCATTACGGCTGAGAAACAACAACAAAAAGGATCCACTTCATTGAAAATTGAGTTTGCTGCTTTTTTGTAATTTTCCCATTCAGCTTTGGCACTTTTGCTGCCGTGCGTGACCTTTTGCGCAGTGGCGTTGGTTAATGCGTGCCATGAAAAGGAGCCGAAGCAAGCAAGCTGCTGGACCTTCTAAACAGGCCACGCTGCATTCTGTTTAGCATCGCAATCAAGCCAACGCTCTCGGCCGTACGTCGCCTTTTCTCTCTTGGCGTGGGCTCAGTCTACTTTCTCCCTTTTTTTCTCATTTTTTTTCCAAGTTGCTGTTTAGCATTCACGTCCAAGCACTTGCTTGTCAGCGAGCCAAGTCCAAACATCAAGCTGTGGATCTACGGGCTTGCAGATTTAACTCAGTTGAGTAATGTCCAAATGTTTCAGTGTTTTTTTTTTTTTCCCGCATAACTTTCTGTTCTCTGACCACAGCAATCACTTACAATACGCCTGTTTTTGTCACAAGTTTACTTACTAAGATCATCAAATGCCTAACTAGCTTCGGTCTTATAATTATCTCCTAAAATGAGCCTTTGGTCTGATTTGTTTACGAGCAACAATCTGTGGGGAAACTTGCGGGTTGTACTTTGGGGAAATTCCCCAGACAGGAAGTATACGTAGATATTTCGATTGATATCGGAATAGAATCATTGAGATAAGTGGAGCACACCAACAGAATGCGACCAGAACTGTGAATACCAGATTTTTAATTTTTTTTATTGTGTTCCTACAACAGAATTTTACTGAATCATTTTGTTCAGCTCAAACTATTTGATTAAGCCCATTCGGCTTTCATCGGTTATTAACCCGTAAATTAAAACATTAAATTGTGTGGAAGCGACTTGATTAATTAAAAAGATAAGGGTAAATATGGTGAGTGTTTCAAATTGCAGTTTCAAGCCTGGCTAAGAGTTTGGTCATGTTCATTTGAAACTTTTCTATGTCATTATATTTGCTTTTACTTTGGTAGTCGGCTTCCTCTCGTTTCGGAAACTTGACTTCGTTTCAGGAGGCTCCTCATTAGGGTAATTGTCTCCAACTTTGTCTTGTTCCCCTGGCGTGCACCTGGCCTGTATCGAGCCATGTCCTTTGTTAGATTCTCATTTTATCCTGCTGTGTCCAGGAACAAACTGTGGAGTTTGACTTTTCTATTTCATATACGCTAGAGTCCATGCTTTGTGTTTCTTCTACTTTCTGAGTTCAATTTTGCCTCAAGTTATTTTGTGTTTTTTTTACATAGCTTTGCTGAGATACAAACTTGTTGCCTTCTTGTATTGTTTTTATTTTTAGCTTTGCTGTGATTTTGTTGGTACTTTTGCAATCCTGTAAAGCACGTGTCAAACTCAAGGTCCGGGGGCCAGATACAGCCCGCCACATCATTTTATGTGGCCGAAGACGAATTTTGCATCGACTTTGTGTCATTACAAAAATTACAAATGTCTTCACTTTTACAAAATAGAAACATTGCTAGCGATTTTCATTACCATTCAGCCTTTTAAAATATTTGATTTTTTTTTTTACTAGTCTTTGATTTCAAAACTAGTTTGTTCAGTTTGTTGTGTAGCCTATACTGTATGTATAAAGAAGACGTTGACAGTCATCACGGCCCTCCCAGGGAAACGATGACGATGATGCGGCTTGTGACAAAAATGAGTTTGACACCTCTGCTGTAAACTCAATAAATTCACAGTCAATTTTGAAACCTTTGAATGTGCTTTTTTTTTGCATCTTTTGGGTTGTAAAAATGGATTATGTATGGTTCAACTCATCGTGGTTCGAAGGTGTGAATTTGAGATTTTAAGTCTGCGTTAGGGTTGGGCTTTCAGGTAGTGCCTGAAACTGGGTTGGGGGACTTTGCCAAGAAAGAGGAGTTGTTTTGAAAAGTTGACTTTTGGAAGCCCCCCAAGCAAACATTATTCCGTCAGTGACAAAGCGGCGTCTTTGATTTGTGTGCAGCGGAAACCCGAGCAGCGCTCGTTAATAATTGACGTCATAATTGTCGCCGTTAATAATGGAGCGACGCGCTCACCCGAGCACGTCAGTCAGGCGCAACTATTGCTTGTGTTGCTTCCCTTTTCGTAAGATCGACTGTGACAAACTCCTCTTGATTTATATTTTATGGCGTCTTAATGAATGCAAAGTACCCGGCAGCTTTATGAATCTCCGCTAATCATCCTGAGAGACACTTTTTATGTTCCTGCAGCACACTTCTTGATTTGTGAAGCCTACGTGGGACTTTTTTTTTTATTTTTTTTGATGACTATTCTTCTTTTGAATGCTGAGTGTTCCTTGAGATTCTTTTTTGGTCAATTTTGTCACTGTTACTGTTCAAGCTGTTAAATGTCACAGTTGATGTTGACTCAAACTCCAAACAAGGAATTACACCCACTGTGATTTAAAAACATAACTTCAAGTAATGCCAGTCGTAACACATAATGAAAAATATACCGTATTTTCTGCACTATAAGGCACACCTATAAACCTCCAATTTTCTCAAAAACAGTGCGCCTTATAATCCGGTGCGCCTTATATATATATGGACTCGTGGATGAGGACTAATTTATTAAAGTAAGCTTTACGTGTTTATTTTGTGTGTTGTGTGATATTAACGTTTGAGCAACGTTGAGTTATTGATATATTGTTATTGTTTTCACTATTTCGAGTGTTACTATATTGTGATTGCATTAATGTTTGAGAAATGTTGAGTTATTTATTCTATGCACTTTATAATCCGTTGCCTAAGTTTTAAAATGGGCCATTCATTGAAGGTGCGCCTTATAATCCGGTGCGCCTTATAGTGCGGAAAATACGGTACACTCTACCATGCAACTTCTATTTCAACACAACTCCCGTGGTTAGACTTCAAGTTCCAGATTTGAGTTGCAAATGAGGGCTGGATTTCAACACTGAACAAAATTCAGGTTGGGCTTCCAAGACGGAAGTACGGGTTCAAAGTGTCAAATAAGCGTTTCACTCTTGCCCTAAGGATTTCCAAAAAGTCTTCTGGTTCCATGCAAATGTGTCGATGGAGAGTTTCACAGTGTGGCTTTAAGTTAAGTTCGTGTTTGGTTTCACATTCCACATCCACCTCATTCTATTTTCTAAATCCTTTTATTAAGTTCCCGGAATAAATCCAAAACTATCGGTGGCATAAAAAAAGAAAATCAATTAACTGTTATTTGCTTGTACAAGAGCTTATTGATTTTTAAATGGTAGGATGAAGCAGCCACTGTTGTCTGTTGCAGCCCCCAAAACAATTTCAATTCCTAATGATGACTTCTCATGTGGGCAGGCTGCCGGGGAGAACGTAAAACTAAAAGCCGTAAACAAGAACGATCGGGGCAGATTAGCGCATATATTTGACTTTTATTACAACATAAATGCCGTCATTGTGAAACAATACGAGGCTGATTGATGCGTCAACGTGAGCGGGGGACACAACTCGCAATGAAATGTCGACCGTATAACGCACACAATGAGAAACCGTTGAGCCTTCTGAAAAAGGACGACAAGTGAAAGACTTAAACGCATCACCATTAGCAAGAATGGACACAGGATTCGGCCAGAAAATAAAATAGACGTCAAGTGCAATTGCCTCTATTCTTCTTCCTTGTCATCGGCAAAACAATGCAAACATTGATTTCAGCCATCTTGTTCCAAGTTGTGTATTCTACAAAAGTATTCCAGAGAGTGTTAAAAAATAAATCACTACATTGGCAATACTTGACTAATTCAAATTGATAGTTAAATCCGACTTATTGGCCTGACCATGATTCTCTGTTGATTGTTCGATTGTCTATTATGCAAAATAAATTAAATCAGAGTGATGGGAACCATTGTTGGGAATCAGGGGTTACTTGTTAAAAACAAAAAAAAAATCGAGAAGCATCTTGACCTGGAGTTTTTTTTCGCGAGGTATTCAAGTCAGCGCCAGCCTATCAATGTAAGGTGTCAAGCCAAAGTTCAAGGATTTGGTGCAGTGCGTGTTTACCTGAATGGATCGCAGGAAATTAGAGCGATGGGAAACTTTGTTGGGGTCAGAGGTTACTTGCTGAAAAAACATCTTTAACGAGGCCGGGCGCGTACATGCGCCATGAGAACAAATGGTAATGGAACGTCGGCTGTGGCTTGCGGGCGCCGACCTCTCCAAAGTGCCGGCGCTCGCCCTCGGGGACCCCCAACTCGCTTGATTGCGCCTGTGAACCGTTAAAGCCAATAAAGGTTAACTGCGGCCGACCTTTTTACCTCGCCGGCCGCGGGTCAGTGATGGATGACTTTGTTTGCTCGCCGGCACGTCAACTCGCTTTGCTACCACTTGCACTCGCTTTCCGCTTCTAATGTTTATTTACCTCCGAGAGGGGAAAAACCACGCCGACCTTTCAGAAAGCTCTGGCGCAGTACGACATCATCAGAACAGTTGATGATTAGGATCGCAAAATTTTCCAAACATGTTGGGCACTTTCTACCACCGGCTTAACAGACGAGGTTCATAATGCAAATTCAGGTTTCAAGACAGACGATGGTATTAAAGTAGGATTTGGTGTTCAAACCAGGATTAGAGTTTGAAATTGAGGCACATTTTAAGGCTTCAAGTCAGGGTTTTAAAAAAAAAGGCAATATGACTTTGCATTTTGGATTCCAAGATAGCGTTTGGTTATGGTTTCACATGAGGTATGTCGATGCTGATGCCTAAATGGGTTTGGTGAATACTGTAGCTGGGAGGAGTGCACTTGGGTCCTTTCACAATGGACTCATGGCTTTGATTTTTCTCGCTTGTCGTGGGGGTAAGGCAGGATCAATCTGCCTGCACAACAGTGACCCCTGGTGGTCTTGACAAGTTCAAAGAAGGAGACAGTTGCTGTTGTCTTCCTCGCTCACTGATTGTGGCACCCAGCCAGGCAGATGAGCTTCCAAACAAGATTAGGGGTTTTCAAACTAGGGAAAGTTTTGGGCTGGGTTTCAAGGAATCTGTGGTAGGGTTTCAAGCCAGAGTTGGGTTTTCAAAGAGAAGCCTGGATTGCCATACAAAGTTTCAAGGCAGGATTTGAAACAAGGGTTGCGGTTTCCGATTGCAATTTCCGAGCTGAGGAGGCCACTCAGGCAGGGAGCCGAGCCCATGTTTGCATCATGTGACAGCTCTCCAGCACATTTGCATGTAAGCGAAATGCAGGCCAAAGTGGTCGTTCTCCCCGCGCTCGCCTCCCACGCCACTTCAGAGCTTCAACACAAAAGTGGAGCTCTGTTAGGCGGGAAAAATGGCAAAACTCAAGAGTGCTTTTATCAGATAGGACACAACTTTTGCAAGGTCTCCAGAGGGAACACACAATCGTGTACAGAAAGGGGATCGATCATACTTTTGTGGATATTTTGGCTTTCAAAATGAGTTTTGGTGGAGTCCAATCGAAGCAAATGTTTACTATTGGTGGTGGATCTAGTCCCTAATGGATGGTGAAGGTTGACTGTACTCAATTAATTAGTACCGCAATTAGCCGTCGGAGAGCGAGCGAGGTTACGTTTGCGTTGAGACGACACGGCGGAGTTGTGCAAGCGCCTGGCCTCCGCGCTTTGATTTGCAACGTGACGGGTGGCCACTAATCATCGTCGTGCCGACTCGGCGGCGGACCTGCTCTTTCATCACCGTGCCCTTCCTGTTGTGCAAAGATTTATGCAGACCTTAGGGCCGCATGCATTATGCATACCCCCAGATGAATATATCACTATCAATAAATAAATTCAAAGCCGTCATCCTCGCTCATGTGCCGGTCCGACTGACGACTTTGCGCTCAGGACGGAGAAGAGTAGATGTTGTCGCTCAATTATTATCATCATTTTCCGAGTACAGTCATAGAACACGTGTAGCTGCTTTCATGCTTGAAATATCCGACGTGCTGTTTTTTTTAAGACCGCTAGCAGTTCAGTATTCATCCGTGTCGGACGTTCCCTGTCAGATAACAGCTTCCGTGTTGTGGCCCTACCTCTCGAGATCGCACCTCCATTAGTCCGCCTGAACCGACGGACTCTCGGGCGGCTCCTCCCCCCCCGCCTCCCGCCGATAGACAACACACAGGGAGGGTGAGACAGAAGAAACTGGGGGAGGTGATGCTGAGAATCAGATGTGCGAATGAGATCAGTTGGAAATTCGACCCTGGGCATCAGACGGCGAGCGGGCCGGCTTCCTCCCACCCCTCATTTGATAGCTTGTGGAGGCAGGTGGAAGGAAGCTGCGAGGCAGCCTGACACCGACTACCTCCGAAGCCCTTAAAAGGTAATTGAGCCTTCCAGCCCACACTGCTAATTTGTGTGGCTCGGTCCACTAGGCAGCAGTGTGACAAAAACACAAGGGAGGAATGACTCCCTCGGACACAATGTGTTAATTGGCTCCCTGCAGTGACAGCCGTAAGAAAGGTTGAGGCTATATCGGGAGGGGCGGGAGCCAGCGAGTAGGTGGGGGTGCCGGCCGGATTACCGGAAAAGGCTCGGTCAGGAAAATAATAATGGTCCGTCCCCGCAGTAAAATGTTTCACTCTTGCCTCAGCCTCATCTGCCGAATGATAATCTAGCAGCGGTTTTGTGCAACCGCGGAACATCATTAGGATGAAATATGGCGCCGTGATTGCGGCCGGGACAAAGTCAAACGCTTGTAAACTCTGGATTAGGGCGGGTAATTGAAAGATAACCGCACGGTGTTGGCGGGGTCACCAAGCGCAGGGTCGAGTGCCACCTCTGGCTCTGCTTGAAATTCACTCTTTGATTCCTTCAAATGCCAACTGGGCTGGAAGTCCTCCTCGGCGGCTACGAATCAACTTGGGGGCACCTCGGTCGGCTTCCAGCCTGCTAATATCCATATCGCTTCACTTTTCTACCGATCAATACGCCGATGACGCCCTTGGAAAAGGCAGAACCCGACTGGTCGAAAAAGGGATATGATATTCACGATAGCGTGCATAGGTAAGGACCGTCTCAATCAGATTAACACAGCGGGAATATTTCAATACCCGTCGCCGTTATCAGGCCGACAACACTTGGCTTTGCCGCGCAATAACAACAACTCGAGAAGTGGCACCGCTACGAGTTGAACGACGTGGTCTGTTTGATGAGATTGCGTTATTGTCGTGGCATTGGCAGATGCAGGATTTTCACTTGTAAAACCTTTGATTGACATCAAATATTACGTGGCTACCCCGCATCTGAAATCGGGGATGTCTTGAAAACCATCAGATGTATTTGTGATGTCGCTTTTTGCCGCACATATTCAGAAAAATTCGATTCGGTAAGTCCTGTTGTTGTTTGCGGGTAAGCCATCGGCCCAAACAAAATCACAAGTTGCATTCTCGACCTCCTTGGGGTTCTTCATTAGTACAGAGGAGACGGCATACTCTCCCCCTCCCCCCCCGGCTGCGCTCATATGGATCGGCACATGACCAAATCCTCAGCTTTACAGTAGTGATTATAATTGATTATGCGGATCTGCACCGGATAAACGAAAAGCCCACTTTTGCTTTTCCGTTCTGCATATCATTTAAACCGCACGTGAATAGTCTCGATATGTCGAAACAAAAAAAGGCAAGTGTGATTTACGGTTGCCCTTGACATGAACCTTGAGTAAATCCTGTCTCGTTGTGCTTTTTCAATAATGTTGAGACATTAATTGGCACTTTTAATCACGGCGCTAAGTGTTTGTTGATTGCAACAGCTGATGTCGGCCACAGCGCCATTAACGCCGTCTGATTTAAAAGGCGCTTGTGTTGATATTCCCCCGCATAGTCCTTCATTACAGCCATTTTTTTTTTTGTCAGCCAGCGTGACAAAAGATACAACAAGCGAGCGGCTGGCGTTGATGATTCACAACCGAGCGAGGGGTTTGTGTGGAGGGTTACTAACTAGGTCCTCCAAGGCGCCAGATGCCAGTGATCCATCTTGATGAAGTTGGGACTCGATGTCTCCCTCGCTGTCGCTCGCCGTCTCCCGCCCTGCTGTTTAATGACCCTTTGCCTCGCTTTCATCAGCCCCTTTTCTTTTTCGTCCCGCCTTTGAAGCTCAAAGTTCTGGCTTTGCTATCGGCCTTCAAAATGCCAATGATCGCAATTCTAATTTTTATATGTTTTCATTAAGTCTGCAGATGGTAGCTCGACTTTGCTATAGCATTTGATAAACGGTGCAGTCCAGTTATGCGAGCGGCTCCAAATGTACTAGTGTTGAGTTAGTAATGTAATTAGCTTCTTTGGCGGTGCCAAGTTGAGTCAGGAGGAAGTCGGAATGGTGCTCACGTCGCTGTCTTGGCTGCTTCGTCAGAACGGAATTCTGGTGCCAAGCGCCGACGTTATATTGGGTGACGTGAAATGTGTTTCGCGTAGCGATCCGGGGGCCCGCAGCGCGTCGCACGTTCTCTCAGCACGACGTCTGCCAGATGTCAAAAACGGTGTCGCTGCAGAGCTGGACCAATTACAGCTGAGAGGAGCCAGCAGCTGTCTGGCGCAAAACTGTCATGTCGTACACAAAGACGCGTCTACACGAAGGGAGACCGAGAGTGTGACTTCATCTTTGCTGACCACATCGCATGCTGCTCACACGCACACATGAAACATTTAGAACTATGAGCAATAATCCGCCATTACTCATTGGTACCTGATTGACTCATAACTGCAGTAAAGTGTGAGATTTTTCTCAGTATTATACTATGTACCATATTTTCCTATAAGGCGCACTGGATTATAAGGCGCACCTTCAATGAATGGCCCATTTTAAAACTTTGTTCATATATAAGGCGCACTGGATTATAAGGCGCTTAGAATAAATAACTCAACATTGCTCAAACGTTAATATAGTAACACTCGAAATAGTGAAAACAATAACAATATATCAATAACTCAACGTTGCTCAAATGTTGATATCACACAACACACAAAATAAACATGTAAATCACTTTAATAAATTAGTCCTCATCCATGAATCCATATTGGTCCATATATAAGGCGCACCCGATTATAAGGCGCACTGTTGGCTTTTGAGAAAAATGGAGGTTTTTAGGTGCGCCTTATAGGGCGGAAAATACTGTATATGTATATTTATATGTGTATGTATATATGTTAATATATATATATGTATTTATTTGGATACTTGGATATATATATATATATATATATATATATATATATATATATATATATATATATATATATATATATATATCTCAACAACCTAATAAGCAGTAATATCAACAAGTGTTTAGCGGCGTACAACTGCACTGGATCCCACTGACTGAAACTGTTTTGTGTCAAACGTACTTGTGGGAAAACAAGGCCAGGATGTAAACAACCATCCAAACAAAGTGTCTGCCTCCATTTTCCACACAGAGAAATAGGGAAAAATTAATCAGCCCCACCCCCCCTTTACAGTTAAAAAAAAAAAACAAAAAAACAATACACACACTCAGCTGCCTTCTGCGATCGATCCGCGCGCAGAAATTGAAATTGATTCATGAGGGAAGTTATTAAGATCCAGGCGACGACTTTTAGGCATAGTGGATTTGAAATGTAATTATAGCCGCGCCGGCTTGTATTTACATGCTCGACATTTTCATTACTTTGCTGGATCGCTTTGGCCAATTCTTTGCGAGATGGGATATGACTCACACGCTTCTTCTTCCTCATGAAGCAATTTGGTTTTCATCATTCTCGCTCTCTCTCAAGCTACTTTACTCTTCTCCACGCTGCTTTTTTTTTCTTCTCTTGACATGCCTCTTTCCAGCTTGTAAATAAACGGAGGTGAATACATTCAAACAGGCGCTGCTGACGGTCACACCCTCCGAGCAATCTAATGGAGGTTCTTGTCACACTTTTCCACCGCGTAACACTGGCTGGCTAGATCTTCTTAATTTATAAACTCCTTGTGTCAACTTGGTAATGTAGTTAAACTTGGATCCCTTCACACACTATGGTTCTTCCAGGCTATGCTACGATCCCAAAAAGTTTGTTCGAGTCATCTCGCACATGCTACACCTATAACACAAATCACTTTCAGTCGACGTTTCAACCTTGGTGGTGGTCAAATATTTTGGATTGCCGAGCATCCAATCGATGGCCGCCACTGTCTGGATTCAAAGTCCCTCTGAATGAATCCGTCAAAGGCGGTGGAGTGTGGTGTGGCTCTAACAAAGCCATTTGCCGGCTGCAGCTGCCGAGAGATGCTCCCGCGTGTTGACTCGACAATGAATGCATCACGACAACAAATGGGAGCAGTGGTCCAATTAATGAAGAGTGAATCTGGTCCGCATGGAGCAACAGCCGGCTTCATAAAGAGGCTGACTGGAGGAACACCTGCGCACCCAATTTGACCGCACAATAGCAACGTTTGGCTTAGATGAACAAATTCAATCGGGTAACGCTCAACGAGAATCTACTCCCAGTTTTACCTGCATATCAAATTTTTGTCCATCACTGGCTCTAAAATTGAAATAAATTGTTTGCTTGAGCCACTGTGGGGGTGTGGGACAGGTATACCTGCCACTGACACTTTCAATTTGATCCAGGAAAAACCCTTTTACTAAAATGTTAAAGCACGGGACACAGAAAGGCTGTAAATATGATTAAGAGCCAGCCAGAATTGGTCTGTTGCAATAGAACAGAAATATAGCACACAGTCGGGTTTAAAATCCATCTGTTGTTGACCCTTCCCTACACAAACCTTTAAAATGTTATTTAAGGCCTGCTTGGTGTTGTAAACGTGCGTGTATTTGTGTTTATGCCACGGCTACTTTATCGCTGTACGCACCTTTCAGTCCTTCCAGCGGCGGCGTGTAAATCTTGTCGGTTACATTGGAAGCTGCTGAGAGGAAAAAACACTGTGAGTAACCTCACGTACCAAAACTTCACAGTGGCCGCAGTTTTGAGAGAAAAAAAAAAAAACATTGTTAAAAAATTAGTTTTATAGACACAAATCCTGCTTGTGCAATTCGTTCCAATCTAATTTACAGATAACTTTTATTCACCAGATCTACTACTGGAAATCAAATTAGAGGAACAAATGAATGTAGGAATAGAAAAAGGATCTAAATTGAGAAGAAAAACTAGGTAGTGTGAGTCGGTCCAGTGCTGCTGAAAGTAACTCAAGTTTAGTTGATTTAAAGTTTTTTTTTCTGGGGATTGGTGGCCAGCTCGCATAACCAGAAGACTATGAGATTATCCCGAGGCAATTAAACTTGGGCTCTTGTCTTGAGAATTCCTTCATCCGACTGCACCCACTTTCATCCTCACCTTTGTACCCCCCACCATCCTTCCCAGCCACCCTTTGTCATGTGATTAACTTCCAAGTGGTAACCGCGGGGATTGGGGGTGGGGTGGAAACAGCCGCTAATCAGCGATTGCAAGTGGAAGCTCGGCACTGGAGGTCATGGCAGCTTCGTAATGTGAGCGATGAGCCCATGAAGAAATGCTTCTTCCACTGTTGCTATAGCGCCCCATCTACTACAAGTTGTTTACATCCTCGATGGGGTTTATGGATTTTGATCTTTGTGCCCTAGGATGATGCGATAGTCCTACACCTCCGAGCAATCATAGCATGAAGAGGCACATTCCAATCAATAACTTGATTGGCGTTGCCTTGGTTTCACTTCATGTCACATGTGTGACTTCCAGTATACATGGTGGGTCCAAAAGATGTTTTTATTTGTTATTTTGATGACAGGTTAGGGTTGTCAGAGATGGACGCTATAATGCAAGGACGGAAGGCAGAATCCAAGAATACTGATATGTCTTGTTTGAAGCTATTTCATGCAAATTTTAATGCGCATACCGAAATTCCTCTCGATTAGTATTCGCAATGAAAATGATCAGTGATGAATGAACTGACGAACTCACGGATGTCTTTATGCGCACTCGCATTTGATATCAATTTAATTAGAATAAACTCTAATTATCAAAATGAGCAACAGCCA
This sequence comes from Syngnathus floridae, assembly GCF_059516105.1. NCBI lineage: Eukaryota > Metazoa > Chordata > Actinopteri > Syngnathiformes > Syngnathidae > Syngnathus > Syngnathus floridae. The sequence continues at coordinate 5,620,122 of NC_142432.1, read as the reverse complement.
ATTTCTTAATATTGAATAAATCCCTGGATAATCCCACGGCAATCAGTTTAGATCTCGATCGCTTTGTAGCAAAGGTAAAAAGACGAGCGGCCTCTTTGTAACCATGAAGAGATTTAGCGCTGGCATGGCCTCTGATTGGCTGTTGGGGATGATCCAAAAATGACTGCCGCATTTGAGCCAACGACGGATGGCGTCACGTTGATAGATGGATGGAAAATAAAAGCAGGGGAAGGTGCGGCTTGTTTTACATTCTGTGTGTCATAATCCCTCCCGTCTCCAATTCAAAGTGTGATTTTCTTCCGGAATATTCCCTCTCAGAAATTACCATTCAGCAATTACACGGTGTCAGGAGCGATTGGTATCTCGTTAATGAGAAATGACAGCAGATAGACCACAGCTTCATTTTTCTATCTCAGCGGGAAGCGATGACAAGACCTTCCTGGATGGTTCAATGGGGGGAGGAGGTGACGCCCAGCGTGGGCGCAAGAAGATAACTGGGGGGTGGCGGGGGAGTCTGGTATATGCACCACACACAGTTCACTTTCCATTCCAATCAATTAGGCTTTTGTATGACATGTAAGATTCCTGGAGGAAGACAATCCGTTGACCCACATCAATCCGTCATAGATGTGATAGTTAGCGAAGGGTTTGGTTTCGGGGCAAGAGCGGCATTGCCCCTCCAGTCACATACGTGTCAATTAAAGGCATCCAAATAACACATGAAATTAGACAGTCATCCATCTTCTTGTCTGGAGTCAATGTCGTGACTTCAAAGAAGCTAACATATTTGTGAGTTGTCGGAATAAGTCAGAAAATCCAGAGAAAATCCAAACAATTGTGGAGAAAACATTCAAACTTGAAATTTAAGCTCGTAACCTTTTGACGAGGTGCTAATCGCTCATCCACTGTGCTGCCACATGATATTTCCCATATTTACATCATCCTTCCTTGGAACAAAATTATTTGGATAATCATTTGAATGCAGTGCTAAAGATGGATCGTGGACGGTAAACAAATAAAACACTTTGACCCCAGAGAACAGGATTATTAAAATCCTCTTTGGAGCCTGTTGTAATATATGTGGGTTTATTTCAAATCAATATATATATTTTTTTAAATTCATGTTGTTCATTTATTGGGGTCTTATTTATAGGCACAATATTGCTCTGAGAGAGAATTGGAAGCCTGAGGCAGATGCAAACTAATACCGGCACCACATTTGGTGAAATTGCTTCGACTCAGTAGCTTTAGTGCAACACTTGCCACCAATTGACAAATGTTAGGCAGGTTTGACATCCACTGCGGTGTGCCTGACAAAATTTTAGAGAATCATTTTTCGCTGCAGTTATTCTAGGATGTTCAAAAGGATACAAACTAAGTTCTGCTTGAAAATCAGATGAGGTTCCTCAACATTTATTTTGAGTTGCTGTTAATTTAGCAGAGATAAACAGATATTAAACTCATATCAGTTTGATAATTAGCATGTATTGCAAACGATAGGCATATTGCCAAAGCTATCTAGGTTTAGCTTGACAATCGAAAGAGTTTGGTGAAGTTGGAAAGTGACAGTAAGCTTGCACCCGTCACCCGATGGTTGGCAAAGACTGTAAACATTTGCGAGCCTCTGAAGAAGACAAATGCCAACAATCGCTGATGCTAATGCTAATGTTTGGCCTGATATCCTGAAGACTGGAGTCTTATGTCAGAATTTAGCCGGAGGACTCGTCAGTCGGCGGCTCAGCCCTGACAGAGCGTCTGTCTGCTTTTCGGACGCACAGACAGGCCATATAAATGCTAATTCTAGCATACATTCAGTTGGCGGTGAAGGGATTAATACGCGGACCAGTCACTTGTACGGATTTGTACCATTATATGAACTTCTTCAAAACTGCACCCAAAGAACTATCAGCAAGCTTTTCCGCGCAAACAAGTCTTATTCTTTGCATCAGCAAAGCCCTGACCCAGCAGGTTATATGGACGTAAACAAAAACGGCACCATAATTTTAAAAATATGTATTAATTACATAAGTACATAAAAACTCTAAAAGTGTTATTATATTATATTATATTATATTATATTATATTATATTATATTATTGTCGCACGCATGGACAAAATAATAAATTTACTTAAACACACAGCACAACAGCGGCAGTTAGACTCGGCCAAACTCCCGCCCACTCTCTCCTAACTTCCGGTTACAGAGGATCCGTTACAAACGTCACACACTGTCCACGTTATACGCAAAATTAAACATTGCACAACACTAATCGTATGTATCATATTCTCAAACAATAATTAACTCCGACTACCAGCAGTATTGAGAGTTCAGATCATCGTCATTTCAACAGCGTTACTCACCTGTAACACACGGCACAACAGCGGCAGTTACAGTCGGACCAAGCTAAATTCCCGCTCACCGTCTTTTTACTTCCGGGTACAGAGGACCCCGGTCGTTGTCCCAGGTGCCTTATTGAAATTCCCAAATACTAGCCACTGATACAATACACTACTATTTGCATATAACGTGTTCAAAAACATATTCACAAAGCAATTAAAAAATAATAATAATTAAAATGGCGGGTGAGTATGCATGACCATTCAAATGGGCTCCACATTATATTATATTATATTATATTATATTATATTATATTATATTATATTATATTATATTATATTATATTATATTATATTTCTCTGAGACAAGCACAAACCAAATAACTTATCTTCATTTTGTGACGGTATAATAGTAACATTTGTCCAAAGTTGAAGCATGCTTGATTTGGAAAGTCAACATGCATTGTTTAGAAACTCTTTTGTTGAGATGTCGTTGGAAAACCTGTAGATAAAGTGAAATAAATCCATTGTTTTTTTCCCCCCGGTTCGCGGCCCCAAAAAGAGATGCCGACATTTGTCATTTCGTTATTACGTCCAATTTGTTGTTGTCAGATGAAGAGAAAAAGCAGCGAGTTTCTTTTTGGCGTCAATCATACATCATCTTTGAAATGTTATTAAGCGCGACATATCGATTCCAGCTCATTCCGCAAACAACATTGTCTCTTTCGCTTTGCGCCATCATGACTCATTGTCACGTTTGACAAGCGTGCCAGCGGCAGGTCGAAAAAGTCTGCCTTTGTCTTGGTGTCGATGTTTTTCTTGCACGAGTAGCCAGACAACACCAATACGAGTCTTGACACCCTTTTTGATTTTTTTAATCCAAATTTACAACAAGCATACACCATTCTGGACTAAATTTGGAACAAATCTATATATGGCTTGATTGATGCTTCAAGTGACACAATTGTAACTCATGTTTTTATTTTTTTTTCCATTTTAAAGTGAGCTGTATTTCATCTGCAAGCCGTACCCACGGCAAGTATTGTTGAGTCTGCTTACGAGTTTGAAGGGCCTTGTGTACACCACATGACGTGTAACCGTCAGTTTCTACGTGAGACGTCCCTCAGCTGGACTTTGGTGTCCTCGGCCAGGCTAATGAGAGCTGAACTGAGCTGAGAGGAGGATTCCGACTGAAAGGCAGCCGGCGGCAGACAGCCGAGAGGCTTATTTGTGGCTCGTCTCCCGGCTGAATCGCGGCGAACTTCACAGATGGCGTCCTCCTAGCGCAAAGTAAACATCAGCGGCGCGCTGGCGCATTGACCCCCGCCTGTGCTTTACAGCGCAGACCGCATTTATTTACATTAGGAGCGGAAGCCGCGTCGTACCGCATTCTAATGAAGAGCTCTGACGATTTGTCCTCATCACATTCATTCACGTTCACTGACACTTTATCTCACGCGGGCAGTCTATTGGACAGCAATGGAAATGTTATTGGAATGGAATAGTTCCTTCAAACCATTTGCATCTCATTTGCTGAACTTTATTGCTACATGTAATCGGATGATAGTGTCTTTGAAGGAGCCGCATGTGGTTAATTGCAGGAGGTTATTTTGGAATGTCTCTTTTCCAAGTTAGCTAAAAACAATTGTATGTTTTTTTTGCCGTCATGGATCCATAGAGCAACCTTTGGTTCATTTGTATTCTTGCACCGCCAAACACTAAATAACTCGGGTGCACGAGTCTGATTTACAAACTAATGTCAATCAAACATTCCGGTCTGCCATTTACAGCCAGTCCAGCAATGTTTTATTCATGCCGCTTTCAGAATGTTCCATTTCTCGAGCCTGGCGGAAGATAGTCGAGGCACACTTGCAGAAATGGCCGCCGCAAATCAGCTGTTTATTCAATGTCGTTGGGGTTTCTGCTGAATAAAATAAGCTCATTTTCAGGAAAATGTCATCTTGGGGAAAATTTCTGTTTCATTTTATTCGACTGCAATGTTATGGTTACCATTGTTACCAAATCACGATGGGATGCTCAGTGATATAATAGTGTGAGGTCAAAACAAGAGGGAGATGCTTGGCAACTGTTGTGGCAAACACAACAAAACATTTTCTGAACTTTACTCACCAAAAGAGTGATTTACAGCCAGCAAAGATCTAACAGAGTTTAAAAGGCACCACCGTGCTTTACTCCGTTAGCATCTAAATGCATCTTTTTATGACTCTCAGTCCCGATTAGAGTTTGGGAATGTGTGACTAAGGGCGTCTTCTCGCTTCATTTTCGGCCCCATTTACTTTCAATTGTGCTCGGCGTATGCCGGCGTCCCCGCTGCGACCAAAGTTTGAAGAAGTCATCCATCGCACTTGACAATTAGACCCACTGAGACAAGGGCGGAGAAAGATCATCTTAAATAAACATGATAAAAACTGCCCGCATTCATTTGTTTTATTTAGAGCTAGCTTGTTAACAAAAATGTTTCGCGACAAATGCTAAGCTTTAGCCAGCTAAGCTAACACGGCCTTTTCACGGCTCAAGTAATATTTATGTCATTTGTATACACTCTGTCAGGTTGACAAGGAATAATACACATTATGTCAAAAAAACACAAAAAAGAAGTGGAAGGCAGCCGTGTGATGCTTATAAACCCGACCAAGGTCATTAGCATCATTAGCATCAGGGCACGTCTGCGGCAAACTAACAGTGTGAGTGACAAGCAGCTGGCGTGCGTCTCGAGTCAAGACTCTTCCATATTTAAAATCGCATTAAAGTGGTAATGAAGTGCTCGCCGATGACTGATTGATCGTCAAATTGAGAGATTATTATTCACTTTGCCTGCTTACGTTAACACAATCGCCTCGGCGAACGCCCCGTTGCTGCAGCTTTGTTTTCCTTTTTGCTTTAAATTAAAACGTCTCCCAAAAGGAATTAGCTGAAAATAGACACGGACCGCTCATTTGCATAATCTAATACTTTGTTTATGAGCTGGCGCGGCCTGTAATTTGAATAAGAATGAGTCCGACCGAGCTTCAGTTTGTGCGACGGCGTGGACATTTTTCACCTGCTTCACCTATGAGCACTTGTTGACTTTGCACACATGGAAATATAAATTCATCAAGTACATGAGAAGATATTACCGCATCTTATGATGAATAATGCAGCTGTGCTGGAGTTATCAAACTATTTGTTTGAATTGGGTGACAAATTTCATTAGCCTCTATTCAGCCATGCACGTCATGTGAGCTGTTATTATGAAATGAAAAGATTTGGTCCGTCGATTGCATACTGTATATGTCTTTGAATTCACTAATTTCCCATTGAGCATTCCTCGCCGCAATTTGCCGTGTATGACGACAGCAGAACAGACGCTACCGTCAACAAGTTATTTTGTGACCTTTCCTTGAAAACAGCAAATGAAAGGACAAGCAGGATCATTAAAGCAGTAGAGGTGATAGACGGACATCTGCTTCACAGAAAGGTTGCATCGAACGGACTTGTGTAGATATAATCAAAAGATCATAGATGAACAATTTAAAAAAAAATTGCAAAATCGCTGAATACAACCTTTTAAAGGCTTCATCGCTTTGAGGACAAAATCGGTATTCGTCTTGACAATATAAAACCTAAAAATCCGCACGGTTATTTTGCCAATTTTTGGTAAAGATAGAACTGGAAGAGCTCAGACAAATTTCCTCAAGGCTCAATCTCTTTCAGGCATGAAAGGTGAGCTCCCTAAAAACAAGGCATAACCTTTGTTTGCTGCTGCGATTGTTTCTTTCCTTTGGGCCGGCAAGTCGTGATCCTGCCCTGAAATATTCATGTCAGCCCAAGCCTGCTGTCGTCTGTTGTTTTTGCTCACCTTCTCAGGGGCTTGCTGTCTCCACTTACAGAAAAGATTTCTTCCAAAGACATATTGTTCCGAGGCTAAATCTGGCACATTGCTTCCCTCCCAAGTTGTAATATCACCAGTCACCACTAGATGGCAGACATGTATTTAAACTGGGTCTTCTCCAACACGAGTAGGCTTAATGACTAAAAAAAATCAGGACACACTGGTCCAATTCTACGATAAACACCAAAACAATCAAAGCACCACCTTTTGTTTTGCTCCTGCAATTCGTTTACGGTCCGACTGGGCCGGCAAGCCGTGAACACTCCATGAAATATTCATGTGTGTTGCCGTCTTATTTTGTTCACCCTCTCGGAGGTCGGTTGTCCCACTTACGGCGCCGCGTCGGTCTCTGGGGCCGCGTTGGAAAGGGAGCCCGGGCTCCGAACAAGCGCCGGGTGCGAGATAACACAGCGACAATGCAAAGCCAAGCCCGGCAGGACCAAACAAGACTGCTTACATGCAAAGATGTTCATCCAAATCCCGCTAATCTATTACGGTCTGGAAAATATTTTCATCTTCGTCTAATTCACAGAGGAGAGCATCAACTCATTTTTCTGTCTTCCTCCCTTGTGCATGTGCAGTTGAAAATTACATCTTTCCATTCATGTCATTCACACTCCTAATTGAACTTGAGAAAACACCCAACGACAAGCGTGACCTGCATAAAAAGTGCATCAAGAAATTAAAAAGGAAAACGTGTCAAAATCCAAGTCGTCGAGACCATTTTGTGTTCTCACATGGTTCGCTCCGCGAACCCAAACTCATATCGATGCCTTCTCTCGGTGGATAAACATAAGCAGATTGCGCGTAAATAGCAAAACACTCTGATTCGTGTGTGCGGCGACAATCAAGCGCTCGTCGCCCCCCGACTTGGCGAGCGCTCCGAGGTCAAGTGGGGGATGATGAGCCTCAGCGTTGCAGGTGCTGCTGCCGCTCCGGCACCCGCAGCAGGTGGTCTCATCAGCTTGTTGAGGCCGACTGTTGCTCGTAGCAAGTCGTGCGGAAAAGTGGCGGGGAGCACTCGGGGTTGCCCGCGCTTGATTAATAAGGACACCGAGAGGCAAATATGTGCACACAGCGGCCGGGTAATGAGCCACAAATGTGATTAGGTCTTTACGCCGCACCTGCTTCCAATTGAGCGTGCAAAGGCGCAGCGTGCGACCTCTGCCCCCCAAGTGGTTGTTACGTGCAAGTGCAGGTGTGCAACTCTTGATTGCCTGCTTGTTTCTTTTATCAAAAAGGCCTTCGCAAACTAACTTTGGAACCGGCATTCAAATAGATGTGCAACACCCCAGAAAAAAGAATACAGCACTAAAATGAATGCTCAATGGGTTTTAAGTCTGAATATGGACTTACCTGCCTATGGAGGCTGCTTCTGATGTAAGCGGACAACATCAACAGCTTTAACAGGTATATCTGGAAAAGCCACAAAAAAAAAAAAAAAATCACATTATTTGTCTAGCAACGCCACATTAGTAAGCAAAAATATCAGAAACCAATGACCTAAGGTACCGTATTTTCCGGACTATAAGGCCACCTTCAATGAATGGCCCATTTGAAAACTTTCTCGGCGCACCGGACTATAAGGCGCACCATTAATGCAATCACAATATAATAACTTCAAATAGTGAAAACAATAACAATATATCAATAATGTTAATATCACACAACACACAAAATAAACATGTAAAGCATACTTTAATAAGTACAAAACAAAACAGTAAACTTTAAAAGTTAAAGATTTAAATAATAACAAATTAACAATTTTATGAAAGTTGAATGAATTTTTTATTAGATGTATTAAGTTTGTTTTATTGTTGTTATTGTTGTATGAATAAGAAGGGGGATATTGGTGTTTGTGACTGCAGTAAACAGGCCAGGTTGCATCATGTCAGATTTTTAATCCAAATCAAATCATTCTCCATTTTATCTTTTTTATTTCAACTTCAGATGCAACAAATTATTTTATGATCACAAAATAATGATCCATAGTGTTTTTGATTCATGATTCATAGTCTTCAGCAGGCCACTTTTGATTGATTGTATGACACAATGCTTAGGGCCGGTTTAAATTTGGTCCATGTATAAGGCGCACCTGACTATAAGGCGCACTGTCGGCTTTTGAGAAAATTTGAGGTTTTTAGGTGCATTTCCCTTTTTAGGTTCATTTATTTACATGAGCTTGTATCAATTGATGTGTATTTATTCAATTTGTACTAGAAGAATCCTGTTGACCAGGCGAAGTCTAGCAGATGCTAGTTGTGCATGAGCATCTTCACTGCCCTTTAGATAAACTCCTTATGAAAAGTTAAGTTTTAAATATTGCATGGGCAGGATGTAACCTCTTCACACAAAGTTGGCTGTCCAAAGTGCAGCGCTTGCAGTCCGCCCGGCAGCGACTCACTTAGCCATGCGCCGCGTGTTCGTGCTAATCCCGAGCATGTACATAATAGATTGAATGAACTTGATTGACTCCTCCTCCAGATGCGAGGGTTCCCGTCGCTTTTATGACTGTGGTTCCTCCTCCTCGCTGTAAATCAGGTGTTTGCTCAGAGCGGAGAAGGCGATATAGCACTTGTGCTGAAAGACGCTAATGTCGCTTATATGAGTATACATAAAAAATGCTTGAATGTGAATGTTTTGCGGCGTGGCAATTGCAACAGGGAATGTAACTCATTTCCGTTTAATGATGAGGCCTTGTGCCGCCGGGAACGTGATCTTAACGACTCCAACGCTAACGTTCTAAATCCGAAACGTTAGTTTAACTTTGTACGTGACATTTATAGACACGATGGAATCGAGTTTCTGACACAAATATTGTTCGATGTAACACTATTCACATTTGATTCTAAAAAAATATTTTGTTCTTTTAACAGTTTAGCAGGAGTTTTAGCGGCGCAATCAAGACAACGGTTTGCCTGATCTCGTGCCGCACGACTTTGCCCTCCCGCCGTCTCACCCCGGAGCTTCCCACCTTCAATCGGCAGCTATCGTGGCTGGCGATCGTGGATAAAGGCAACATTTGATTCATTATCTTCAGTTCCCCGGGGCCCAAATGGATACTTGTCAGAGTTGGCTATGTAATGGGAAGACATTCAAGGTTACCGCCAACGAGGAAGACAAGGAGAGAGATAAAAGCGGCCGTTTAATTTGCGGATGATCAAACTTGCAAACACAGTGAAGGGAGGAACATCCAGAGACTCTGCGAACTAATCCTCACCAAGGCCATTTATTGACCCGAAATCTTCCCGGGAGTTTTGTTTTTAATTCAATCAGGGGAAGACGCTACTCTCACGTTATCGGTGTCCTCGTCACCATCCGTGAACAAACGCCATTACCGCTCTTTTCCTCGGAGATAGAATTTCCTGAAAGCGGCTCCCTTTCTACGGGACTTCTTATTCTTTTTATGTCCTTAATCAAAATTCCCGTCCAAAAGCACTCCTCGGATCCAGTTACAGTCCCTCAATAGACGAAGAAGATCCATTTTCTAGTTCAAGGGAATTCAAATCAGAGGATCAGTGGGGGAGCCTTTGAACGGAAACGCTGACATGATCATTAAATGGCCGACAGTAATAGAGTACAGTAGTGATACTTTTGTTCACCTATTGGAAGCAGAATAGATTAGAGCAGCCTTTGACTCAACATGCTCCGCTTGCAAGTTCTGCTATTTAAAAGCTTGTCATGGCGCAGTTTCTGGACACTCTTGATGGAATATTCATGCCATGAATACTTAACGCGCCTCTTAACCCCTTACGCAGCAAATTGAGAGAGCTTTTGTGCTGCCTGCTCTCTTCTATTAATACTAAATTATAGTTTTCACTTTTTTTTTGCATTATCTGAGATTCAGCAAGATGCGGTGATTAAAATAAAATCGAAGAATTTACTCCCACTGACTCTACTGATCTATGGAGCAAAGATAATATAATGTCAATGTAGTGTCAAATGATCAGTTTATCGACGGTGTTTTCCGGAGTATAAGTCGCACCAGAGTATAAGTCGCACCAGCCATAAAATGCACAATAAAGGGGAAAAAACATATACAAGTCGCACCTGAGTATAAGTCGCATTTTTGGGGGAAATTTATTTGACAAATTCCAAGACTAACAACAGACATTAATAGGGTTAGGGTTAGCATATAACATAAATAAGTTTATCGAACCATCTATGTCACTCCAAATCATTAAATCCATTGAGATCTTTGTCCTCTGTTTCACTAATAAACAACTCCGCTGACTCCGGAAGTAAATGTGTTCCTGACGTCAGACTTGTCGTCAGTTGCAGTTCCAATTATTCAATAGGCCTAGAGCGCTCTTATGCGGTTTAGTGTGAAAATAACATGTGAAGTGATATACTAGTAAGTAATATGTTAATGATCAAGAAATAATGTGTTAATAATTTCACATATGTCGCTCCTGAGTATAAGTCGCACCCTCACGCAAACTATGAAAAAAACTACGACTTATAGTCCGGAAAATAAAATTCCCGTAACATCTATGCTAATGTATCTGAGCCCTTTTTTCGGATTTATCTGAGCAAACTAGGCTAAATTTGGTGACTACCAAATGTACAACAACCTGAAACAATCAGTTGAGATGCATTTGACGAAACTAGCTTGACGGCAATTACTACTTGCAATTTACTCAGGACTTTAGTATTTTATTAAGCTAGCTATGAAACAATACAAAAGAGTGAATTATCGATAATAGCTACGAGTACACCGTTTTATTGATCCTTTCGTAAAATCTAAAACGGCAAGCTGACATTCTCCTAAAATGAGCCACACCAGACTCTGTTTTTTTATTCACCTTGCCTACGTGAAACGTGCCTCTTGGGAAAACAAGCCCAGTCAGTAAGAGTTAAGACGCAAATCCCAAAGGCGAACAAAAACAAGTCATTTGAATGTTGATTCAAATATGCATTATTCAACCCGGGCTGAACAGGCATTTGTGTTTTAATACACGCAAACACCTCAGTAATCTCCTCTACCTTCTCATTATGGAACAGGAGAAGAAGCCGTAGAAATAAGTTGGAGGAAGCAGCAGCGGTTGCGGCAGAGGCAGCCTTCTTCCCGCCACGGCTTCTTTCTGGGAGCAGATCAGAAATACAATGCGGCAGATGATCGAGTCTTAGTGTCAATACATCAGCCGAGAAAATTACCTTCCTCTCTGCTCGGCCTACTTTAATCTCTCGGCCTGTATTGAAGGGACCCAACAGTCGCTTCTCTGTCCTATTGACGACGTAAAATAGGTTTGCCGGCTTGATTGACAACTTTGTCCGAGTGACAAAATGTAATGCGGCAAAGGACAAAAACAGATCAGGAATTCTTTGGACTCAATCTTGCAGCGCCGATTACATTTTCTGTGCCGCCGTCTCCTTTATTGTATCAGATGGTTCTTTTGAAGTGTACCAGGAGCAGTGTCTTTCCGTGTGTGTGTGTGTACACTGCTGAATGTGTGTTTACGTGGGAATCTTGAACGTGTACTTAAACGAAAGGAAATAATGAGCCAATCAATCTCATCGTTATTTGTCAATGTTGAGTATTACCTGCGGAATCTTTGAGACCGCTAAAAGAGCAAAAGTACCTGAGACTTTTCTGACGTGCCTTATAATTTTTTTTCATTTTTCTGTGCAGAAATGTGTGCGACTGAATGCACGACGTTCAGAGATGTAAACACGGACGGACACAATTGCACAACATGGCAGCAAAAATGAAAACGCAAAACAGATTACAAAACAGACTTCTTTTTTGCTACAAAACAGATTGCACAACAAAGGTGATATCAGTATTGTGTTCCTCTGACCGTGATAAGAAAATAACATTTTCCCAAGCAAGCACCGAAAGCACAAGATGTCGTCGGCTCAGAAAGTTCTTCAGCATTCCTCTGTGCTGGAGGAAGATAAATACAAAGCTAATGTTCACTGCCATGACAACACATGCTACTTGACCATGTAGCAAATAATAGTGGTTAATCATAGGGATCCATGTTTCGTACCACTTATCGTCATTTCGAGAATTTCCTTTCAGACAGTTACTGATCCTTGATTGACGTCCGTTCAGATGTATAATTTGATATTACACCTGATGATTAATTTCAAAAATCTAAGCTAACACAAGACAACCGTGTGGGTAAAACGGCACCATGAGGAGAAATTCTACCAAGAACAGATGAATGGAAGCCGTCTAAGAGTCTCATTGATCGGAAACAATGTGTTCATCAGCGCTAATGTAGACTAAGATGAGCTCCATTTTCATGATTTATTCTTTTGATGTGTATTTCTAAGCGGAGACCTGAGAGACAAAAGGGAGAAAAAAAATGGATTCGCAAAATACAAAAATGAATCATGTCTCATGTTCAGTTTTTTTTTGTTGACTATGTTTTGATTCGAGTTATTTTTCGTCATCCACTCTAATTCAAATAGGTCGAATGGATTCAATATATGAGCAAACTGATTTACCGGCTTGTTCCCGGGCTGGAATAAAGTCGTAGGTCAAATCTTTGTGCTTGGTCACTTTCTACCATTGTGATGTGCAAAGCCAGCAGTGGCTTGTTTACCGAGCCTGTTGTGCTGTCATGGCGGTTATTAAAGCGATATGAAGGCACGCTGATGGATGAGAGTGTTTTTCCTCTTCATCTGTGCCAAGTGCTAACACGCTGACGCCATCCTTGCCCCGCCGCTGCCGTTGTGAACCATTTCCATTAAGTCACGGCTGAACCTTTTTCATGATTATACGCGACCTTTACAAAAGGTTAGTTGTAGTGCAGCATCGCCGTTATCATTGTTCTCCCAACTGAGACGAGGCGGTGTCGGCCTGACCGAAGCTACAATATCATAGAGTGCCGAGAGGGCGAGTCGAGTGAATACGGGGGACGAGTCCACTCCAAATGTTTATTTGACAGCTATAGTACGCAGTTATCCTTCATATTTTATAAATGATGGATTCCAGCAATAGTGTAAAAAGCTCTGCGATGACACGGAAATACTTGGATACGGTCCACTCCGTGCCTTTTACTTCTTAAGTGTCATTTTGCAGAGGGAAAGAGTGAGCGAGTGCGCCTCGAGCTCGCAATTTGGGCATTCGGCCCTGAGGGATCAAACTTCTGGGACGGAAGCTTTTTTACGATTCAAGTTAAGGGGATACTCATCTTAAAAGATAGAATTAGGTTAGAACGGGAAGTGCTCTCGCAGAACATTCGCCAAGAGAAAAAGGCTTGGAAATGTGGAGTGGAAAAAAACAGAAAAAAAAAAAACATTACCGTATTTTCCGCACTATAAATAAATAAATAAATATATATATATATAAAATAAATTAATTATATAATAAATTTTCCGCACCTAAAAACCTCCAATTTTCTCAAAAGCTGACAGTGCGCCTTATAATCCGGTGCGCCTTATATATGGACCAATATGGATTGGTGGACTAATTTATTAAAGTAAACTTTACGTGTTTATTTTGTGTGTTGTGTGATATTAACGTTTGAGCAACGTTGAGTTATTGATATATTGTTATTTTTTTCACTATTTTGAGTGTTACTATATTGTGATTGCATTAACGTTCGAGCAACGTTGAGTTATTTATTCTATGCGCCTTATAATCTGGTGCGCCTTATATATGGACAAAGTTTTAAAATGGACCATTCATTGAAGGTGCGCCTTATAATCCAGTGCGCCTTATAGTGTGGAAAATATGGTATTTGAAACCTGAATTTAGTAAGTCTTGGATTAAATGTTTTGGTTCTGAGGTCGAGGCTTGGCTCAATGGTTTTAGTGCTTGGTTGGGATTTAGAGCAAATATTTTTGCCTTGTTGGGTCTTAGATCAGAAATTTCGGGTAGCCTTGGACCTAACTTTCTATTTGGTCAAAAATTTGACTTGATGTCTAAATTGTAAGGAAACGCCTTTGCACGCTTCTTCTTTGAAAGTGGAACCACAGTTTTGTTTCTAGGTCATTGATGAAAGAGATACTTGCAGGTCACAGACGGAGAGTGAAATACGGGTAGAATTTTGTTCAGTCCTCTCACGTGATCACACTCCATCCCTGCCTCGGCCGAGGTGACGTGTGAAGACAAAAAGCTTCTTGCCGTCTGGGCGTGATAAAATGCAGCGGCGGTGTCACACTCGCAGACGCTGACGTCCAGCATCCGTCCCCTAAGGTGACGTCGGCGTGATCAAGAGCCACGACAGGCGAGCGGAAAGCTATTTGGATGAGCGACGGCGCTATTGTTGCCCTCCCTCCATCGCTCTCGCCGTGCTGCTCTTCTCCTCTCGCCACCGAGAACCTGGAGGCATATTCATGAGGGAAGCATAATTAGCCAGTCAGGATTTGGATGGCTTCCAGATAGATGACTTATTATTGCCATTATTGATTTTTGCCTGCTATGAGCCCTGCTATCTGGGATTAATGCTGTTAGAATTTAGAAGCTCGACACCATCTTAGCACTTAGTCCCATGATGAATGGTGTTAGGCAAAGTCGTTTGCACTGACACTCGCTTACTTCCCTTGGTTTTATGTACTTTGCCTCCCTTATTAAGGCTTTTACCAGTGGCTTAATTGCCTATTTAGAATTCTCCTCTTTGTGACCTAGATGTGTTTTATTTGGCGAATGTAATTAAGTTACCTGTAAATATCGTTTTTTTTTTTTTTTTTTTGGCCGGAGCCACCATCCATCTCTGTTATGTGCCGGCTCCGTTTTGTTTTTAATTAATTTAATGGCGTCTGCGTCTGGAAACTATTAACCTCAATAAAACCGAAAGGAGGAATCGGTTCCGGTTGTGCCAAAGACGATGCGTTTGTGTCGAGTCGACCTGCGGTGAGGAGGTAAACATTTTGCTTCGAGGGTGGCGCCCCCTCCCTGCGATCCACCGCATTTGCCGCGGGATTCTCGAGCAATGTGCTTTAAGGCGCTTTGCTGTTTTATGAGAAAGTTAATATCCAGTTTCCATTAACTGCTCTAAAAGTTGTATATCTCTTCCACAATATAGATAAATCGCAAGCTCGGTTTCGCTTAGCCACTGTTGTGGCTACTTGGAATAGCGCAATATCACTTCTTTGCTAACAGTCAAGTTGAGCCGAAGCAATGTGAAGGCTTTTTCTATTCATTACATTTCATACAATGGAGAACTTGTTGACAATAAACGCAGCTTGGACAGGGAGAGAATTGTCAGGGGTCAATGTGAACACAGTTTACAACGAGTAAACAAATCAAGCTACGCTAAGAGGTGCTCCATAATAAAACATGGCGGATTTGTTTGTGCTTTGAAAGCTGTGCGGAAGCCTGATAAATAAGTGCGAGGGAATTCTTTGTTTGTGTTTAGGTGATATTGGCAGTAATGGCCATGACATGTGTTTACAGTCCAAAGAACGAGGCGGAATGCTTGGGTGGCGTTCTACCTATTAAAGTGGTGGTGGGGGGTGCTTACTATGATTTCCCTCAGGCTTTTATGCTCAGCACACCGAATGAAAATATAGTCGAAAAAAAAGGAAGCGAAAATTACAAGCCGCCGCTCGTAAACAAATGTAGAAAATCGGCCCAATGTGAGGAAAACTCACAAACAAGGCCAGCTAAAAAATCCCTTCATTAGCGCCTGACCTTGTATGGAACATGATTGATGCACCACTGCAGTGCAGCGCGACAAGAGGATTGATCGTGTCCAACATGCGGCTTTATGCTCCGAACTGTAGCGCTCACGTTTCAGCGCAGAGGTGAAACATTATACAGAGGAGATCATCATATCGCTAAAGCTGCTTTATTTATTAGGAGATGCCTGCAACGGGAACGCCATATACAGTCATGTAATATAGCAGATTCTGTTTTTTTATATTCTGACCCATTGTATAGGGCACGGGTGTCAAACTCAAGGCCCGGGGGCCAGATACGGCCGCATCATTCTATGTGGCCCGCGAAGAAAAATTGTGCATCAAATTCGTGTGTCATTACTAGAATTGCAAATTGTCTTCACTTTTAATAATATCTTTTTTTATTTTTACCAATTTTTACTCATCTGATTTGAAAACGAGTTATTTGTCAGTTTTTGTAGCTTTTACTGTATATAATATGAGGTGCTCATACATTTATTTGGGTTGACAGTCATAATGGCCCTCCGAAAGAAGCTATGATTACAATGCAGCCCGCGAAAAAAAAGAGTTTGACACCGCTAGTATAAGGGTATAAGGGTTGTTTGCAAACAAAGTAATAAAATAAAGCCATTGTTTTTGTGGCTCTCGCAATCACAGCCAGAGTTATGGCAGCTACAGGTAATGATATACACTTCAGCTTTGCTTTCATGTCTCTTCATATGCCTGCCACGAAAATAAATAAATAAAGATGCAGTGCGATACATCCTGATTTGTGATCTCTGATGCCTAATTGCACATGAGCAATGGCTGATGCCCATGCGTGGAACGAGCAGATGTGTTCAGTGGCCAGAAGCGCTCTGGCGTGGGCGGAGGGGGGTGGGAGTGTGTGGATGATGTTCTCTGGCAAGCCGTGCTCGCCTCAGGTGTCGCAAGTTGCGGCGGTCCGCAGAAAGGGCCAATAAACGTTCCCCGGCGTCCTCATCACACCTCCAGCTACGGGCTATTATTAATCATTTAGCAGCTCTGCCATAGCGCACAACACCTGTCGTTGTCACTGCGCTAGCAAACCTCTTTGCTTTAGCCTCCAAAGGTCATCGATGTCCTTTTTTTTTTCTACATGTGGCTACGCAAGTCGTCGTCTCACATTTACACACTAATCAATTTCCAACCAGTCGGGCGCCATGCAAGCCAATGCTGCCTATTTTTTTTTTGGTCTGAGCAATTTATAGCTTTGGAACAAAAGCAGGAACAATTACACGCTGAGCTTGTAATCGAGCAGTTACAGCCCCTTGATGGGCCATATTTATTACTCATGACAATCACGGCCCAAGTCAGCCATTCTTATCGTTTTGGAGCTCGTTCTTGACGCCTTTTATATCGTCGAATGACATGCGATCTGACATGAAGCGCCTTAGCCTTTACGAGCTGGCAGCTCCCGCAACGTATCGTGTTAGATGAGCGTGAGATATTGTACCGGGACTCAATATTGTGATGTATCATTCCGATCCAAATGTATCATTTTGTGTGATTGCCAAGCTTAACCTACACGCTCCTGAGGTTGGACAGTTCACATGTTGGAATGAAAAAATAATCCCGTGAGCAAACTTACCATCTCCAGAATCCTCGTCCATAGAAGTGAACGAATACACACCTTAATTGACAAATGTTACATCCTCACTTGTGTAAAAACTATTATCCCGACACTTTTAGAGACTGTTGTCCAAATGTGTGTGGTTTTTTTTTTTTTCCAGTAGCGTTGGATGTGTTTTTGAGCACGACCACCTGCTTGGATCCTCGCTCACAGAAAGAACCTTGTGGCTTTTGTATTCCTTTTGAAGGCACATCCAAAGAGCCGTGAAAAAACACAAGGGATAAACAACATACACACAAGTGGGTGAGCCAAGTGATGCAACAACAAAGCAATCTAACACTTGCACGGCAACTGCTAATTTACGTGTGTGTGTGTGACTTATATGTGCCACGGTGACAATGAGGTCTCATTTGTTTTTTTACCGCTGAGAGTTCGAAATGACTTTTTGATCCACATGCTGAGTGAGTCATTGATTGGTTAATCGTTGAAGGTTAGGGTCAGGACAATCTACAGCTGACTTAGCAGCTCCACATGTTTTTGTTGCCTTTTTTTTTTTTTCGTAATATTCTGGGGCATAAGAAACAATTAAGGCTGCTCAATTGAATCGTCAAATTGATTTAGCAATGTTTAGCTTTCAATGATATATCCGATATATTATATATAATATAATATATTATATTGTTTATATTTTATGTTGTATTTATTATTTGTTGGCATGAAAATGTCTAAGTTGATCGTCTAAGTGAAGACATCTGTGTTAATTAAGTGGGCGTGGCTTAATAAGAAGCTCTCCTCCAGCAGTGTAGTTGCAGTGTGTCAAGAGAGCTTATCGTCTGCCTTTTCTTTTTTTTATTTTATTATTTTCCACCGAGTTGGGTGCAAAGGGTTTCACACAAGTACCTGCTGCTCTATGGCTACTCTGCCAAAAGCAGCTCGGCAACAAATGTGGATCATCTTTCCACTGGTTCTTAAAAATGTACGCACGACTCCAATTACCGTATATGAAAATATGGCTTCAAAGGAACCAATCCCGGTGTGGTATTCAAAGAAAATATATATAAGTAAAAGCACCTGGTTCACGCAGCCCCGACTCTCGCCATGCTTTCAATTTCCAAGGGGAAAAAAAAAAAAAAACATGCCGGTGTCTTCATTCAGCATAATTCAATCAAATCCGTCTGAGCGGGCCTCTGCTTTTACTCTATTCTGGCTCTAAATGAAACATTACTCCCAGGAGTTCAAGATGGTTCCTTGGTGGTCATTAGTTAGCATCATCAATCAAAAAAGAAAAAGAATCCTACTCAAGGGAAAAACCTCTCTGCATGTTCCACGCGCAAAAGCAATAAATATCTCCACACGGAGCGAGGATTCGCATCGCCGTCAAGATGCCGATGTGGGAACGCCAGAGAGAAATAAATATTTCATCGGCAGGCGCATTTAGAGCTTCTCCAACTGCAAATATAGCACAAAAGAAAGCAAATGTTGTCAGGCCTTTTATTTATTTCATTAGCACAGCACCCTGTGGACATCCTTGTTTACTCACCTCCGGAAGTCTGGAGTGAAGAATTAATTTTATCGGTTAGCTGTCAATATGAAAAGTGTCTATTATACAGTAGTTTACCTCCGGTGATCTCGAAAGGATGCATCGACAGTCAATCAAAGGCAGTTTATGCAAAGAGCGGCTTTGCACTTCCAGGCAAACGCGTCGGAATACCCAAAGCGACGTCGGAGTGCCTTCAATACATTCATGTGGCCTTACTTCCACTGCGGGGAAGCAATCTTCTCCTGCTGTCAATCAAAGGCCATCCAGCTTGTTTAGATCAAGGACGCACCTATGCGGACAGAACATCGTACACAGAATCGTTTGTTTTTCCTTCAATTAAGAACTACAGCACGGTTTTGATGTCCAGTTTTAGCTCAAATTCAGATTTGCCGAAGCCCACGGAAGCTCCAACAATATTTGTAAAAACCGCACAAGTTGTCTTCGCCGAACCTACTATCGATGCTTTTTTTGCGTGGCCCGTGATGTGTACTAGTAGCCTAAGCTCTGGAGGGATCAAAAGTTGCTCTCAAGTGAGCGACAGGCAGCTGCAGACGCTGTCGTGCCGGTCAATAAGAAGCAGAAAACAGCAGCCGCGATCGATGAAGCGCTCCCGGGCGACGGCTGCATCTGGAGCGGGAAAGAAGCTGGAAATGACAAAAGGTTGCCCAGGTCTGCTGCACTGCAACTTCATGACAAACTTTAGTTCAGCCGCCGTCAAATGGGGGTCAACATCCATATGTAAAGCACAAAAAACAGGAATTAGAACTGAGAAGTAGAACATTTTAATTCTCTGATAACGGAAACGCTGCCGACATTCCAAATATGCTGTTTACACTATTTACAATACCGTTGATGCGATTCCGATTGACGCCGATGAATACGATCCGCTACGATTAGAATATGACGCAATGCAAGTTGTGACTCGATTCGCTGCAGTACCGTATTGGCTCGAATATAAGACGACCCTGATTATAAGACGACCCCCTCTTTTTCAAGACTCAAGTTTGAAAAAAGACTTTTTGAACACCAAATTTAATTTTTATACAGAAAATAATTACAGTACATCGGAAACAAATGATTATAATAATATATTCGAGAGAAAAAGCATGTTATTTTACCTCAATCATATCATGCAAAAACTGTCTATCACATCTTAATATCTGAACATTTAAATATGTAAGTGCATTTGTAAATGAATGGCTTCTGGTTTTTGAAATGTAAATAAACCAATCTACTGTGATAAAATAACAAAATTGCAGTAACTGCATTAACCATCACGGTAAAGTCTAACTGTAGTCTTAAAACAAATCTGAATAAGGAAAAACATAGCAATCAAATAATGCAAACTGCTACCGCTATTTTTATTTTTATTCTTCATTACAGGGGTTCGCTTTGGCCTGGGGAGTTAATTTCAGCATATGCTTTGAAGATATCTGGGGCCATCTAGCGTTGTGAATGGGTATAATGTCTATGTAAAACGACCCCCACTTTTTCAGTCTTATTTCAATGCAAAAACACCGTCTTATATTCGTGCCAATACGGTAGTTTCTGCACTAATTTCAATCTTACACGATTCACACAAATGATATTTTACAGTTAAATATCTGTCACCATTTTCATGGAAGGCCACTGCTTCCCTACATCATAAACCGAGTAGCGGCCTCGCCGCATTAAAGCCCATGTTCAATAAAATAGAAAAACGTGACCTGACTCCAAAGGTGACACTGCGCATAAAGCAGAGGAGGCGGCTCGTCCTTAATTCGATTTGCTCAATGTTCATTTCGGGCTGCTTCGAACAAACATGGCCGCTGTCGCTTGGCCGGCGTTCAATGTTAATGGCCTGATTAGCGCTTCCCTCGCCGTGGCCATTTATTGAGGCCCATTAGGCGCGCGCCGCTATGCCCTGCTGACTCAGACGCACTTAGTAACAAACAGTATTATTAAAATGGCCATCAGCGCCAAAATCTATCACAGGGAATGGCCAGTGAGGTCATAGCCGAGTGTACCCCGAGTGGATTGCCTGAAAGGGGAGCCCATAAATCCACATTCATGGCTTATTAGCAAGATATCTCCCAGTACTCTCACGCGTCTTGCGGTTGGACTTTGTCACGTCACGTAGAACTGGCCGACCCCGGC
Source organism: Syngnathus floridae (assembly GCF_059516105.1). Lineage (NCBI taxonomy): Eukaryota > Metazoa > Chordata > Actinopteri > Syngnathiformes > Syngnathidae > Syngnathus > Syngnathus floridae. The sequence continues at coordinate 5,599,050 of NC_142432.1, read as the reverse complement.
TTGAAATAAAATCCCTCACTTTAATCCAAAACTGGAACAGCGGATGCAAATTAGGCACAATCGTCATCTAGTCTCAGAATATCTTCCGTGTATGGTCCCGAGAAATAAATACAATCAAAACATTACGTGACCTTCTCCAATCAATAGACAGCTAGCAGATTCGGCAGCATGCCCTTTGCGTAATACGATTAGCAAAGACTTCCGTCATCTGGCCAATCAGAAGGTACACTAAAAGACATAATGGCGTTTGATTGGACATCAGCGCGGCCGGCTGGCGGCGAACCGATTTGTAATTGAACAGATGAGCCGTTCGCAAAGCGTCTCTTCTCGCCGGGCAACCGCAATGCAGCGTTGCGTCGTGCTTTGACGATGATGAATCGCCCGCGGCTTATCGAAGAAGAGCTGGCGCGCGGCGTCGGCTTCAGCGCTTGATGCCTTGTCAGTCATCCCGTCAATGCTTTTCAATGCGACTAATCCCGACGCGCTTTAATTCCGCGTGGAAATATTTGGCGGGAGCTTCCCCATCCTGACAGTCAGTCAGCAGCCGGGCGAGCCTGACGGACGCGTGTCGCACGCGTTTGAGCAGCCTTGTTTATTTCGTGACCTTTTCCATGTAATATGGAGGCGCTCTTTTGAAAGCCTTCCCCGTCATTAGGTGACTGCGCTGAATGTCGACAAGGTCCACGCTGATCTGGCACCATACTTATTGTGACCTACCGTATTTTCCGGACTATAAGGCACACCTAAAAACCTCAAATTTACTCAAAAGCCGACAGTGCGCCTTATAATCCGATGCGCCTTATATATGGACCAAATTCCTAAATTTAAACTGGCCCGAAGCATTGTGTCATGAAATCAGTCATAAGTGGCCCGCTGAAGACTATGAATCATGAATCAAAAAGACTATGCATCATGTGATTATAAAGTAATTTGTTGCGTCAGAAGTTGAAATAAAAAAAGATAAAATGGAGAATGATTTGACTTGGATTAAAAATCTGACACGATGCATTAATGGTGCGCCTTATAGTCAGGTGCGCCTTATATAAGGACAACGTTTTAAAATGGGCCATTCATTGAAGGTGCGCCTTACAGTCTGGTGCGCCTTATAGTCCGGAAAATACAGTAGCTTCAGTTAAAACATACTTTAAAGGAAAAGTTAGAGTTTCAAAGTAGGGTTTTAAAGCCAGTTCATTTCCCAGGTGTACACACAGTGACAACAGCAGCCAGTTTGCTTACAAAAGCAAAGCCGGTGGAAAAAATAAGAACAAAAAGTAGTGTGTATGAACCCAACGATCCAGCTGTCACATGTCAGCCGTCAGCAGTGGCGTGTCGCTGCTCGTGCGTGTGGGATGATTGACAGGCGGGGAACAATGCCGCAGGTGAAGGGGGACTTCGCGGGGATGCTCCCCATCTGGAAAAGGCACACGCCGACAAGAAAACAAAAAGGTGACGCTTAGAGGTACACTCAGGTTTTGTGCGAGTCGGGGAAATCAAATTTAAAAACAGGAAATACAGGAATTTAAATACAGGAAGCCTTTGTTTATAGCTTCATGCTAACACATGATGAGAAAGTCCATACATGAGCTCACAGACTTTAGCATAGATGTACTCGACATAAGAAAATCATGAGATTATGAATGTTTACGATGTCAATACATATTAAAAAAAAGGTGTATTCGCAAATTTGTTTTTAGGTATGCCTTATAGTCCGGAAAATACGGTAGTTGAATAAAACTCCGTCAATCAACGTGTTTTCTTTGCTTGTACCACTATCTGGTCTTGAGACCCTTTTCTGGCGTCTAGACCAGAGAACACTCATGCTGTGAATCTGAACCTCTTCAAATGTCTTGAAATCCAAATCTGGAACAAGACATGCTTATGATCTGTAGTGCAACAACGTGACTCATTTGGAGGTGTGACGCCATTTTGCCTTTGATTGCTGCAGTACAGACCAGAAAAAAAGAAACCCAGAACTGGCCAAAACCTTCATGACTTGCAAGCCTACTTTAAAATGATCGACTAGCTACAATCAGTTGTACCACTTAAGATTTAAAGGTGGCGAGGAAGCAACGATGATTGCCGCCCAATTGACTGTGTAGCATAACAGCGTCAGAGATTTTTTTTTTTTTGTGTGTGTGTGCGGTTGGCAGGTGATTGCATCTTCAAGTCCACAGGGAGCAATTGGACGTCAGGTTAGCAATTTACTAGCCGTATGACGGCCAATGCAATCGGCCCGCATCTCTTCGGTAATGCGCATTCACGCGAGCTGTCATGGCAGGGTGGCACTTTTCCAGACACCTTTTAGTGTGAAATGCAAACGTCTCCATTTTCATCAAGTGCAGCCCATATTTCATTTTTTTTAACCATATTTTTCACAACAATATGGAATGTCAGCAGACGTTCTCTATCACATTTAGATTATTGTCTGGATTTCTCCATTTTGGATTTGAAAGCCTGACCCCATCTTGCAGCCACAAAGTCAACCCCTGACCTTTCTTTGATACCGTAACTCAGTCTTGAAATCCTTAATTAGAACCCTAACCAAGGCTTCAATCCCACTATTAACACCTGAACCTTAGATTGAAGGCCTAATCCTGACTTTGAGACTAAACTGAAACCATAATACCGATTTAAAAGCCTGACCTGTCTTGAAAGGCTAAGAAGACATGCTGCTATTTATCAAAACAAAGGAGCAGATTAATCATCCGAGGGTGTCGAATCAATCAAGGTCATTTCTTCAACGTCGCGAAATGTTTTCACTCCCAGGTCAGCAAATTGTCATCTCGAGAAAACAAAACGACGCAAAGCTTACGACACGGCGCTACTAATTTATATAAAGATTAAGCAGATGGGAAGCCTGCGTTGTGGAAAATCAATCGATCTGTTTTGACATTTCTCGGGCGAGATTAAATTATTGGCGTTGTGTCCCTCGGCTGGTCGCTTTCCTTCTTTGCGTCCGTCCCGTCGAGTCCTGGCCACTGAGGGCCTTTTTCTTGTGCCGGGCCTCTCGCTGGGAATCAATGTGGCTGATGGAGGAGTGGCTGCTCCGCGTTTCAGTCAGGAAAAACTCCCGAGAGGACGCCGACGCTTAGCTGATGAGCGTTAGCCGGGCGAGAGTCGATGGTGCGAGACAATGAAATTGGGAGCACGTTGTGACTCAGCCTTCTATTAAAGCCTGAGGTCACACACTTATTGAAATATCGATCCAAGTGTGGTTTGTGTTCCGACGGTGGACGCGCATAAAGAGTGTCGACGTGCTTGAGTACCGACCGCTGACCTCCATTTACAACCCAAACGCTTATAATTGTTCCATGACTCTGTCATCATCATTGCCATGTCAATCTAATCTGCCCAAGCCTTTACAATTACTCGTGGGACTACCGTATTTTCCGGACTATAAGGCGCACCTAAAAACCTCAAATTTTCTCAAAAGCCGACATCGCGCCTTATAATCCTTATATATTGACCAAATTCCTAAATTTAAACTGGCCTGAAGCATTGTGTCATGAAATCAATCATAAGTGGCCCGCTGAAGACTATGAATCATGAATCAAAAAGACTATGGATTATTATTTTACGATCATAAAGTAATTTGTTGCGTCTGAAGTTGAAATTAAAAAGATAAAATGGAGAATGATTTGATTTGGATTAAAAATCTGACATGATGCATTAATGGTGCGCCTTATAGTCCGGTGCGCCTTATATAAGGACAAAGTTTTAAAATGGGCCATTCATTGAAGGTGCGCCTTATAGTCAGGTGCGCCTTATAGTCCGGAAAATACGGTACTCATATTTTGCTTGCCTTAATTAATTTATGATTTGAATGACTAATTGAAAAAAACACTATACCTAATACGCATTGTTTATCATGCTTTAAGACAGTACACACTTGATTTTGCTGGAAAAAAAAATTACATGTACAAAAATTGTGTACTTCTCACAGCCGATGATGGAAAGTGTTGGTGATCACATTAGTGCAAAAAATGTGACATAAAAAATCAATAACTGACAGTTTAGCATCCATCACAAATGTAATACATGTTTTGATAAAGTGCAATGTCAGATTGCTATTTTTAGGTATTTATTTTTAAGGGGTGGTGGAACATGACAGTTTTCTATGTGCCTTGGGGGAGGGATCTTGTGAAATGAGCCACATGCTGCATGACCAATTCTAAACGGCGTGATCCGATCACACCAAACAGCAGTGTCGTACACTTTTCATTGGAGTCAAATAAATCTGAAAGTGTGAACTTTCAAAAAATAAATACGGCAGCACTCCCTGTGGATCTCCCTTTATTGGAGCAGACTTTCACAGGCCGGACCTGTGCTGGTCCGGCCCGGGGATTAATAATGGATATGTGCGCTCCCGGGGGATTAGTAAACAGGGACATTATGATGGAGGGTGAGCGGACGGGGCGATCCATCTTGCCGGCGTAATAACGCGCCGCTCTGACTATAAGGGGAAAGTCGCTTTGCACTCACCGGTCCCGTGCAACACCATCACAGCGGGACTGATGAATCGCTTTGGTTGTTTGCACTGCGCTCCACGCCATCGCCATCGCGACGGCGGCAATAATAAATTCTCGTCGCTCGGCGAGTGCTTTTTTGTGCCTTCGTGTCAACATTCATTAGCATTTAGACATGCGAGCACAAACGTTTACTTAGCAGATTAGATGAACGAGGGCCAAGCGCTCTGCACTCGGAAATACTCATCGGGGAGATTACGGGAAGTTGACGCCGATGTGCGGAAGGAAGCCTTGCGTGAAACAAAAACATTGAAATGTTTGAACTCAGGCGTGAAACCCGACTCTGAACCCTTGCTGGAAACAAAAAGACTTATTTTGAAACCCATTCTGATCCCTCAACCTGCCTCAAATAATTTTCCGTGTTGATGGAGTGACTCAAAATCAGCCAGACAATAGAAGGTGTTGTCGGGGCCTTTCCGCCATCAACTTAACGAGTTCATCAGTTAAGGCTGAAAATGAGCATGCCAAAGAGAAAATGAGGTTACAGCCAAGATCCGCAAAGTGTGTTGTTTCATCACGGCCGACGCCGCTGTTGTCCAATAATTAGTCCGACACGAGAAGATGTCACCGCGTCTTATTTTATTTACAGAGCCACAATAACCAACATGAGCTTACGCGGTCTCCTCGGCAACCTCGGAAATTAAACATCATCGGCCCCACTTAAGAAAACGACATTAATGCAGCGGCGTTATCGTCCGAAGTCTTAATCAGTTTGTTCTGTGTAAACGCTAATCCAGTTAGCGGACGATCAAACGACGTCTCGGCGCTTCATTAACGCTCCGGCACGCATGCGCGCTCAAACAGCCGCTACCGAGTCGTCTCAAAGGCAAATATGTCGTTATTTCATCAGCCAAAGTGGTCTTCAAAGACTCACTTTGCTTTCAAGATATCATTCCGAGAATCGGTTAAACCAACGCCGTCCACCCGAGGAGTATTTGACACCCTTGTTTGGATTTTAAATTCAATTTCCTGGCAGGAAGTTGTGCATTTACGAAAAAAGAACAATAAAATCCAATTTCAAAATCAGCTTTCGAGCCAGGTTTAGTTTCCTAGTTGTGTTTTTAGTTCTCGATTTCTCTGGCATGGCTCCTTGAGACTTTTTTTTTTTTTTATTATAATACACATTCCTACCAAATGTCATGTTGCTCAGTCAAACTGGCTTCGGGGGTTGAATTTTTGAAAAATTCTGCATTTCCAGCAGTAGGTAGGAGCTACTCCTGATAGACACGTCTGTCGAATATCATGTCGCTCGGCAAAACTGGCTGCGGGGGCAAAACGATGCTCTCTGGATGAAGAGGAGGAGGGCAAGTGAGGCCTGGGGGCTCCCTGCCTCCACTCCCCCCTCCCCCGCCCATGATGGAGTCACCAGGAGGGAGAGTGTAATTGTTCCTGGAGAGAAGAAGCAAATGGGCAGAGCAGCGAGGAACGAAGAAATAAAGAGCTGCAGCTTCAAAGCGGCGTCGCGCAAACCAGTGACTCACTTTTGGATATCTTGTTTTCATTGCAGGCCAGAATCATCTTATTGTGAGAGCGGTCGCACAATATGGCGGCTTAATTGAGGAGGTGCAACATATTTCTATTCTATTAGATTAGAAAGCAGTGCCCTCAGGTGGAAGCATCAATTACTACAAAGGGTTGAAGCGCTTCATTGGTCCTTTGGAGCCACACGCGCACACCCACACACACTCCCCGACATCCACACGGCCACGGAATCCATGTTCCAAGACTACGCCACGTGCCCATCCATCCATTTTCACTCATCAGATTGGTGCCCTGGCGGGGTCCACACTTGAATAGTCGCCAGCTCCCTTTACGGGCACATCTTAATGGAACCATTATTTAAGGGCAGTTTTTCCATTTTCCGCGGTGTTAATGTTGAAATTGTGCATAATGTTACTGTGCCTATTGGATACATTTTTCCCCGTTTCGATGTCCCATTATGGAATGGGTGTCAAACTCAAGGCCCGGGGGCTAGAAACGGCCCGCCATATCATTTTATGTGGCCCGCAAGGACAAACTGCGCATCGACTTTGTGTCATTACCGTATTTTCCGGACTATAAGGCGCACCAGACTATAAGGCGCACCTTCGATGAATGGCCCATTTTAAAACTTTGTCCTTATATAAGGCGCATCGGACTATATGGCGCACCATGAATGCATCATGTCAGATTTTTCATCCAAATCAAATCATTTTCCATTTTATCTTTTTTATTTTAACTTCAGATGCAACAAATTACTTTATAATCACAAAATAATGATCCATAATCTTGTTGATTCATGAGTCATAGTCTTCAGCGGGCCACTTATGATTGATTTCATCACACAATGCTTCGGGCCAGTTTAAATTTAGGAATTTGGTCCCTATATATGGCGCACCGGACTATAAGGCGCACTGTCGGCTTTTGAGAAAATTTTAGGTTTTTAGGTGCGCCTTATAGTCCGGAAAATACGGTACTAAAATTACAAATTGTCTTCACTGTAAAAAAACATATTGTTTGCAATTTTTATTACCATTTCTCTTTTTAAAGTATTTTAACAGTTTTTGCTAGTCTCTGATTTTAAAACTCGTTGTTCATCAGTTTGTTTTGTAGCCTGTACTGTACATCAAAGACGTTGACAATCATAATGGCCCTCAGAGGGAAACTACGATGCGGCTCGTGACAAAAATGAGTTTGACACCCCGCTACAGTATTTGAATCTTGGTCATGCCGGCGGTATCTGGAGAGCTAAGTACATTTCATCATGGTACTTGTGAACCCCGAGCCTTAAGGTGGATGTGCTTGCAACTTCGACTTGCATTTGTGTTTTATGAAAAAGCTGCCGGCGAGGAATGACAAATTGCTTTGTGCAACAGACCAGTTTGATCTGATTGTTTTGGTTGTGAGGACATTGCTTAGCCAAACAAATGGTCATGTCATCATCCACGTTGGAAATGCCATCTGCACTTGGAATGTGATGCGCAAGTGTGGAAGCTGCCAAAATAACACCAAATGGGCTGTTTTTAACCAACATGGGATACAATAAGTACCGTATTTTTCAGACTATAAGTCACACTGGAGTATAAGTTGCACTAGCCTTAAAATGCACAATAAAGGGAAAAAAGATATATAAGTCACACCAGAGTATAAGTTGCACTTTGGGTGAAATTTATTTGACAAAATCCAACACCAAGAACAGAAATGAACCAGCAACAACAAGCTAAACAATACGGTATGCTAACGTGACATAAACACAAACGAGGAGCTGAGAACGGGCCTGAAGTAACATTAACAGTAATTCAAATAATTATAACATAAAGAACACGTTTATCAAACCATCTGTCAGTCCAAATCATTAAATCCATCGAATTCTTCATCCTTGGTGCAAAAAACGCCACATATGCGGCGGGCCGCTGATGCTGGACCCGTCGTCAGTTGCAGTTCAAATTATTCCACAGGCGCATATTACTAGCTATAAACTATATATCAAATAACACTAATATAAACATGAGAGCACCCTCATCTGGTTTACTATGAAAATAACATGTGAAGTGAATCTACTTCACAATGACGGGAATGACGGCATGAATATGTGTGAGTGACCAAAAAAAAATTGTGTTAAAAATTTCACATGAATTGCTCCTGAGTATAAGTCGCACCCCTACCCAAACTATAAAAAAAGGTGCGACTTATACTCCAAAAAATACGGTATTCTTTTAGACATGGGCTCTTGAGATTTTTTTTGTGGGTCTACATTTGACGGACATGTCTACCAAATTTCATGTAGCTCAGTAGAATTGACCTCAGGGATTAAATTTTCAAATAATTATGGATGTACCTACAAGGAATACATTTGAAAATGCTTTCCTTATATTTTCGTGCCAACCATCGCATGAGGTGTAATTAAGCCTTTTTCATACATATGTAATTTTCTGGCGCTCGTGGCGCGGCCCGTGATGTCGAACAATGATGCAATGACGAAAGGTGCGCGCACTCGCCGACCTCGCATCCGTGTTTGTTCCCCGCTGTTCTGATATATGTAATGAATTCACGGCGGCGGTGAGTCAGTGCGGATCAAAGAGCAGCCTTCGCTCGGAGGTTGTGCAACCCATGTCAAACACACACACATGCCAGGTGTTTCTAAAACCATCACACTTCACTTTTTGACCACCCAGGGCAGGAGAGCTGGCCCAAAATAAAACCCCAAGACAATATAGCACTTCCACAATGCGCTAATGAGCGCTAGCGATGCTGGCGCGCTTTCAAAGGGTTTCCATGACGATAGCGGTGCAGTGTTGGAGTCATGACCACACAGGCTGCAAAGAAAAAAATAAACTCGTGCTACTTCGTGGCAACTAGGAGCGCATCAACAGTCCAATTGTGACCTCTCACAATTCTGACGTCGTAGAAAACATCCGACCTTACATTTGTCGGTCTCTGTGAATCCATCAAGAAGCTGCAGGCTCCTCCTGGCTCATCTCCAATGGCTGTTATCTCATGCTACATTTGCACCATAGCTGACAACCAGCGGTCAGACATATTTAATATATGCAGCATCTCAGAATTAAAATGTATCATCACATCGAGATCAAATGTCGTAGCTACTTCCAAACGCTCGGTATAGTTTGGACATTGCGGTTTTGCATGCATGCCGTCCATCTGCAAACTAATGTCTGGTCACGGCAGTCCATCTCCTGCTCTGAATTATATTGTCTCGGTTCTCCCCTACTGAGAGCGTAACCCCCCAGTTAACAGAGCAAGCGCTCACAGTCGGTCCGCTTTGATTACAAATGCAAACATCCCGGTCAAGTCGGCTATTTCCATGCAAGAGATGGCTCGTTCATTCTGATGTTGAAACAGGACCACCAGGAGGTCCTTAAAGCAAGCCCGGCGCCACGTCTGGCTTGGGTTATTCATCGGCTTCTAAAGTGCTACTAAAGAGCTCTCCGAGGACCGTTAGACGATTGCGGATTCACACGTGGGCCGCTTGAACTCACAACACCACCACGATGAATATTTCATTCCGAAAGCAGACAACGAGAACCGATGTGACATCACTTTAACTTTTGTTCGGTCTCTATTGACAAGGCCGGATCGTAAGTGCTCAATTTCACGGCCGATGGGGTTCGCTAACGGCTGAGTCGTGTTTTCACCGGTTCTTCCACTTTCAAGAACTGACGAGCTGCAGAAGTCAAAGATCTAATTTATCGAAAATTTAATTAGGTCAGCAAATATGCAATTTGGAGGTTGGGTTTTGAAATCTAGGTTTATGTAATATGTTTTCCGTGTAACACAATTTTATAATTTTGTCCGCTTTTGATGTTGAGGAACTTTCATACATCAAATATCAAGTTGATGGAGCATCCAAGAAATTGCTACATCAAAATTAATAACAATAATAATAATGATGGCACAATTTCTTAAAGATGGCATGTATCGCAATCTTTTATTGAGTGAGCCCAGATCACAGATTCCTAATGGTCGGACTAAGTCAATGGTGTCAAACTGATCTTTGTCACGGTCATTGTTGCTATGGTTTCCCTGGCAAGGCCGTTATGACTGTGAGGTTTCAACTTATATAAATGTATGATTGACTATCACTTATACAAAAGAAAAATAGGGATAACTAGTTTCGGAATCAAACGCTAGTAAATTGTTTATTCAACTATTTTTCAATTTAATTGTAACAAAAACAAATCATGAAATATCTCAGTGTTGTTAAAAGTGAAGAAACATGAAGTCGAAGCACATGATTTGCCTTGGAGACCGGTAAAAATTATGTTGTGGGCCAGATTTGGCCCCTGGACCTTGAGTTTAAAACCTTTGGGCTAAGTGAATTTGAGCACTTAAATTTTTTTGATCTGGCCAAGGCCTTACAAAGTCTTGAATTAGATATATTTTTCTAAAGCTGCAGATACCCTAATCTAAAGTACTGATCCATCTAACCCTAACCCTAACCCTTACCCTAACCCTACACTTCCATGTTGAAGTCCACCATCCCATCATGAAGCTTCAGAAGAAGCTGCAGAAAAAGAATTCAGATTATGATTTTTTTTTTAATCAGGAAAAGGAAAAAGGAATGTATGAATTTTACAAGTACTCTTGTCCTCAAGCCAGTTATTTTTAGAGAGAGAGGTTTTTTTGTCAGGGGCAATCGAGCGCCGGTGGACAGAGGTTTCCAATTACGCCGCAGTGGAGGATGAAACAGGTGGCGTCTTTTATTGCTTTGTGTTAGCCCACCAACGCTAGCCTTAGCGACAAGAGACGCTTGCCGGCAAACGGCAGCATTCGGAATTAGCCCTGAAAATGTCCGTTGGCCAATCAAAGAGGGTCTTACCATCAAAGACACGAAAAGGCACACAAATAACAACTCTTGTTTCATGAATTAGCTCGACGTCCTTTAGAAAATTGCGTTACGGCGGAAGCGGACAAAAGAAGCGTTTCATCTCCAAGGCTTGGCCGGACTTGTGGGATTGGCTTTTTGAATATGAAGGAGACGCAATTTGCTGCGCTGTGCTGGCATCCAAGGCTGACCTGCTCGGGATGAATATTCAAACACTTGATGAAAATTGATGCAAACAGCACTTTACGCAACCTTAACAATTCCTTATCAGCCGCAGCAAAAGCACATTCTGCATGACAATTTTTATCAGTCGGGATATTTATGTGTGTGTGTGTGTGTGTGTGTGTGTGTGTGTGTGTGTGTGTGTGTGTCTTTGCACCTAACTTTTTGGGCCAGTGCAGTCTTGACACTTATCTGATTGACGAGATCGGCTGAGCAGATATTTTGCACTTTTATGCCTCTCGATCAATTACATCATTTTTTTCTCAATCCCTTCCATTGGACGTTACTTTTATGCAAATTTAATCACGGGTCTAACAAACCCTAATCCTCAGAACAGCGATTGGACTAAAATTGTGTGTGTGTGTCCATATTTGTTAAACTGCCGGCAGTGCTTGCCCCTTGTCCCGTTTGGCCAGTGGCTAATCACAAGAGTCCACCCGCTAATCCTCACTATCGCCTGGCCATCAGGAAGCCGCGGGGAGCTCATTTCCTCCAAGAGCCTGGCAAACTGGAAACTTCAGCACGGCCGCAATCCGATTGTTGGCCGGGTGGCAGCAAAGCGGATCAGGTGTCGTGGAGGTGGATGCAGGACGGAGGAGAAACGTTCGTATATCCAGTATATATGTACTGTATAGGGGTTCATGTTGTTTGCGTTCCTCTTCATCTCCTCCTCCTTTTTCTATCTTCTGTCTAATGAATGTTTTTTATGGCAAGCACTGAAAGTCACCAAGAAGGTTGGCGATGCTGGACGGCGCTTATGTAAGTGTTCCAGCTGGTGTGGCTATAAAACGGTGATCATTAGTTGGGCTGGAACGGAAACTCAACGGGGAAGGAGGGCTGGACAAGCTTCTCTCATGCGTGCTGAGACGTTGACTCATCAAGCACATACAGGCAAGCTGTCGGATGCTCTGAGAAGGTCTTCAGCGGCCAAACCCTAATCTTGAAACCTTAATTTGAAACCCTAACGGTGTGTCTGGTTATTCAAAACCTTGTCTTTCAAGTGACTCATTAAACAAAGTCAGTTGTGACATCACAGCCTCCGAATCGAGCCAGTTGCTATCTGCAGTCAATTTGCAGCCGATCACGGCGCAGAATCGTCTTGCGCCGTTTGCCTCGCCAACAAGTGCGCGGCGTTCGGTGCAGACGCCCCGCTGGGCCAGCTGCTGGCACTGCCGTGCGCTGTGGCGACACGTCTCATGCCAGCTTGCGGACCTTTAATGGTGGTCCAGTTTGTATATTTATAGTCAGGCCGCTCAGGGAGGTGTGGGTAAAGTCTGCGTTTATTCTTTCTACCCAACCGACGAGCACTTGAAATATATTTTTTTGGTCACTGTTAAATGAAATTTCATTTGTTAAAAAAAACCTCAAAATATTGGTGGGCTGGAAACGAACCCTAATCCTAACCCTACCCCCTAACCCTAACCCTAACCCTAACCCGCCTTCCCTAATGAGATGTCCTGACTTGAGCGGTTCGACGCGTTCAATGATTGAGGGAAGGTGACGCGTCGGGCATGTTGCTAACGCGGTGCACATCTGCTTGGGACGAACGCTCGCCATCTTTTATTCATTCGTCTTTTCCATTTTTTATAACATCTTGGTGGGCGAGCGATCAGCGGCGTCCCCCCTCGGGTCCGCCTGGTGGTTTCAAAGCTTAGCGTCCGCGCGACCTTTGCGGACTGGCTGCCCGTCAGCTGCACTCGCTTGTCTTTTGTCCTCTTCATTTTTCATGAGGCTGCGTCATTTTCTCAAGCTAAATTGTTGCCATGGCCTGATTTTCCTGAAACCTGACTTGAGCTTGAAAGTCTAATTTGAAACCCTTCGTCCCGCTTAAGACCATAAATTGAAAGGCTAACCTTGTCTCAAACGGCTCCAACTCAACGCTGCGGTTCAACCTGCTGCATGGCTAACCCACAAAATAAAATCAAGTGATGGGAGTCAATAAAAAGCAATTGTTGCCAGCACCAAAGCAAAAAAATTCTGCCGTCTCTCTGGGGAACTCAATGTTCTTGAGTTACGCCCGTCCAGTTGTGATCAGTCAGACTTCCAGTGGAGCTCATTGCTTCTCGTTGCCATGGCGATGATTCCAGGACCTCACTTTGAAAGGACAATCGTTTTGCTTTTCATTTCAAATCTGAATTTCAAACCTGAAACTTCAATTGAATCGCAAATATGAAGCCCAAAACCACATTGGTGACCCCTCCTGTATTTTTCTTTTTTTTTTTTTTGGTGTTTATTGAGGCGCTGGAATATATTAATGGCATTTTAATTCATTTTGATGGTCGAAAAAAAGAAACGAAATCTCTTTGTGTTTGTGTAACGAATGTCTACTGCATGAAAATTGTGTAACCTTTGTGTGTTATGTTGATGTTCATTGCGTGACGTGATTGTGTTTGTGTGACTTGCCTTATCGTTAATGAAAAGAGGCAGCAAAGCTTTTCAAGTGAGCCTTCGCTACTCGCAGCTCACCACGCGCATTTAAGTCCAATCAAACCGTTTTCGGAGCGCATCGGGTGTAATAAGAGCCTCGCCGTGTGCGACTTCTATGAGTCACAAGCGGTGCTTTTCCAGAGTGTCACAAAACAGCTTGAATAATGACGCCTGTTCGGGCTCATGGCTTATTCATACCTGATGGCCCCGGCTAACCATGTACAAACAGGACATAGGGCCATAATCCACGTGGGGTTGTTTGGATGGTGAATCGTATATATACATATAACAGGTGTCGAACTCAAGGCCCAGGGGCCAGATACGGCCCGCCACGTTATTTTCTGTGGCCCGGGAAGACAAATTGTGCATCAAATTTGTGTCATTTACTAACAATGCAAATTATTTTCACTTAAAAAAAAACACATCTCTTTAAAATATTTGAAAATTAATTTAAATTTGTTTTTTAATTATTATTTTATTATTTTCTGTGGCCCCCGGAAGACAAATTTGTGTTATTTATTAACATTGCAAATTATTTTCACTTTAAAACAAATGATCTTTTTAAAATATTTGAAAATTATTTTCAAAATTTTTTCAATTATTTTATTATATTCTATGGCCCCGGAAGACAAATTGAGCATCACATTTGTGTAATTTACTAACATTGCAAATCATCTTCACAAAAAAAAAATCATCCTTTTAAAATATTTGAAAGTTATTTTCAATTTTTTTTGATAATTATTTTATTATTTTCTGTGGCCCCGGAAGACAAATTGCGCATCAAATTTGTGTAATTTACTAACACTACAAATCATCTTCACTTTAAAAAAAAAAACATCTTTTTAAAATATCCACTAATCTGATTTGAAAACTAATTATTTGTCAGTTTGTGAGGCATTCATACATTTATTTGGGTTGACAGTCATAAGAAAAATGTAACTACTATGCGGCCCGCGACACCCCTGATATATGTAAATGTGTATTTATGTGTATATATATCTGTATGTATACATATAAGTTTACACACATGTGTATGTATAGTGATATAAAGATAGACATATATTTCCCATCTTAACTTTTTTTTTGATGCACTGTAAAAGTTCGACAAATTGACGAGAAATGTTGAAGGCCTTTGCAACTCCGAAGAGTACACGAGGATGTCCTTCCTGCATAGCGAGTCGTCCTCATGTCAAGTGCGCAGAGGCTGGATCTAAAGATACGCCGGCTTTGTGTTGGGATTTGAGCCAGGATTGAGCAGTAATGGTTTGCAGTCCCGGAGGATTCCTCTGATGAGGCGCAATTGGACTCATCTGCTCCATCCATCGATTTGTTTTTCGCCGCGTTTCACTTTTCTCATTTTTAACGACTTGTGAAGACCATAATTCTATCGAACAGCGCCGGGCCGCTTCTCATCCTGGCTTTGTTTTGATCGCAGCCTGAAAGTCGTTTGGGTCTTGCTTGCGGAGAGAACAAGAAAGAAAGCGGCGCTGATGGAATTCAATCCTTTTCAGACGGCAAAAGCGTCCGTGTGGATCGTTGGACTAATTGATTTTCATACTGTCCTTCTGTTGATGAACCGTACGGGTCCGTCGCGTTTATTGAAATCATTTTGTGGATTGTTGCACAAACACAAATGTATTCACCGAGGGGCATTTTCTTTGCATTGTGCAATGTCATGAGATCAATCCGGAAAAACAGCAGCATTGTGACATCAAAACGGAACTCAATTATATTTTGGATACACATCTTGCATTTCAAAGCGTACCTAATGAAGGAGACATGTAAAAATGAGCTACGACCTCGCTTACTACTTTGGTTCGATCCATAAGTTTAAAACACCAGAAGCTGACAAGATTTAATATTAGAAAAAGTAAAGCTGAAAAAGTAAAGCGGTTGACTTTTTCCGATTCAGATGACTCTCCAAAGGACTCCGACGGTTGAAGTTCATTAAGGCGACATTAAGTCACTGAGGAAAAGAGCAGCACTAGCGGGATTCATTGACATTTTGCGCTGACGATAAATCCTTTAGGAGGGAATCAAATCGGGTCTACATACCAGACCGAATGGACTTCTTCCCCCGCGGAAGAAAGCGTGTGACCATTGATTGCCGTTAACGCTTGGCCACTTATTGTCGGAAGCCGAGCTAGCTCCTCATCTCCATCCCTGTCGCCGCTCTTTGATAAACAGTCTAACAAGGCCAAAGGGACGTTGAGCTGCAGAAACACGAATCTACGGACAACCAAGATGGAAAACTTTCCCTCGAAAACACGGAATATTTTCTTTATCTGGGGGAAAACGGGGACTCAAATGCTAATCACGCAGATACCCACTTGAAATAAAAAATTTGGGCTTTTGAATTAATAACAGTTTTTTTTTTTTTGCTTTAAGATGACTTTGCCACAAATTTGCATGCGTATCAGATTTGATTTGCATTCCTGTGATCCGGAGAATGTATTATCTGCCCGCGATTCAGCATCTCTTATCTGGAGCGCTCCCAATCAATGGAGAGCGCCGCTGAATATGGATTAAGGATGGATATCTGAGGGAGCTCAACTTACATGAACTGCTTTACCCCGCCAACTCTTTTCTTCATATTTGCCTTTGTTAGAGAGCGCCCGGCCTCACGCAGCCGGCTTTTCTTCTGTAGCAGTCTTTCCCAAACTAGCCACGTTTCAAATTTGGAACATCTCGCCAAACAAAACTGTTAAAAAGTTGAAATCATGTTTTGTTTGCTTCTCAGCAGAGTTTCAAAAATATTCCAGCACTGCTTTCAATAGTGTTTCAGAATTTTTTTCAGTTTTTAGTTACGGTGAGGATCCCGCATTTTATGCAAATGTGGGTGGACCTGAAAGATTATACAAGCTCCACACAGCTGGGTCGAGATCGAAGCTCCGAACCTTATGTGCTAACTACTATCGATTTATAGACTCTTAATGTTCCCCACAGTTGAGCAAGGAAATGTCAAATCAACAATGAAAAGCACCCTCAAGTTTGCAAAAACACAAGTGGAAAAATACTGGGCCTTTTTGAGCCGTTTTCATGAATTATCTGTTTGTTTTCCTCTGAGAAATCATGTACAGTAATCCCTCATTTATCACGGATAATTCGTTCCAAAACCACTCCGTGATAAATGAAATCCGCGAAGTAGGGTCACCCTCTCATCTGTACATTTTTTTTGTGTCAATAGATGTATATTTAAGTGCATATATTATTATTAGAACATTCAATCCTATTTTATATAGTAGTTTATTAGAACATTAAATAATATATAATACATAATATAATATATCTCTCTAATATAATAATATATACAATTAATTAATAGTATAAATAACATACAGAAAATATTGTATACATATTGAAAATATAAATATTATACGTGTGTGTTGCCTAACATATATAAATGTGACGTTCTGGGACCTCTAGTGGTCACAAGTTACAATAGCAGCGTTATACGCATTTTGTAGATGTATATGTAGACGTAGCTAAAGTATACATACTGTAAGTATGATTTTAGGATTCTTTTATTATTATGACAACTTTTTTTGGGCTGGAAAAAATCCACGATGCAGTGAAGCCGCGATAAAGGAACCGCGAAGTACCGAGGGATAACTGTAATTGGGTATTTCGACCCACAACAACTCGCAACATTAATATTCCACATTGCACGTCGACTTCCAAATGTACCCCGAGCGATAAACGGCTCCGTCACCGTGAGGACAAAACGCCGACTTGATGCAAAAATATGGCGTTTCTCCGACAAAAGGCAGAGGGGATATCTTGCCGCCTGATAAATGATCCACAAGTCAGGAGGATCTCCGACGAGATAGCTTCCATTCTGCCGGCCGGCAAAGGCGGGAGTGTCAGCCTTTTGGCACGCTGAGTGATTTGGACTGCCAGCACAGAGAAGCGATGAGGACCTTGCAGATTTATGATGCTTTTTTGCCACCACGTTAAATATAGACTTTGAAACATGGCGTTCAGAAAGAAGCACTTTGAAAGCCTTATCTGGTGCAAAGGATTCATGGAGGATGCACACCAAATTCCTACTTGCTCATTTATTCTTATGGGAACCCACACACACCTCTAAAAACGAAGCGAGATTGCGAAAAATCTTCCACTGCTGCCCAAACACAAATAGAACAGGGCTGCAAATCCAAATATTTGTGAAACTCTTCTAAAACACTAGGAAGCACACCTGCTAAAAACGTCATTGTTGACTTAGCTTGTTAGCTTAGGGATGAGTCCCAGTGACTTTCTGCTGAGTCAGCACGGTCCAAGACGCAATGTCGCCAATTATGCCGAAGCCCGCCAGTGTTGGAACGTTCTGGATCCCCCTGAGCCTGCAATATTTCTTGGATTCAGATCACACTTTGATACTTGGATCTCTGCAGTGTATTATTTATCAGGTCTGAGGCATGCAAGTGGAGTCTGCACGCATACTGAACCTCAATTCTGTCCATTCAATCCTTTTCTCCCTCTACCAACTTGTTATCGACAGAAAGGCGAGGAAAAGCTTCCGGAGGAGTTGATCATCAAATTGGTCAAAATTAGGCTTTGTTTATTTCACAAACTACGACTTAGCATATTAGAACATTTCATTCCGAGATTGCTTTTCAGACTGTCCTGTCGGCGAAACTTTTCTCTCGATTGTTACGGATGTCCTCTTTCGTCCCTGGCCCGATAAGGGGAAACTAATCTATTCCCACGTCCGGTTAACCTGGAGATGAGGAGACGAATGGGCTCGTTGAAGGTGGACTGCAAGAGGTGATTATACCCTCGCATCTCCCTCAAAGGCGGGTCCGCGTGCTTGACTTTGATCTTCAAAGCTGACCTCGCCTCCTGGCCGCTGATTGATGGATGGGCGCACCATTGGCGCCGGCTTATCCGCCAGGCGGGGCGGGCGAGATGAATGAAAATGTCCTTTATCACGCGCGCATCAGCCTTGTGAGCAATTGTCCTCTTGTGGCCAACGCATTTATCCCCACGCCAACGCTATTGATTAAGCCCCGGCTGATTTCGTCAGCAATTATGACCTCATCGCTAATCAATCTCGTCCCTGGAGACACTGCACAAACGCAAGTGTGTGTGAGTTATCAACCAGGCTGAGGGATCATGGGAATGTTTGGAGGTGCGCTAATGGTGTCATCGGGGACAGACGGTATTGGCGTCTCGTGATGTGTCCCGGCTGTGATCGGACAGATTAACACGACAATGATTGAAGGTGGACAAAGACCAGGTCCGCCCTCCTTGATGACTTTTTTATCGGCCTGCCGTGATTTAAATATTTCTCTCAACTCGGCTTCCTGTTGTCTTGTGGTCCACATTCCCCCTGTGGATGACTTCCCTAGTTTTTGTAGCAGTTTTACAAATGGAGATTTTGGTTACTAAATTGTGTGTCGTGAAATGAAGCTAGCAGTTTGGCCTATGCTGGACCTAACTAGTCCTTGCTCAAGTAGCTTCCATAAACCGTGGAGAATTTATTTGGCCTGCCAATCCATGGAGAAGAAAATCAGAGCAATTGTGGGCTACAAAAATATTTGTAGCCTTAGCTCAGTGCCACTCTCCATGAAAACAAAGGCTTGAAGGCTAGATCCAAAGTCTGTGCAAATTTGGACACCGGCATGTGGTCGAGTCATGTAACCTCCAAATTCGGCCTTCAAATATGGACACGGGATTGGACGGAAATGTGACCGAGCATGACGAAAACGCCTAAAGTCTTTCGTCTTGTAAAATTTACAAGCTATTGATTTACGATGTAAATAGTTATCTGCAAAATTCAGTTCGTCAAATCTCAGTCTGAGACAAGCCTGTGACTAAAAACCCGATAACTTGTTTTTTTCTATGTGAGCAGGTGTGAGATGATCGTTTTTCAAGGGGTTTTTTTTGTGTTCAGGTCGATTGTTGTTCATGGTGATTATTTTTTTCACACCTAATCAGGATCCATTGATTGCACCTGGCTTCATCTAACACACCTGGTGACAATTCCACAGGGTTGTATAAGGAGGAGTTTTGCTTCTGCTTCTCACATTCGCTTGCTGGCTTCACAGTGTCAACATTATCAGTTGTTGTTTTTTTTGTGTAGTTAGTGTTGTTCCTAGGTCCTTCATTGTTGTCCACCTTTTTGTAGAGACACCCAACATTCATTTCAAATTGGTCTGAGGTCCAATTTTGTTCCTCTGTAATTTGGCTATTTCTTTTCGGGGTGACAGAGTTCCCGACTTCTTTTCAGAAAATACAATTTCTTCACTGTTCCCATCAATGATACCATAAACAAATAGTGTTAGTAATCATCACCAGTGTTCCAACATAAGGTGACACTCTATTTTTTTCCAAAGGTTTTTTTCTACGTGTACTGTTTGACTCCGTCCTTGGGGGACGTGAATTGGCATGGTCGCAAATCGAGGCAGGGTCCTTCTGTCAGGCTACTTTCAAGTGCCAGGGCTCCTTATGAATATACATTTCAACAAACCAATAAAATATATAAATAAATCAAGATGCAACCTTCATAACAATGAACTTGTGTATCATCTTCACTTTAATAAACACCTTGCGGACGCGCGCCCACTCGCAATGCTTGGCCTTGTTAGCGCAGCTAACACATTATTATTAATACATGCTAATTCATGCTTTGTTTATTTGACTTGGGAACTCTTCTAAGTGCTTTTCGTCACATTAGCCATGAAGTCAGGCATTCCAAAAATACCAACAGTCCCTCAATCCCTCAACTAACTTGTACTCAGTGTGTGTGTGTGGTAATGAAGTTCAAGCACTCTATTACTGTACCTGAATGGATTTCTCCAAATTTCAGGTTCTTGCAGAATCAGTGATCCATGGCCTTGTTCACAAATGCTTTTCTGTTTACTCCGAGAAAGATCCATTGAGTGGATATGTGGCCTTGTCGTATAAATCGCAAGCCAGTCTTGGTGTCAAAGAATTCTCCTTGTAATCTGAAAAAGCTGAGTTTTCCTTTTCATTTGTTTGTCAGTTAACATGAGCCCAGTCAAATGCATGTATTTTTATTCCAGTCAGTAATTTATCAGTATTTTGTACCAGTCTTTTTTTTTTTCTCCACAAGTATCAGTACAGTACTTATAAATGTACCGACATTGAGTACTTTAGCTACCTCTGCTCTTTTCCCACTCCCGCTGGGATTCCCGCCAACAACCCCTGGGGGATAGGAAATCAATACGGCGCTCGGGAATAAGAGTTGGAGCAAAGCGGTTGAAGTTAATGAAGGCGCTGAGATGTCCGGAATGTTTACTCGCTGCGTTTCCCCAAAAGACACTTTGAGGGATTTGTGCGGTATCGCGGGTGTAAATGAGCGCGGTATTTCGACAGGGCAGCTGATGTATCACTGAGCTCAGCCAAAGTGACACACTCACCTCGCCTCGCTCGGCTCTCTCAACACTTTTAATAAATTGGCTCGCTCGCACGCCATGTTATTGATGGATGGTGCCGGGTCGGGATCTTTATCGGACCGCGTTAACTCGACGGGACGGACGAGCGAATGTGGACGCCACGCCAACAGTGGTCAGCAAACTGTATTTATGATGGTGAGGGAGGAAGATTGTGTTTTGTTGCGTACAGGTCTATGGAACGTATTTCGAAGTATCTTTTTAGGATTTTATTTCGTGTTCTGGATCAAATCCTGTTTTGACTACGTGATGAGCTTATTGAGGTGATTTGGTCGTCGTCGGTGTGGTGAAGGTCACTTCTGAGCAGCGGTGGCATTACTAATTAGGCGTAAATCAAATTTAAATACGAGGTGGAACGCGTGGAACCTCGAGCGTCTGGTTTGATCGGACCTCTGGCGTTCGTGGCAGATGATTTTTGTCAGCCGTCATCTGCCGCGTGGCAGATGTCACAGCACGGACTGTCACGGTGATGCATTGCTTTTTCCGATGGCCGTCGGCCGCGGGCGGTGCAACTCGTCCGAGTGCCTCGAAGGTCTTGCGCCGCTGGTCCTGTTTCCCTTTGGTGGTTTTGCGTTGTCCTTTGTTTGTCTTAGAGCAGGGGTGTCAAATTGCAGTCATAGCTTCTTTCGGAGGGCCATTATGACCCTAACCCTAACCCTAACCCAAATAAATGTATGAGCACCTCATATTATATACAGTAAAATCTACAAAACAAACTGACAAATAACTCGTTTTCAAATCAGACGAGTAAAAACTGGTCAAATAATTAAAAAATATATATATTATTAAAAGTGAAGACAATTTGCAGTTTGCTAGTAATGACACACGAATTTGATTCACAGTTTGTCTTCGTGGGCCACATAAAATGATGTGGTGGGCCGGGCCTTGAGTTTGACACCTGTGTCTTAGACTTATGCGCTACTATTGACCTCAAAGTACTTGCACTGAAATATTAACTAGAAATGATTGCAGCATGGCTTGTTGAGCAACGACTGAATTATCAGTCATATCTCGGGTGCGCTTTCATATGCACCAAAGTGAAGAAAGCGTTGCTATTGCAGCATCGCCGGGGATTTCTCATTTCCATAAAACGAGCATGGAAATAATCCAGGTGAATGATAATTGACGGCACCAAAGGCCTATGCGCCGCGTCTCGGTGAGTGATGGCGACGGCGGCTCGCTACCCCGTTTCACCTTCAGGACTGACCTTGTGATGTTGATTCGTCGCAGATAAAAGCTATGAGCCCCTCTCAACGCCCTGCCAAGGACGTAATGTTATTCTTTCACTGGCCTTTGCTCATTATGCGAGTCTGGGGAGGCAGCTAGCGTCTCCCGAGAACGCCTGCACACAAAACGTGACGTCAACAATACTTATTGTTAGCGCTAATGATGATGACTTATTGATTTAGTGGAAAACGCTCATATCAAACCTCGGGCTCTGCTGTCGTCAAGATGAATTAAAAAAAAAAAAAAAGAGAGAGAGCACGTTCTCTGAAAAACAGAGTGTCATTAATCATTAGACAACAAGAATGTTGATATCCATTTACAGCCATCAGGAAATCCCCCAAGATGCTTTGCGATTTTATCCCTTGGATAATGTTCAGTTCAGGAAAGTATTGTTTGGAAATAATTGATCCTTGCAATAAAAATTATGAAAAGTGTTTATTCCTGTAGAATAAAGGCTCGCAACGCCCTGAGAATATCATCCCAAATAATTGACTTTCCTTTCTACAATTTACTGACCATGACAAAGGAAAGGAAGCGTGACCACAAACCTAATCAAACTCTCATTTGCCAAAATACTCTCAATCATAGAAACGTCCAAACAATCAATACTGTTTCTACCTCTGCAATAATTTGCAAATTATTAGCAATCACAAATCGACACTACCAAACTGAAGAGGCGAGAAAAAAAAAAATGGGGAGAGAGCGATAAGCCCGAGACTACGCTTCGGTGTCAGGGGTGGGTGCGGTGTCGTCGGGGTCGTGGTGGTGTGTGGGTGCAGTACGAGGGGGTGGTGTGCAATTGCTGCAAAGATGCGCTCAATGCTTGAAATTCATTAGATATCAGCGGGGGACAAAGCACTGACAGGTGTTTATGCAAATCGCCCGCCAATAGATTCATCTGGCTAATGGTGGGAAGCTGCGACTCAGAATGATGCGGGCGAGGACACGTCGGTCCACTTGTGTAGTCGCGAGTACATTGTGCGAGCGTACACAGAGTAATTGTTGAGGGCTAACTGTTGTTGTGCTACTCTGGAAACATATGGCGCATCTTTTAAAATTCAATCATATGCATATTTTCTTCTTGTTTGGACACTTTAATGCATTTTAATGGCAGGTGGCATCCATTTGCATATTTTCGCTCGCCTCAAGTGGATGTGGCATTTGTAAGCGTTTCAATTAGATGACACCCCCCCCCCCCTCTTCCCCATATTAAATATTAACGTTATGTAAGATCACTAGCTGGGATTGTGTCATTCATCATTCATATCAGATCAGACTGAAAATAAACAAAAGGTCAATCCAAGACACCATTTGCTATTCACAAAAATCAAACTTGAAAAGAAAACGGAGCACGGTGTTTACATGAAGGGATAGAGACAGAAAACGTTGAGCGCTAGGTCGGAAACCGGTTAAAAGGGGAACATGGTGCTTCACCGTGTAGGAGGAGTTCATTGAACAAATTGTTTGTTTTAAATCCTGAGTCTATATTTCTTGCACTTTAGAATCCACTTTAGTGTTTACAGGTTACGTTTGGGGTTTGGGATTAGGTCCAGATGAGGTGAGGGTTAGGGTTAGGGATAGGGCCCGCGGGCCTTGACTTTGACACCCATGGATTAGGGGGTCGCGGTTTAGGATTCACAGTAGTGTATGCAGTACAGGGTTAGGACTAGTGGTTAGAATCAAGGATTAGTTGTGAGTTTAGGACTTGGCAGACGGATTAAGATGAGGGTTCACAAGGAAACTCGTAACTCGGTCCTCGGCTGGGTGAACGATAGAAGGAAGGGCCCTGGACGGCAGTCGGTCCCGTGTTGTCTCATCCCTTTGTTGAGTTATTCATCAAAGGATCCTCGCGGATGACTTGAATGGAGAATATGGACATGGTCTACAAAAAATACAACATTAAAAGATGGCCACACTTAAGCAATGAAAAATCAGAGACAAGGTGGCAGAGTTTGAGAAGTTCCTCTGTCACGGTGACATCAATTAACAGCAGGAGCCTGATGAATATTCAAGCGCTTTCATTTCCTGTCACATGGGAGTAAAGTGGCGGCCGTGCACGCCTCTTCCATCTTATTAATGACTCCTTGACTTTGATCTTCCAGCAACTCTATTTGTTGCTTTTTTATTTTTTATTTTCACAAAACAAGTGCAACGGGAAAGTAGTCAGTCAGGGGGGGTTGCAGCCTTGTTGCAAAGTACGAGCATCAAACTACTGCGTATCTGTTCTTAATTAGAAATGTCAACGTCAGCTCCAATGAGTCTGCGTTCCCTTGAGGGAATCTTTGCTGGAAGTCATTTGTCAGAGAATAAACCGTTTATTCATCAGCGTTGAACTGAAGGTGGGAGAGGCTTCATATTTCACGCTTAAATCGTCTTCCTGTCGCAGAGGCTGCAAGATGAATGCAAAGGAATCACTCAATAAGAATCTCACCCATTGTTTTGAAAGTTCCGCCCCTGAAGCCAGTTTCGTTTAGTAACGTGACATTTGGTAGGCTTGTCTACCTGAAAAAAAATTACATTACTGGCAGCTCTTGACGGGTTTTAGGAGCAACTTCCATGAGGCGCCACATTGTCGCAGTGGCAGTTCAAATTGTTTCCGTCCATGACGAGTCATATGAAAGCACTTTTCATAACGTGGCTCAGAGTTACGGTATTTTCTGGACTATAAGGCGCACTGGACTATAAGGCGCACCTTCAACGAATGGCCCATTTTAAAACTTTGTCCTTATAAAAGGCGCACCGGACTATAAGGCGCACCATTAATGCATCATGTCAGATTTTTAATCCAAATCAAATCATTCTCCGTTTTATCTTTTTTATTTCAACTTCAGACAGAAATTACTTTATAATCACAAAATAATGATCCATAGTCTTTTTGATTTCATGATTCATAGTCTTCAGTGGGCCACTTATGATTGATTTCATGACACAATGCTTCGGGCCAGTTTAAATTTAGGAATTTGGTCCATATATAAGGTGCACTGGACTATAAGGGGTTTTGAGAAAATTTTAGGTTTTTAGGTACGCCTTATAGTCCGGAAAATACGGTAGTTGAAGACAGCCACCTCCTAATGGAAAAACGTCGTCATGACCTGCCTATCATGTGATCTTTGCTTTTTTGACATGAGTATTTCTATACAGAGTGGAACGTAATAATCGAGGACTTTTAGGAGCTTGATCCCGACTCTGAGAAACACCGCCCCCCCGCGATGTAGCGCTAACGAGCTTCACGCTGCGTCAGGCGTTGAAGCGAGAGCAATGGAGGGAAGGCGGCAGAGAGGCAGCGTGGCATCTGAAGGGTTAAGGCACCAATGGCGAAGTTAAGGAGGAGCACATGGCTGCCAGTTGACTCGAGTCTGACCCGCCATCGATTGGCCGTCGGCCAGTTAGCCGGTCGGGGCGAGGCCATGCGAGAAGAGACGCAAGCACAATGTTCTGAAGAGTGACAATTCCAGAATGCCTTAACGGATGAGGAACACCTGATTGTTTGTATTTCTTTGATAAGGCTCCATTCCCAAGAGCTTTTCAATTTGCAGCCGCTTACGTCTACTATGGTTTAAAACGGAAAAACTAAAAGACATATGAAAGAGTGTTTTGAGCCAATATCTTTAGTAAACAAAGCCAATCAAAGACACCGTAGAATTCTGTCATAATGGTAAATAAAACCACTAACGCGCCAGTGACGCTCGCCTTCAAAGGTTTCTTTATGTCCGACAGCGTGCGCTCCAGCTCAAAGGAGACACGTCGGCGTGGCGCTGACAACCGATGAAAGCGGCAAAAGCGACATGTTGGATGGCCACGTCGCATAAAAATAATTACGACGATGAATAAATATAGCGGCGCTTGTCACTGACGGGGGGGTCATTGCGTTTGTCAGCAGGAGAAGACATCATTCAACCGTTTCTCTCGTCAACAAAAGGGCTGAAGAGGCGGCACCCACGTGTCTTCCGTCACGTCAAAGTAGAAATCAACACTTCCTCTGTCCCACGGGTGACAAAAGTTTACTCCCAGGCGGTCGCCTCACGCTGCTCCTCGTGTGGCTTGAAAGGAAAGACATGAAGGCAAACAGCAGGACTTTCAGACCTTCAAAATAAAGCACAGTCATGTACTTGCTTTGTTTTGGCAGATAGTCGAGCTACCGCGTCGTTAGCGTAGCAGGTGCTCTCCGCTGGGGAGACGCAAACGCAATATTTGTGTCAAACTTTGGGGAGAAATTCAGTTTGTCAAAAGTGAATTGTTCTCGCGTCTCACGGGATTTGACTGACTCTCTCGCTAGCTAGCTAGCGAGTATAGCCCGGACAGGACAGGTGGCGTCAATTGTTTGGCTAGTTAATATCTAGGGCTAACGAAACAGGAGGTAGACCCACTCCTGTCAAAAAACGTCTCCAATCGCAGCGGGGATTTCAGCGCTGGGGTTAGGGTTAGTGAAACCATCTGTGCAAACAGCAGCATTGGGAGTTTGGGGATTTCAAGACCGGATTAGGGGTTCACGTGGGGTTCGAGGTTTTCAAGACAAGGTTCCGATTTAAACTCCGAGTTGTCTTTTTCGAATTAGGATTTCACACCATGCTTTTTGACACAAGAGTAAGGTTTTCATGTCTAATTTGGGTTTCAAGTTTCCATTTCATAGCTTGACATCAGAACACTCGAATTGTATCTCACCTCTGCAATCAATTACGAGCTTGCTGCCGCTAAAAAATCGGAAATCTAACAGCCAGCGAAGAAAGCCCTCGAGCCTCGTGGCTCACAATTAGCATCAGGAACAACAATGGCTGTTATCTGGCGTAATGTTTGCTTCCTGGAGGCCGTCCGCTAATGAAGCCGCGTTCGTGTTTTTCGCCGCCGGTTTCTTACCACAAAGAAGAATCCTGAAGGAAAGCGGGCGCGCTGATGCTAATCACGTTAAGCTTCTGTTAGCCATCTGTTCTCTCATCTTTTCAAGCGGTATTCTCGCAGTTGATGGACCATCTTGGTGCCGTCCGCCAGGCTACGGGCAGAACGGCTGCCTTCCTTAACGATGCCGCAAGGTTTCAATCCTGTTGGAGGGTTTCAAATACAGGTTACAGTTTTAAATGCTAGGATTTGGTTTTAAGAGTTAAGGTTTCAGAACTGTTTTGGTCTTTTCAACATGGGCCTTAATTTCCTATCAAACAATTCATCTGCATAAGAGATTTTGTAATATTGGATTTGAATCATTCATCTGTTTCACTGGAGTGTTAATTAGTTCTTATGTATTCAGAAGAACAAAAAGGTATCATGATGAAGCACAAGTTCAATAGGTGTGTTTTCTTATCCAAAGTTCAATCACATTTCCATACGGCTACGTGTCATTTAATTAGCTTATTATGCTTATTAATAACATCACCTTTCAACTCATCATTTTTTACGGACACATTCATCACACTCTATTATTACAAGCCCATGTTGGATTTAGAATACAAAACAGCGAACACAATCATTGAAATATTCTGTAAATTCAAAGTTGAATGAGCCTGTTTCGAGCCGTGCATCCATATGCACCACTTAGGTGAGATGAAAAGAATATCGAAAGGCAATACAGCAGATGTGGCCGAGCCCACGTGTCGCTCGTTTTCTCTCACACGCCACTCGGGAATGAAAAATCATAGATAGCATCTTTTGCGTCGAACCATCGAGTGCACGTAATGAGAGTAAATATGTATTTTGGGAAACTCATCACGTTCAAAAAAGAAACTGGACTCTCAAAGATGAAACAAAAATAATCATTTCCAAATTCAAACATATTGTGACAGATTATCCTTATTGTTTTTTCAAGCTTGATGAAAACACCGATAACCTTAGATTTTTAAAATTACGCTAATATCCATCCTTCCTCAACAAGCCAATAAAGATGAGCTAGAGAATATCGAATTGAATGAAGGCTACTCGTGGAAGGCTAGTAGACTGGCTTGATATTGTCAGAATTCCAGCTAACGTTGGGCTAATATGCAGCTCGCAAATGAGACCATACTTAAAACTTTCCGTATAAAAGTTGTAAACAAATAATGGCTGGCCTTCACCTCATCGCCACTCGAAATAGTCGCTAGACGGCCGAGGTTGAAGGTGGCCTCGGCTCGTGGGCGTCGTCTGACAGCCTTTGACAGCTGCCACTCTTTGTCAGTCTTTGGCGCGTTTCCACGCCGGCGAGCCTCAGCTGCTCGGCCGGCGTTTTTATTTTCACCGGCAAATTGATGGCTTCGCGCCTCACCTGTTCCCTCACCTCTCCTGGTTAGCGCTTTAATGTGATTGGCTGCCTGCAATGATGCACTGTGACGACTTTGTTAGCCGCTCATTGGCGTTAACCGGCGTTTAGTGTTGTTACTGAGCCTTACAGGGGAGAAATATTTAAATACTGAATTTAAAGCACAAAAGGTGAATAAATGAAATGTTTGATAATGCCATAAGTTGACGACGTAAAAAAAATAGTGCAAAGGTTCTGTCCTGATGGCCTCTTTGCAGGAGCAAAAATATTGACATTTGAACAAGAACAACTTCTGACATTTCTGTCATTCCTTTAGCAAGCTAACCTTTTCTTGTGTGTTTCCTCACATTAGTGGGTTTCTTAGTCAGCTTGCTAACCTTAAAGCCGCTTTCACGGCGGACAAACCATGAAAGAAATGCGCTTGCAAATTCCCCAAAAAGCACAGGAGCAATACAAAGTATTCTTTCATTCCACATTTTGTTAGGTCACAGCCTTATTTCAAAATGGGATGTTTCGAAAGTACAATTCCACATAGGGCACAGGTGTCAAAGTCAAGGCCCGGGGGCCAGATACGGCCCACCACATCATTTTATGTGGCCCGCGAAGACAAATTGTGCATCAAATTCGTGTCATTACTAGAATTGCAAATTGTCTTCACTTTTAATAGTATCTTTTTTTCTATATTTGACCAGTTTTTACTCGTCTGATTTGAAAACGAGTTATTTGTCATTTTGTTTTGTAGCTTTTACTGTATATAAGGTACTTCGCACCTAAATAGTCATAGCCTTTATTGTACAAGCATAAATCATAAATCAATTACCTCTTAAATCAAAGTACCACTATTAATATGATATATGGACAATATCGGGCGCTAACAACGTCATCACCGGGTAGATTTGCCGTCTCCTCTACGCGGATCCATTCACGTTGGCATGTTTATCCGCCGCCCGTCTGTCAAACTAATCTGCATGCTGACCTTTACTTCTGACGCTTGTCGTGCGAGTCCAGCTCATATCAGATATGAGAACTCGAGCTCTATATTCTCTTTTCCTCTCATATGATATTACAATTCATTGGCAATGTTGCAATGCATTTCCGCAGATATCATCTTTGGTTATTGGGATGTTCCGCCATCGATTATTTGTCAGCTTGTCTAGAGATGCAAAGCTTGAGAGGCAATTTGATTAGCCTTTAGCTTTCTGTGCGGAAACAAGACGTGTCGGGGAGGGAAGAAAACATCAAACTATTCCGCAATTTAATTCTGCGTTCTGTTGCCTTTAATATGTGCAAATACAACCGATAAAGTTAAAAACCGAAAACAACTTTAAGAGTAGTATTTAGCGAAGCTAACGCCAGCCCGACGTGGACTCATACCTATTAGACTTTGGACCATTTTAAATTGAAACGAGATAATCCATTATTCCATTTTCGGACATTTGTTTGGTGGTGTGCCAAGAGATTTTTTTTCTCGCATGAAATGTTTCGTTGCTGTCATGGGATTCCGCATTGGGGAAGAAATAGTTTAGAAATCCGGGAAAGCTGGAATAGTGATGATGATATTGAGTGTGAGCCAATTCCCACTTTGGCAATGACAATCCTATTACACATCCTCGAGTGTGTGTGTGTGTTTGTGCATTAGGTACTCGCTGACATTGATTGAGCATATGTCAAAAAGTGCGCCTGACATGTGCTCGTCTGTCGGTCGCTAACCGGCTTCCTTCATTAGTGACGTGACGGCGTCGCCGCTCGCTTTCCTAAATTGCATTTTAAACAAATGTCAACTTGACGTGGAAAAATATAAGTTTGCCGTCAGGTTAGGTTTCCTTCTGTGCGGGTGTGACACATTATTTTATTAGATTTATATATTTTTATAACACCTTCTCCGTCGCCTCGACCGTCCGCCGTGATGTCAAATAAATTTCGACGTGCATCTCGACATTCGTAACCGCGGTTGACATTTCGGGAAAATACAGATTGGCAAAAAAAAAAAAAAGGTCAAAGTCGCCCGTCAAAGTGATTGGAGGTGTGCGGATTGTGTCTTAATGAGAA
This sequence comes from Syngnathus floridae, assembly GCF_059516105.1. Taxonomy (NCBI): domain Eukaryota; kingdom Metazoa; phylum Chordata; class Actinopteri; order Syngnathiformes; family Syngnathidae; genus Syngnathus; species Syngnathus floridae. Next base: position 5,568,639 of record NC_142432.1, on the reverse strand, counting down.
AGCAAAAGCGACGGGGATGCATCAGCGTTGAAAAGTCCACCATGTGAAACTTTTTTCCCGTTTTGGGCCAGAGAGTGTCACTGGCCTCTTTCAGGATCTTGATCTTCAGCTGCCATCACTTGCTTCTCCATTTTGGTGGATAGTCAGCCCTATTGGTTTGGTGTTTTTTGTCATAAAAAAAAAAAAGTTGCATGTACTCTTCTACTTCTATTAATGGTATTTTCTTGCACCATTCCGGTGAACACCAATTAAGGCCTGCAGTCGGGAAAACGCACGTACTCCTGGACATGCCTGCCCGCGTCGGGATAATTAGGCCGGCAAGACCGGGCTCGTTCGCACGTTGTAGCGCCGGCCGGGAGGAATTGGCGGCGACCTTTTACGGAGGAATAAGAAGCAGGTGTGAGATTGGCAAAAGGGAGGAAGAGGAGAGAGAGAAGGGGGAAAAAAAAAAAAAAAGCTCCCCACAGGGCAAAATAGCCACGGGCATCAGACGCCCGTGGCAAGATGCTTTTAAGAAGAAATGGTAATACCGCTACTCTAAAAGTCCATCGGCCCCCTGGAAGAATCTCTTACAGTAAATGGAATCGCTGCTGGAGCTTACATTGACATTTGCTATATCGGGACGCTCGGAAAAAGTCAAAGTACGAGCTGGGTGACGAGTAAAATCATGAAAAAAAAAGTCGTACAGATGGAGAAGCTGTGTCGGGGACAAACGAAGAACAAAAGTCCAGACGTTCCAGCAGTGAGGTGCCCATACGGATTCCCGCATGGAGATAATGAGATGGAAATTTGGACTTTGACCCCTTGGAACTTAAATGTGCCAGGTGGGAAAAAGGGAAAACTGGGAAACTCTGACAGGCCGTTTCGAAGCGGCGAAACACGACGGTAGTCGGCTTTTCCTTCGGGACCCGTCGCCAGCCGCCCCCCCACCCCCTCCTTTGTGGTCAGCACTCAACGTGAGGGTCCGAAGGGGCGGGCCCTGCTGCTGTCAGATAAGCACAGCGGCGGGCAGACAGGCCTCTGGGACCAGCAAGATGGCGGCGACTGTTATTGTTCGTGTTGTTGTGGCTCCAAACGAGGTTGCAGGCTACTTGATTGCCTTTTTTTTTTTTTTTTCAAAGAAAAAAGATTAGGACTTGTTTGCTTGGAAAAAGGGCAATTTATTCTTGGCAGATGGCATTTTTTTTACATGGAAATAAAGACTAAGATTAAAAAAAGTATTCAACTCATCAATCACTTCTTTTTATTGATTAATAAGACAATGCAGTGTTTTATTTTCCAATTTTTACTGACTTTACCTCCACAAATTGGCTTTATGCTTAATTTTCCACTCTCAAATACTATTCTGGTAACTACAAAAAAACAACTTTAATGATTGATATAAAAATACAGCCTTACTGTTGTAAGATTACTACTTTTAACATGTGGGAAAAAAAAAACTCTTAAGAAAATATATTTTTGCAGTCCACTGGTTCTCTCGGAAAAGTGTGGCGTGGGGACCCGAGCGAGATGTCGAGTGTTATTGTTCCTGCGTGAATGAGTGTCAACTGGATGAGAAACAGGCAGCTTGATTAAACAGCAATAGTCTTCTTTTTTTTTTAAAGCTGACTAATTGGCAGTGTGATGTTCTTCACAGGCGACACAGCGACCAGTCTTGCGCGGCATTATCGAGTCGCCCAGGCGCACGACGGCAAACATCGTCCACGTCATCAAAGGCCGAGCGGCCGGAGCGGAAAAGGTCCCCGCGGCCGCCTTATCTCCCGCAGCCACTCGGAGACGGCGGCAGCAGGCTGCAGCCGCTGGCCAAGCTCTGATGTGAAGACAAGCCAGCTGCCTGCCAAGGTGGGCAGCACAAGAAAGTCAAGCCACTCAGAAAAGGGGGTCACAAGAGGGAAAAAGGAGGGGGGGGGTCGCTCGCTGACTGTGTGGACGAGTGCGTCTTTGGCGAATTAGCACCGCTTGCTCCTTTTGCACGTCGCCACGGCAACAAGGGTGAAGGCAAGATGATGCAGAGAAAGGAGGAGGCGGTTGAGAAAAGTGGCACTGATTGACCTCACGCTATTACTCGGGGTGACACTTCATTACATTTCCATCCAATACATGTTTTTCACATCGTTTTTTTTTTAACCTGCGTTATTTGTTAGCTGGGATTGCTGGACCTTTTTTTTCCAGCCTCCTGTTCTGTTGTGACAAAGCTTCTCTGAGCAAGGTTGCTGATTATTTTTATTTAGTGTCTGCTGTGGCTTCCTCCTCACCACCATCACCATCATCATCATCATCCTCCCTACTGCGTGCAGTTATTTTTGCAAACGTATTTGCTCGACTATGCAGCGTGGGAACCCTTGAGAGTCGGCTGATTAAAAGGGGAGATGTGGGGAAAAGTCGACTGAAAGAGAAGAGGAGGTGTGACGCGAGAAAATATACTCACACAATCACTTTCCATCATGCTAACAGCACTAGCACCAATATGAACGGGGTTCAGCTAATTATGCTTGCCGTTGAGCCAACGCGGGACCTTTTCTTAATTTTAGCCTCATTAATCGACAACATAAATGTCAAAAGTGCCATGTTCTTATCAGACTTTTCTCATCAGCCGTCAATTAGCATTTGCGCGGTATGCTAATGAGCGTGCACATTCTGCAAGCACGCAGCGGTGAGGCCTGTTTAAGCCACCGTTTGACTTGAAACTGAACAAAACGTGCTCGCTAGGCGCTCCCTTTTCCTTTCCTTATTATGCACGGCTAAGAATATCTCGCAGCGCCAAGGCCAAACAAACGCAATTTGTAAAATGGTTTGATTCATGTACACAAGCTTCTGGTTATGTAAGGTGACCAGAGTTGGGTTTCTGAAAAAGAGGACACCTTTTTTTTTTTTTTTTGGGAGTGGGGCTCATTTTTTTGGAGGGAGGCGGTATTTTTTGGGGGTGGTCATTTATGTCATATGTTATGACACAAATGACATGGTGTCTGTATAGCAATTGCATTTATTGGCCCGAATAACACAAAACAACATGTATACAGTACCGTATTTTCTGGACTATAAGGCGCACCTTCAATGAATTGCCCATTTTAAAACTTTGTCCTTATATGAGGCGCACCATTACTGCATCATGTCAGGTTTTTAATCCAAATCAAATCATTCTCCATTTTATCTTTTTTATTTCAACTTCAGACGCAACAAATTACTTTATAATCACAAAATAATGATCCAAAGTCTTTTTGATTCATGATTCATAGTCTTCAGCAGGCCGCTTATGATTGATTTCATGACACAATGCTTTGAGCCAGTTTAAATTTAGGAATTTGGTCCATATATAAGGCGCATCAGACTATAAGGCGCACTTTCGGCTTTTGAGAAAAGTTTAGGTTTTTAGGTGCGCCTTATAGTCTGGAAAATACGGTACAATAACAAAACCATATGTGTACACTGACATTTTCGAGTTTTGTAGTGGTACATTAAGTAAAAAAAGACAAAGGAAATACGGCTATCAGTGCAGCATTTGAAGAAAAATAAAAAAGGGCTCCTCTTCAGTCCTCCTTTTGCGGGGTGCGTTTGCATCTTTATTTGCCACAGACACGTAAGTGCCTGCCTTGCATGTCAAGCACTCAGCTTCATAAGGATCACGACCCTGGCGAAAGCATGGGAATTTTTTTATTCAATTCCTCCGTGAACGTGCATTTTCATTTCGGCATAGCTTGTAAACACTCGGACTCGATTTGAGGAGAAGGGCGTGACTTATTTGCGAATGATACAGAAAAACCTGGAATTGAGTGAAATGGAACGGAATGACAATGTACATGTATTATGTTTGAGGCAGTCCAACTAAATCCAATTTTGAAATTCCCCCCGGACATTATTGTAGGGCTCAAAAGTAGGACACGTCTGGGAAAAAAAAGAACGTCTGGTCACCCTAGCTTATGTCATGATTTATTTGCGCAGAGCATTAGGAAAATCCAAAAACAAACGGTACGAATATAAAAACTAAAAATGTTACAATGCCGAAAGATTGATTGTTTTGTTCCATCGAGCTATCTCACTCGCTTCACTTTTTCCCAGCAGCCGGAAAGGTAAAGCAAAAGCTTTGCCGCAAGAGAAGAAAAATACGCTTGTTTTTGTCTTGTTTCTTTTGTAAAGGACAAAAAGCGCACTCTTGCCTTTTTTTATTTATTTTTTATAATAGCACAAAAATACACACGGCAGTTTCTGTTGCATTTTTTTCACTCTCTTCGGAGGAGCCGTTGTTAGTTATTAGCAGCGGTCAGGGCCGCGACCCCCGCTGAGTGACTCGTTGGCGTTCGCGTGTTCCTCACAATGCCGGAGGTGATGGAGGCGGCATCAGGAGAGCACCGCTGACTCCATCCAATTTTGTTAAAACATTAGACAGGTGTAAGCATTTCCAAACACGCCTCGATCATGATGTACATTTTATTAGGCGACTTAAGTGTGATGTCGTGAATCCAAATGTTTATTGATTAGTTTCATACAACAGTGAGATTAAAGTAAAGAAGCGGTCGCTGTCAGATTTTGATTATTTTTTTGAATGTCATTATTTCTTGCGCACAGGCGCCGTGTCTTCACAAGTCGTTTCCCGACTTCAAAAGGATTTTGACCATATTTGATCGCCGTGTTTTTAACGAGCGCCGCGGGTGGCGGATAAATCTTTTTTTATTTCCCGTTTTCTAATGACGAGCCTTCTCAGAAGCGCGAGTGTAATCCCGCAAGATGAGCCTGCCGCTGGACTTCTTCATTTTGTAATCCGTCGTTGCAGGTTCATCACGCGTGACCTTGGATGGGCTAATCCGCGGGTGGGCGCGTTGCCGTGGCAACCAATTGCGAATAACTGAAAACGTGCTCCTCACCTGTGCGCGTGACGAAACAGGTGTGCGAGAGTCGCATCTAAAGCGAATTACTAATACGATGGCGGCTTGGTCTGGATAAACACAATGTTGATGTCAGCATTTTTATTCAGTTTAATATAGGACAATATATTCATTGCTATTCTCTGAAAATGGGTCAGTCAAAAAATAGATGAGCCGCACAAACAAAACAGAATAAAGGCCATCGAGCAGATCAGACAATGTTCACTGGCCAAATAACTTTTTTGGAGCCGATGTTGAATCTTAAAATCCAATTTTATCCCTTTTTTCCACATGAGCCATGGACAATGCCTTATTTAAAGGAGTGATAAAGTATTTGATTTGATGGAAGCCGTCCTTGAAAGTTTTACTTGGACATTTTTGAATGACTTTAGTCACCATTGAAAGTAAAAAGCTTCGACCTTGCGGGGAGAAATAACACTCAGACCCCAGTAAATTGTAAAATCGATGCAAAATTGTTAAGATGCTTCAATTCAGGTGTAGCTTCTTGTGACTTTTGTGTTTCAACTCTTATCTGACATGCCTACCAAATGTCCCGTTGCTAAGGGAAACCTTTGCTCTGTCACACCAAAATCTTCCTGCATCTTTCTAGTCATGGCTTCTTTTGAGGGTTTACTACCGTATTTTCTGGACTATAAGGCGCACCCAAAGACCTAAAATTTTCTCAAAAGACGACAGTGCGCCTTATAGTCCGGTGCGCCTTATATATGGACCAAATTCCTAAATTTAAACTGGCCCGAAGCATTGTGTCATGAAATCAATCACAAGTGGCCCGCTGAAGACTATGAATCATGAATCAAAAAGACTATGGATCATTATTTTGTGATTAAAAAGTAATTTGTTGCGTCTGAAGTTGAAATAAAAAAAATAAAATCGAGAATAATTTGATTTGGATTAAAAATCTGACATGATGCATTAATGGTGCGCCTTATAGTCCGGTGCGCCTTATATAAGGACAAAGTTTTAAAATGGGCCATTCATTGAAGGTGCGCCTTATAGTCCAAAAAAATACGGTACATTGGACTCAGCATGACCCTAAAATGGCCCCCTCAAACGAAAATGAGACGACTCAGCCTTGAATATGATAATTTTCTCGGCCTGTGAACGTGTCATCTCTGATAAGAAAAGATAAATGAAATGAAAATGCTCAAAAAGGTGTGACAAAATGGCAGTTGTTTGAATACGCCGAGCCGTATCGACCAATCAACTGCGTGGTGTTCAATCTTTGGGCTCTGCCGCATCGTACTGCCACGACTAACATTAAAAGAGGAATTCAAATGCAGCGCTAGCAAAGTGAAGCCGTGTTCCCCTTGCCAACTTCAAAGTCACATCATCAAGACGATAAAACGCTCGCATCCAATCTTTGTCATTACGTCCGAGAGCATCCGGCGCGGAAAGTTTCCAATGATCCATTTATAGATTAATTCAACTTGCCAAGGCCTTTGTTATCAAAGTCTAATGGACTCATTAGAACATTAATTGCATAAATTAATGGTGTGGAGATAGTCGTTAAATGGCGAGCCGGAGTTTAAACAAAGAGATTCATTTGGAGTGCGCGTTGAAGACAACAACCGCAGTCTGCCGGAACCTTATTGGCGCAGGCGCTCATTTCCATACAAACAACGTGACACCCTTTGACACGTTTCGATGTTTCATAAATTGACGGCGCCGATGAGCCGGCGTCAAAACAAACGAGTGCCCGCCAACAGGAAATACAAGTGAGCCACTCTTCAAAAAAAATGGAGCGTTCAAAACCCGAGGGAGCCGGCTCACTGATGACGACCATTAGCTAACCTCGCCCCCCCCCGGCCGAAAAAAAACCGAGTCAGCATTTCTGCAGACATAACCGCCATTCTCCGGGATGGATGACTCCCTCGCCTTCTTTGTGCTCATACATTAAAATAGGCGAGTTATTCAACAACAAGTCGGCTGTTCAATAAACATCGCATAAGTTGAAAGTGGCTTCAATAGTGTGTATAAAATTACGATAAGAACATAAGAAATAATTACCGGGAGCTCTAAGCCCTTACGAAATCACAAGCAAATAAATTGCATCCATGGTCAATTTAGGGTTTAACTCTCCATAGCATTGCTTTTCGAAACGTGTCGTGGATGAAGCCAACGAGTGAACACACGGCTTGAGCTTATTAGAGCTGAAACTGTCATTTACTCGTCTCTGTTCCAAGTTAATAGGCTTACACAATAGGGCCCGATATTGACATAGAATAGGCTGCCGCCAATGAATGGATGCCGAGCAACAAAATATTTTAATTTATTCCATTAGCAAAGAAACAGCATTTGCGTACGAGCTTCCAGTGATGCCAAATTCAAATGCGTTTATTTGATGACAATATTTCATTAAAATTGCCGTTCATGGAAATGTCAATATAGTGTCGTTATTTCATTGTTAGGATGGACGGAAACAGCCGCCGGTGCCCTTTCGAGGACTTCGTTGACCGAACAGTAACAAAACACGAAGATTGAAAATATATATAAAGTGTTAAAATGCCGATTAGGCGGGCTATAAATGTGCAGGAGATGAATAGTGGCTGAACATTCGATATATAGCAGATGGGAAGGAGATGACAAAGTGTAGCCATCGTGAATAGGCCAATATAAATAAAGTCATCTGGCTTCAGCTCTGATTGACGACGATGATGATGATGGTGATGAAGAAGGTTTATTCCCAGACTCCTCCCCTGCCATCGTGCGGGTCTAAATCTCAACGTGCCTTAGATCACCGCGGGCTTGGCAATAATTGATATGCAAATGAGATGCCATCCATTAGCCTGTGGCGGCCGACGTTTAGATTATTGGAGAAAACACAAGCGCTCTTCGCACCTGCTCTTCCTGGAAAGGTTTCCCCTCAAAGACGTCTGCCTGTGGCCGTAAATCCTGGCTTTTATGGGCCACCTGGAAATGTTTTTGCAGATTCATTCGCACATGAGAAGAAACCTGACGCTGCGCTGTCAGCGCTTACGTTTCATTAACAAAGAGTCAAAACAAGCTTAAGGTTGCCTCTAGGGGGCGCAAGCATGACTTCAATGATGTCAGATACAGTTGCCGAATCATTTTGGTCACGTTTCATCAATATGAGCTCTTTAATTTGCCTTCTATAGGCAGCAAAGATTTACTGACTCGGGCATCAAATCTTCTTGTCGCTATTGACGAATCTTTGATCGACTCAGGAGCGGATCAATGCTGAACGATCATCTCAGGTATTGATCCGACAGAAAACTCATCCACTTGTACCTTTCAAAAAGATTCAGAGCTCAATGACGTCATCCATCAACTCTAGCATCATCACCACCAAGGATTTCATTTCATTGACTTGGCAAATTCTATCTATCTATCTATCTATCTATCTATCTATCTATCTATCTATCTATCTATCTATCTATCTATCTATCTATCTATCTATCTATCTATCTATCTATCTATCTATCTATCTATCTATCTATCTATCTATCTATCTATCTATCTATCTATCTATCTATCTATCTATCTATCTATCATCCAGATGTGATGTTACATGATGACAAACAATGTTTTTTTTTTGTGAAACACATTCACTTAGAATCTTCCGAGTACTATTCGGACTCAAATGTTGAATATATTTGTATGCTGTAGTTTTTCTCTTCTTTTTTGTTAATAGCAGCAAGAGAGAAAAAGAAGAGGAAAAAAAAGTGTCTTGAATTATCTCCTCAGTGGCAGCGATTCATTTAAAAAATCAATTTTCCAGCTTAAACACCCTCTTAGTGCGGCGGGGACAGGAAGCGGAGTAGCTATCCATAACGCTGATTAAAAAGCTGCAGAAAGGAGAGCCAGCCATTGTGCGTCTTTATTTCAAGTCGGACGGACGCACAAAAGCCGGCTGCTCGCTCACCGCCACCGTCGCTTTGTCATCTTAAAGTGCGCCAGCGTCATCTTTCTTTGGCTTTTTCGTTTGGATCCCAGCATCCTCCGCGGTGCGTTTGGCTCCTCTGCTAATTGGGGAAGAATTCACCAAGCATACAGAGTGCGCACGTTTGACTGAGGATCATTTGCGCCGAGACTCGCAAAATGGTGCAATGAATCACGCGTGGCTCATCGAGCACGTCCGCAACGCACGCTGAGGAGCGCATTTGCTGACTTTGACACGTTTACGTCACAGTTGCTCAAATTCAGCAAGGAAACATAACAAAAAAATTCTCGCAGATTCTTCCGAACGACTGCAAAGCTGTTTTGGTCACTCCTGGTTTAAGTGCATCGTAAAAACGTTACACAATAAAACAAACAGCAACATTTTCATCATAGTTTAGACTTTACAACTTTGTGATAGAAGTCTAGCATTTTTTTTTTCTGTTTTCTTGGATATATAAGTCATGAAAGTCAGCTTATGAACTTTTTCTTCAATAAAAGAAAAGTATGTTTCGTGACGGAAAAGAAAGAGCTCGGTCCTGAAGCAGCACACGGCTGGTCAATAATTTCTCACCGATTTAATATTTGAGGCTCGGATTATGAGAATTTAATATTTCAAGTGTTCCCCTTCTTACTCATCTTTGTTATGACATGTTGTCAAAACGCACAAACATGGACATACATAGAATATTTGAATGGTTTCAGGAAAAAACAAACAACCGAGAAGAAGCATGTGTACGTGACCTGAATGACACACACATAAAGAAAGACCATTTTTAGCAGGCACGTTACTTTTTTTCTTTTTTGGTATTGTGCAACAATTAACATCACGCTATGCATTACCTCTCATGGGATGTACAGAGACAACAAATATATATTTGCGCATTAAAAGGGAATTGTGAAATTTGATCCAGCCTTAAAGTGTGTGGGTGTACCTAATAATGTGGCCGGAAGTGAGCTTGCTGTGATTATTTTTTTTTCAACCTGCGCAATCAGTGTGTCAAGCCGTTTATCACCATCGCTGTTGATGAAAACACAGGAAAAAAAAATCTTTCCCATCTTTTCCTGGTTTTGTAGTGTGTGTGTGTGTGTGTTTGTGTGTGTGTGAGACAGAAGAATGGAGTTGTTGGGTGTCTGGATGAAAGGTTGTGATCAGTGGAAAGTCTCCAGCTATTACTTGTCTGCCTCTTAGTAATGATTGGTCATGTCTGCTTGCCCGGAGTCCTTCAGGGAGAAGAACACCGTGTACTTTGATATATTTTAGGAATACACCGTTTCATTGTTTATTACACGGATGCGGTATTCGTGAGAGATGTCGGTTCCCATTTTCCTCCCCAGCGATTCGTTTTTTAACTTGGATGTTATGACTTGTTTGAGCGTGTTGTATTTTGCACTCTTGGACAAAATGCCCCAAAGAAGCATAGAAAAAGGAAGGTGGAATCCATAATCATTTGATTTCATGGCCTGTAACCTCTATAAATTCTGCCATGGCAACGCACTTTCCATGTAATGCTCTGGGGGGGAGGGGGGAGCACACGACCGCCCATGAATAAAAACCAGCAGAAAGGACGAGACTTGTCAGATTGAAGCTTCAAACACAAACAACAAGGCGGTGTCTTATTTTGTTGACATGTTGCAGAGGATGTTTGGAATCGTCGCTTACATCTCATTCACGGGTCTTCAGAAAAGGTGGACGAGTACTGATCACGAGGTGTCGGCAGGCCATATTTCAAGGTATCGGGTACTCGTGAAGGCCTCTGATACTAGCCGCTGATACTTAAGGAAAAACGCCAGGTAACTGCAGGCTTTAAGAAAATAGCGCATTAAATCAACAAACAGAGAAAAGAGAAACGAATTTCAAATCCACATGTGCATCCAGCAGCTTCGCTAACTAAAACGGTGAAGGATCACAGAAACGACCCGCATTTGCATTCCAACAACTCAGCACACGGGCGCGGCCAAAAACGATGGAAATGATGGAGCTCCATCAAACACTCGGCGTCATCATTAATTCACGCGGTGCGGAGACTTGCTCGGAATCCTGAAGAGAGACCGAGATTCCGCCAATGAACATTCTCTCTCAAATAAGACCTAAATTCTTTTTTTTTTGGTTCTGCTAGTTTCTTTTTAATAAACTGACTATAATCCTACGAGAATCTACGTTAGAAATCTAGTCGTTTATTTTATTTTTTACCGCTGTGTAAATCATTGTTTATGTTGACGCCGCCAGCTAGCTAAAAACGGCACACGTTAGCTTTCACGACTACTCGCTTCTACATTCTTAACAGTCCGTTAACGTCTCGGTACACCGCATGCTGTGTCTGTTGTTTACTTTCCAATCAGACCTCATTGAAGCCACCGATAGATGATGCAGCGGTGTTTTAGCTCCCAGCTTCATTTCGCGATGTTGATTTCCCCGTAAATGAAGCCACTGAGAAATGAACAAAACCAAGACGTGTTCAATTAACTCCCAGCTGTTGTTCCGATGGATCCTTCGTGACCGGCTGCCGAAGACACGTTCCCCGTGGTTGTCTTCTGTCAATACCTCAAATGGCGCCGAAGTGGTGCTGGCGTGGTGTGGGGCTCGTCGGGGGGCCGCCAGGGGGAAATCAGGGAGCTAATCAGCGGGCGGAGTGACTTTGGAGGTGAAAAGCGGGTGACGCTGATGGGAGCTGACGTGCGGAATTGGGAGAGGATCAAGAGACGGCGGCGCTTAAAGAAGCTGTTTCCCCAGCCTGGAAAACTTTGATTTTATTTAATGGAGTACTCATTAGGACAAAGCAGGGGGGCGTTGGTGGTGGGGTGGAGCACGGGAATGAGCTCCACTGGATGAGGAGGATGGGAAATGACTATGTAAGTGTATTTCCTCAAACACAAAGCGTGTTGTGGTTTGTTTGTTTCTGCGTAATTATCGTCCCGCGGGTCTAAATCGCAGGTAAATGAACACCAAGAGATACACCGAATTTATCAGATGCACATGTGGATGTCGGTAAACATGCCGTGCAGGCTCATGTACCCCGCCTCCACCCTCCATTTTAAATCGAGAGAATGATGAAGCGCAAATACTCATCCGATTATCAGATGGCGGCTACCTTGTTGCTTCCCCACTTGTTAATTACTTTGGCCTGTTTGCATTTTTAATTGATCTACTGCAGCTTATAATCACACGGAGAACAGATAGTTGCCTCGCTTAATTACGTGGTTTTACAACATCCCCCCCAGAGTGACTCCCCACCTCACGGACATTCAGGTCACCTCGTCCTGAACTGGAAGGGCATGTTTGGGGGTCGAATGGGCGAACTCCGACCCCTCAGCCTTTGCTGAAGTCAAAGCTACACACCTCACCTAGAGACACACAAAGGTTTTTGGTAGAGGTTCCAAGTGATGCTTGCAAGCCATCAGAGACCAAGGGAACAGTTTCACAGGATGTGATAGAAGATGCTCCAGGCATGGCAAAAACGGACACAGCTCCTTCTGATGCAGAAGTGCCAAAGAATCCGTCCGTCATTTCTCCCCGGCATGTAGGGCACCATGCTCCACTTCTTCCTTTCCCTGTGCTTTCTTTATTTCCCTCCCCTTCTCCCCTCCTTTTCTTTATCACCAACTTGTGAATGGCAGCCAATCAGGAGCAGAGTTGCCTCGGCTTCAGCCTCCGTGACATCCAGATCCAAAAGTGATGCGCTGCTGTACAGAAAGACAGAAGGTGGGGGGGGGGAGAAAGTACAGGGGAGGGAAAAGGGGGAGAGGCCATAGTGAGGGAGGGAAGGAGGCAGGGAGGAACAGCGTACAAGGAACTCACTCTCTCTCTCCCTCTCTATTTCTCGGTGCACACGTACATACACACAAACACTCGCACACACGCTCCCAGCAGCTGAGCCGTTGTCAGTCTTGGAATGTCGTCGCTGCCGGCGGGAGTCGGGTGCTCGGCTGCTAAGCACCGCTGAGGAGCAGGAGAAGCATCGCCTCATCCTGCAGGCTTTGCAAGTAAGACCTATACTTGTTGAGGGGGGTGGGATGGGGGGAGTTGGAATAATTCTCCCTTGCATTGTCAACTTCAAAAGAGCTCGGCTATCAGAATTATGAAGTCATATTGAATTTCTGAACTCGTAGTCTTGGACTCACTGATGATGTGGTGGTACGCTCGCCTGACTTTGCTGCAGGGAGCGCGGGCTCCGTTCCCACTTAGTGATGCTTTGATTGTTTCGTGCCCGGGTACTGGCGACCATTCCGGGGCGCAGTCTGCCTTTCATCTGGGGTAGGCTCGAGCTTCTTGCGACCCAGAATAGGATAAAAAAAATGGTCTCTGACCAGAGTCACCGATGGTGTCACTCAACTGACTTGAGCTCCGGGTAACTGAAAGCTCGTCTGTTTCGATATGTGCCCCGAGACTGGCAGGCGATCAGTCCGGGTTGTTGTCCAGTCTGCCTTTCGCCTGAAGTCAGCTGGGATAGACTCCAGATGAATGGATGAGGTTCTCTCTGACTAACTTTGCATGCAGGACTCGCATCATGGCTCAGTTTGTGAGGTTGTTTCGCGACACAAGATCCTCACTCTGGCCAAAGTGACTCACATGAGGTGTGATAAGCTCGTTAACAGCGCTGTAAAGATCTCCCACTCACTCATCTTCCATGAAACTAGGGAGGGAAAATGATTTGACGCATCGTTCCAAAGGAAACAAGTGTGCTCCAGTTCTTTTTTCGTCCTCCCAAATGAGTGGATTTTTTTTTTTTTTTTTGGTGTGTGTCAACAAGGAAGCGTGCTCGGTGTCACAATATCGCTTTGGAAACACGAGCACGGCTCAGTGAGCTCCAACGGAGGCGGAGGTCGGCCAAGCAGCTTTCCTGCCTCGCAGTCCGAGGAAGAATCAGGAAGGTCGAGGGCTCCACCAAGTGGAGAAGAAGAGCTGCGTGCTGCCTCGTGATGCTTCTGGATTTCTACTTAGGTGGTCTTCAGCCTTTATGTGCACCAACTGCACTAATTACCAAAAATGTACTGTACATTAATTAATGGAGTCTTATAAAAGGACTCATTTTGGTGAAGAAGGCGAGCTGCCCATTAAGCAATTAACATTTTGTGCATTTATTAATGTGCTTATGAAATACATGGCACATTGCTATCTTATATTTTAGGCCAGAGAGACAAGAATGAAACGTTGGTAATGTACGTGACTGCTTAAGGCGGCTTGATTGTATGTGACTTGATTGGCCATGCTGTGCTGCCATGTTCCATTTTCAAAGTGAACCAATGTGAGACACAGACGTGACATTTGTCCTCGTAACGTGCAAAACCCAGCGTTGGTTTTTGTGACTTAATCAAATGTGTAAAGGTCCACTTCATTGTCTTCCACCATTTGTGTTACGCAGTTGTGTTATTTTTAAGGACGACAGTTGGCTAGTGTGAAGAATAAGTTTTTATTTTCTCTCGCTTTTGTAGTCTTAAATAATAGCTGCCTTTCAGTTCAGATGTAAGAAGACGTCAATGTTTTTTTTTTGTCACGAATAAATAAACCGTCTGAATACTGACTTGTATCAAGGATTTTCCTGCTCTAACTTTTTCTGTTTAATTTGCAAATGAAAGAATTTTGGGGCCTTGGTGGAGGTCTGCTCCATCCTGCCGCTAGCTTGAAACACCTCACAAGATGCACGTTCATTCCTCACTCAATTAATTACAGCTTTCATGTATCATAATGAATACACGGCATCTAGAATTATTTCTTTTTTTTTTCCATCATGTGGTGTTCAAAATGTCCGCTCACCGGCTAACACTCTGGACACTTTATAAGCATTCATAAAGCATAAAACGCGCACTTAACTTTCATGGCATAATCAATTAAACAGTGCGCTGGCAGGCTTTCAAAGGTGTCTTTCTCCAAGTAACATGCTAAAGCCGCTCTCTCCGATACAACCATCAGTCCATAATTTGGAATATTTAACTCAAAGCCTTCCTGGTAATGATGACGGGGAAGAACACGGTGCTGTTTTTAGGGCTAATTACTGCTTAATGAGGCGGTTCTCTACTATAATAGCGAGTGATGCTGGATTGTTAATCGTTTATTAAACATCTCCAGAGGAGTTAACGGTGTTATTAATGGATCATATTTCATGTACACGGGAATTGTTTAGGATGGTATAAAAACTGTGCAGTTGGGATACAATCCAAGCTAACATTATCGATTTAGCAGATTTTACAACAGCAGTCACAAAGCTCTTCACATAATAATCATCAAACACAAATTAATATACAATAACAGTGGAAAAACAGTCTTTACATATATGTGCTTGGATTTTTGGATTATTTTTTGGGGGACAGTTGTCCAATCTAATGATACAACAGACTGGAATTAATTTTTGTACAACCATTATAATCAAAATATGTCTGACGGTGATAATTAAAACTACGCATTAGCATTTAAAATACTTTTATTTTCCCAAAAATTGACAGTGAGCCTTATAATCAGGTGCGCCTTATGTATGAATTGAATAAAGTTTGACTCATGTCCTGAGCTGCTTTACCGTAATGCGCCTTATAGCCTGGTGCGACTTATATAGCTTAGGCTTCTTCCTACTCCTTTTCTAACAGTGATATATATTGTTTGTTGTTTGTTTTTTATTATTTTTATTCTTTAAATCATGTTCAAAATAAAGATTCATTCATTCATATATGGAAACGTCCAAAAATAGACCTGTTGAGTCAGACTGCGCTTTATAGTCTGAAAACTACGGTAACAGCAAAATTTGGATGCAGCGTATCGTGCGGAATAATAATTCCTCGTTCACCCAGTAGTTGTGAGTGACATTTTGAAAAGTGCTTAGTGTCTTAAAGTTTGGCGTAGCGCCTGCAACGGAGCGTGTTCAATTACGGGAAGCATACAAATGCTCGGCCCGGAGTCTTTCTCGCTCTCTCCCGCTCGTGATGAGCAGCTAGTTTACGTCTGATCAAAGAGCTTCTTATTCAGCAAAACAAGAATGTATAATTCTGCAGATTACACAAATGGAGCGGAGCCGAGCGCCTGCCAGGATGCGTCTTAGCACAAGATTAAGGATAACAAGCGCGGGACGCCACTTTAAAAAAGTGCACTGGCTCTCATTTGGTCCCGTCACATCCCAACTTTTTTCTTTTTCTCCCTTTGACTTAATCTAGTCATAAACAACTTTTTAATACTGCTGCTGATTTTAATAGGCTGAATAAGTTAATGCAGCTTGAGTCTATAGGATCTGGCAAGGCTTCCGCACGCTTGCACGCTCGCTCATCCTTTAATAGTGTTTGTAAGAATCCCGACGCGTGCTAGGCGCATCCCCATCAAGGATTCATATCCAGAATGCTATTAAAGTCCAAGGACGGGCGGGAATGTTAATTAGAAAATGCAATAACAAGCGTCAGCCCAGATTAATTTATCAGCCGCGGTTTTCTGATCTGGAGAAGTCTTGTGTCCACATCACGGTGAGAATAAAATCGGAAATGGAGGCAGAATCGTCGAGCCGCAACCCGAAGAATTTTAATCCATGTAAACATATATGTACTTCTATATTCTTCCAAAATTCAACCCCAGCAAATGATTCGAGTCCTTCAAAAAGTTTCACAAACCCTTTCCACCAGTTGACCCATCTTTGAAGTGACCCAGATAAAATGGTCACCTCAGTCCCGCGGTATACTGTGTCTCTTCATCGATTAAATGGAGATTCTGCGGTCCTAAAAATATGTTCTTGGTATTCAAATCAGTTCCAAGTGGTCCATTGACCTTTGAGTCGTCCCCGAAGAGCTTAAGTCACAGACTAGTGAGCTTCCCTCGAGTACTCTAGCCTGGAGATGAGGGGGAGGGACATACTTAATGGGCTCTTTAAGAAAGAGAGATTTATTACAATTACCTTCCTAAAAGACCATCAATTATTCAAATATGGCTAAATTACCTATCAGGTCCAAGTCCTGCTGGGGATTCAGAGAGGAAGAAGAGTGCCAATATTAGGAAATACTTTTCATAAGTCCGACAGGGGTGATTTGTCTTGGACCGCATCGTGGCGTCAAAGGAGCGAAAAAGGAATCGAAGGGATTGACTGAAAGTAATGAACGCGAGACCAAATTAGCTCTCAAATTCCACCAGTGAGCGACACGATTAATCTCAGAGTTGCTGACAGAGGAGTTGCGGCTGGGATAGTTTGAGGCCACGAAGCAAACTAAACTCACAGATGGATGAATTAGGCCCGTCACTCGAGTGCTAGCGGGCCCGCTTTGCGTCTTGGGACGCATTAGATGAGCGTGTTTTATTTTGCTAAGTAAATACAAACATCCCGCCTGATGAATGTGTCTGACGGTACGAGCGAGGTATTGACGGCGTTTTTGGACTGTGTCGTCGTATTCTGCCAGCTACAGCAACACATAATTAACCTCGGTGATGAATTTACACATGACGGGAAATTGCTGCATTAATAAGACATTATGTTCCGTGGAAATGACTTTTTCAGTCACGCTTAATGATATTTGCAATTCAACAACAACAACAGCTCATTAACTGAAGGTATCTACACTCAAAATTGTTGTGAACGTATTAGTTCTTGTTCAAATGCATCGCTGTTCTACCACAGCAAATTCTCATTACAATAATAAATTCATCCATCTTTTTTTAAGGGATCCTGCTCGGAATCTATCCTAGGTGAATTTGGGAGGCGGGTTACACCCAGGTAATCACAGGGCAGACTCTTTCAGGTTTATTTAACAAACTCAAGGCTCGGGGGCCAGATACGGCCCGCCATATCATTTTATGTGACCCGCAAATTTTGCATCGACTTTGTGTCATTACTAAAATTACAAATTGTCCTCACTTTAAAAAAAAAAAGAGATATTGCTCGCAATTTTTATTCTCATTTGTTCTGTTTAGTTTTTACTCGTCTCTGATTTCAAAACTAGTTTTTCATCTGTTTGTTTTGTCGCCTTTACTGTATATAGCAGACATCATAATGGGAAACTATGATTATGATATAGCCAGCAACAAAAATGAGTTTGACACCGTCGCCTTAGAGGAAGTGTACAACGCTATTCGAGCGTGAAGTAGTCGGTAACCTTGTCATACATCATGTTCATTATAAACAGCAGGGCCCTATCGCCTATTTTCTTCTCCACACATTTGTAATCAAAACATTTTGCTTTTCCCCTCAGGCGCCTGATTTTTGGGATCACCGTGAGGAATACAATGTTCGTTGTGCTCACACTACCTTGCAGTCATCATCGAGTCCCAAGCTCTTCTCCGTAATTGCCACGTCGTCATTTCAGAAGCGTCCCTCGGCCTCCGAATCGGATACCATGCTCCTCAGCCAGCTGGTCCCGATGCTGTGCTTCCTATGGCCCGCCATCGCCTTGCCTCTCGCACCTGGGAATATTGGAAATGTGTTTGGAATGCAAGAGAGCGACGGTAGGATTCTGCAGCGCTCCAAGCGGGGATGGATGTGGAATCAATTCTTTCTGATGGAGGAATACACCGGAAATGATAAGCAGTACGTCGGCAAGGTAAGGTGTCCAAAGAGATTTGGCCTGACGCAAATCTCTGAAAATATTTGTTACCAAGTTGGGGCTGGTTGGAAGTAAAGGTCTGATGACATCAGGGTATTACGGTATTTCTAATTGCAGATTGTAGAGCAAACCTTTTCCAATTTCCAAATTTGTACGTTAGTGATTGTCAGCTGCTGAGAAGAATGTTGAACGTGTCGAACTCCGGAGGTATTTAAAGACTTTTGTTTGACATGAGACAGTTAAGAGAAAGCGCAACAACGGAGCAGCTAATCAATCACTCGTGACCTATCGATTTGTTGAAAATAAGACTTGCCCATGAAGCTTCTCTGGCCGGAGGAGACTTAGCGGAGGGCAACTCGTATTCGATTTTCAGAGTTTGTTAGCGAGCACGCCAGAGGATCCAACACGGCGAGGTCTCTGGCCAATTGCGGCCTTCTTAAGGATCCCGAGATTGATTCCACCCGGCAACTTGGATATACGAGGAAGACGAACCTCTTGCTAAACTGCATCTCCGCATCCCCCCACCTCTTCAAAAAATATGATGAGCTGTGGGACATGCGTGCTCCTGCCAGATCAGAGCGGGAGCTGCCGTCAGCCGGGTCGGGTCTGGCGCAATAAAGACAGGTGTGATGAGGAAAGGAACGCTACACTTATCAACTCCGGCGAGGCAAATGCGGTGACTGTCGACAGCCAATTTTCTCGGAGGAGGCTGCCTTTCATCACACACCTCATCCTCGGCGGTAAACAAGTGTGCCGGGGTGAGCCGCGGGGGGGCTCTGACAACTTCTTTGCTGCAGCTATCGCACTGGAAGCACACGCACAAATGGATTGGCGGGGAGGAGGAAGAAGAAAGCGTATCAATCAGGCGGGCGGATGAAATGCGCCTTGTTGTGTTATGTGATGCGGCGGCAACGTAAATGCCAAGTGTGAAGCGGGTTATCAGTTGATGCGTCGGCTGCCACGCACCTCGCCTTGATGTTCCCCGCCGCCGCATGACAGCACGGGCTTCATTTCTGCTGTCCAATATCCTTCATTATTCCGCTGTCAGAAAAAACATGAGGCTGTAATGAATTGTTGAGGAAGGCCGGGCGCGATACGTAGGACTAATTTCATCTCTTTGCGAAAAAGGGACGGGCGGACGGAGAAAGCACTTAATGGTGACGTCTTGACGGTCCGACTGGTAAAGATCATTTCTCGGCGTAGGCGAAGGGAGGCCTTGTTTGTTTCATGTTCAATCAAAACCCCCGCACACACGCTCGCTTAAAACGTTGATTTCTTGATTGTGGCAATCAAATGCCAAGCAAAGAAAAGGCATCAACAAAGCAACTTATTTTGCGAACAGGATAAAAAGAAATTCTAGTTCCATGTCTAATAAATTCAAGATGAAGTCAAATCAACAGTACCGTATTTTTTAGACTATATGACCGACTGGATAAGACAGAGTCTCAACTATTTTTTAAAACTTAATGTAAAAAATGATTTTATTTTATTCCACTTTAAGTGAGCTTCAGTTTTCTGTATTTTCCACTCTTTCCTCACTTTCATCTTCTTCTCCAACTTTTTTATGGCCCAAGGTCTACAATTGAGAAATGAATTCACAGCCCTTGGCTTGCATTTTAACCTTAATCAATTCAATATTGCTGATGCTTTGTCAAGTCAAACTCACCCAAACCTTGCTCATGTTTTTATTTTTATTGTTTTTCATGATTTATTTGGTTTTAGCGGTTGCGTTCTGAGGATCCTTGGATTGCAAATTGGTAAAAAGGTGAAGGCAGTGCTGGTGGAAGTCTAAACGAATAAAAGGGAAAATAAAATTTGTGTTGGAGCGTGGGACGAGGTGCTCGTGCCAAATAAAAAATAAAATAAAACCTGACCATCTTCTGTCACATCTCCACACAGAATCCTCTCACAACCTTGAATTTGAGCAACCATGAATATGAAGCATTTGTTACACCCCACTATTGGCTGGTGTGAGGCCATCCAATCCCATTTGAAGTGACTTTCACGAGACGGCTAATAAGTGCCGCGGTTGAGCGTGCGCAGCTGCAGCAGCCCACTTCTAAAGGCTTGCAATGCTGAGCAATACATCTGCAAACTTGACGCCAGCGGGGCCAGCAAAATCCCATTAAGGCGCTGGCACCTTCCATTGTGCCCTGCCTCATAAAACCCTTGCCTTCATAAGAATTATTACTATTTCATTTTAGCTGTGTTCATATTTTTTGCCAGCCTTGGGATGCGGCGGCGGCGGCGGCCTCGCTCGCCACTTGAAAGAAATATAATATAAAGAAAGCAGCCTACAGCTACGGCGGGGTCCACGTCAAACCTGCAAAAAAAGGCACTACGGGGCGCTCTGTTTTAACGTTAAAGACGGAGCGAGAGCGAGCAGGCGAGCGGGAGAGTAATTATTCCGTCTCCATTCTGTGTCGCTATCTCCTCGCTGCAGCAGCGAGCGACACGGAGTGGAGGACTGACAAGAATTGCCAATGATTTCCTTGCTTTGCAGACAATTGCTCAGTGTTTGTGCGAGGCAATTTCACTCATCAAGGCTCTCCTCTGTGCTTGTGTTGTAGGGCCATGAAAAGGCGTTTTTTTTTTTCCTGTTTTAAGCAAAGCCACCAAATGTAGCGCCGTCGTCATTTGATTTCGCCCAAGCCCCGTGAAGACGTTTCGTGTAAGCACTTGTAAGAGGATGCAATGTGTTTGGTGCACTCCAAGATTTCTTGCCTTCTGCTGCCCGTTTGAGATGTGCAACTGAACCTAGCTAATGGAGTATTAACAGAATTATTCCGAGAGGTCTCGTCACCCTCCTTGTTTGAACTTGTGGTCGTGCAAAAGTGAAATGAATTTTAAGGGTCCTTTATTAGAGACTCGTGATTGCGTCATCAAACTTTGCAGTGATGCAGGGAAGGACAAGAATTTTTTTTTGCAATTTACTATCATCTAGCTGTCTTCATATTTGGTATCAATTGGAAAAAAATCTTTAAAAGTCACCTGGAAATGACCAAATGAAAATTCCCGTCTTTTCAGGCATATCTTGTTTTTTGTTTGCCTACCAAAATCCATTCTGGTAAAGATAGAGCAGCCATTAGGTTGGCGGCATAGCTTCCCATTATGGAAATCAGGCCATGACAGCTGATGGAAACTGCTACCAGCTTTCCGTCAACAATAACGCTAAAAATGTTGTCCCGGGAGTTGATTGTTGCGCGGCACCCTGCAGGTCGTAACGAGGCACGGGCGGTTCATGGCAAGCGCGCTCGTGGAAGCCCATTTAGATGCAAACAAATTCCTGCAAACAGCTCACCGGCATAAAACTGTCACTCACAGGCCGTACTTTCGCATCTCCAAGGCCTCGTAAATTCCACGTCCTTCCGCGCTCGAAAATAAGGCGAGGGGAGGCTCCCGCTGGCAGCCACAATATTTTAAAACTCATTTTTTATCACGAAGTCTCAGAATATATATATTTTTTTTACAAATGCATTCACAAACCCAATTGGAGCTATTTACATCAGTCAAACAAATAATTAGCTTCCTCGCAGCGTTGCCGCATTAATATTAACAATTCGCAAGGCAACGGACGACGTGTCATTAAACGAGCTGTCTAAAAATAGCCGCTAGTGAATCAAGTATCGGTCAGCCACTTGTACAAGGTGACAGATAGGTCGGAGGTGACTCATTTTAGTCAGCGCTCCACCCTTTCTGCCTCGGGTTGTTCCTCAACCACGCAATTCCAAAGATAAATCCAATGGCGTGATTGGAGAAATACGTCAAGGGACATTTTAGCGTGTCTCGCCTGTTTTGTGGGGAAGAAAAATGGAAAGCTCTGAGGGCTTCTGTCATGAGAGTAAAAGTAGATGCGGTTAAAACAAGATCTACATCAATTGTTAATACCTTCGGAAGAGATTGAAGTCAAGAGCCTTGCAAGTAAAGGTTCACAATACTGTACAAGAACTTGCTGCATCACATAAAATGGAGAGAATCTTTTATTTCTCGGTGATCGATGCAGAAAAGGTTCTTCAAATGTCCCACAGCCTGATTTTGGTCATAAACAAGTACGGTGAAGAATTCTTCCATGTCCTTGAGCGAGATGAGGCTAATATGCCAAATGTGAGATGCTTTCTACTCAAAAAGAAGAAAGGAGAAGCGGAGCACAAAAAGCTCTTCTGTGGGATTTTACGGGATCTAATGCGTGCGTAAAGTGCCGCCGCCGTCGCCCTCAAATTGGCGCCGCATCGACTGGGTCGTCCAATACAAAAAGAGGAACGGCTCGAATGTTCGAGTGAGTGCCAAATATACTTCAAAACGCTTTTGAGTGCAACTTGTTTTCTCCAGCCTGACCGTTGACACACCAAAAACAGGCCAAGGATTCGATCCATACTTATGTCAACATCAAAAAATATTTGTGTTTGATTCCCAGCTCCACTCCAACATGGACAAAGACGACGGGACCGTCAAGTACGTCCTGACTGGAGACGGCGCCGGAACATTGTTTGTGATCGACGAAAAGTCAGGCGACATCCACGCCACCAAGAAACTGGACCGCGAGGAGAAGTCCATGTACACGCTCCACGCCAAAGTTCTGGATCGCATCACCAACCAAGAAATGGAGCCCGACACCGAGTTTAACATCAAGATCCACGACATCAATGACAACGCGCCGAAATTTGAGCGGAACATCTATTTTGCCAGCGTCCCGGAGATGTCGGATGTCGGTGAGTGGAGATTTGCTAGAAGCTTCTACTGCTGTCTCTTTGCTGAAAAATATTTATTGTGCTTCAAAGTTTCAGAAAAACAAATCAATCTTTGAGAGGCAGTTCATTCGTTTGTGTTGATCCATTAAATTGATAAACAGAACACAAAGCGTCCATCATGTGATGTTATATTTACGTTATTTGTGTTTGGTCCGCCTCATTAAGTATTCACAACAAGCCTTGTCATTTTCCATTGTTTTAACTGCCGTTCCACACGTTTTATGTTCTGATTGTCATTTTTTCCAATTAAGCCTTTGCTTGCTGGCACTTTGCTTTTCATTGCGAGTATAAATAAACCAAATGGCCTGAATGTAAAGTGGCACGCCTATAAAGCATAATCTAACTGCAGATGAAAAAAAACATTCCCAATTATGAATACAATTGAGCAATCGGGGGGGTCAATCAAAAGCCAATTATCTCTGCGGCAAATAACAAAGAGCCTTGTTTGGGGGGGGATTCATGATGCCGGCTAAAGATGGGTCAGGGTTGCCGTTAGTCATCGGGCAGACTAATAAACAGTTTGGATTGAACACGGCGCTTCATCAAGTCAGCCGGCCATGAGAGGCGGCAGCCATCAGTTCTGGCACTAAGTGGGACAGATGTTCAAGGCTTCATTAGTATGCGGCCAGACTCGGCGACCCGATCGCTGCACGGTGGTGGCGGAGGTCTCCGGAATGCCAAGGACGGCATTAGCCACGCGGCCTTGTGGAGGATATGGAGCTGCAAAAGAACTCTCTCTCTCTCTCTCTCTCTCTCTCTATTTGTTTTTTTTTCTTCTCTGTCCGCAATACACAGCCTTCATTATTGCTCCGACCGTGACATTTCACCGTAAGCCCAATAAAATGGCGTTATCATTAAACCGCAATGTTATGCATAGCCGACATTTAGCGGCCTGTTAACGAGGTTATTTGAGGGCAAAATATAGCTAAGATAAAGTCTGTCTGCCTGACTTTAGTGGTACCATTTTTTTCTTTTAGGTATTTCACTTTTAAGCCATCAAGAAACAAACTCATATACGATATACATCAGGGGTGTCAAATTTATTTTTGTCGCGGGCCGCATCATTATATAAACTTTATTACAGGCTCTTGGTCCACAGGGTAGAAAACAAACATCAGATATGTTAAAATAAATTTAAAAACGTACATTTCAAATGTCATTGTTTGCTTCAAAGGGCCATTAAAATTGTCAACCCAAATAAATTTATGAAGATATATATAGACTCATAAAAACTGTTCAAATATTTAAAAATTAAATATTGAACTCAAATATTCAAAAATAACAATTATTTAAAAAGATTAATGTAATAAAAATTGCTGACAATATCTTTATTTTTTAAAAGTGAAAACAATTTGAAATTTTGGAACTGACATTAATTTGATGCACAATTTGTCTTCACGCGCCACCTAAATGGTTGTGGCGGGCCGTATCTGGCCCCTGGGCCTTGACTTTGACACCTGTGATATACATGAACAAGTATTTACGGGGATTTCGAGTCTTTCGTCTTTCATTTCAACAATAAACTTGATAGACTCTTACTAAGACGGGTTAGTGGACTGCCTGTACAAAATGAGTATTCCGAGGCCTCCGATCGATGGCTATCAAAAAGGATTCCATTTCACACTTTTTTCTGCTCCTGTTTTTTTTCCCAGGTACTTCAGTAGCCACCATAACGGCGACGGATGCTGACGACCAAACGTACGGCAACAGTGCCAAGCTGGTCTACAGCATTCTGCAGGGACAGCCTTACTTTTCCGTGGATTCCGAGAACGGTGCGTGGAGCTACCATTAGCCAGTGAGCCCCCTGCTCGTATGGAGTCTATGAAAAGGTCTCGTTAAGTGTGACGGAACATTAAACGGCATCTCGCCCAGCGAGGATTTCTTTCTGCCATTCTTAAGCACAGCTAAAGACACGTTTCACGGCACTAACTCTCCAAATCCGTCTCTTAAAACGCTAAGCTAATTAGGGGGAAGACGACTTAAAGCGGGCGAAAGAATGTGGTTTATTTTTTCTTCTTCTTCTCAGGCACCATTAAGACAGCACTTCCCAGCATGGACCGGGAGGTCAAGGAGAATTACCAGGTGGTGATCCAGGCTAAGGACATGGCCGGACAGATGGGGGGTCTCTCGGGGACCACCACGGTCAGCATTACCCTCTCCGACGTCAATGACAGTCCGCCCCGCTTTGCCAACCGTAAGCATCTTTGTTTTTTACGACTCCAATTTGGATTAAAAGTTCGTTTGAATCCGTAAGCAATGTTTTGGCAAAACTGTGTTTTTGTGGAGGATCGTGTCGAGGAACCATCTGGGAAAAAAATGACGTTTTTCCAAATTTTACAAAATAACCTCTTTTCATGGTTGTCAAAGGTTAAGGATACTCTCACGTGATGTCACATTTCAGATTCCTTCCGCATCAGCGCCTTGGAATCCACAGAGATCGGCGGTGCCATCGGCCGTATCAAAGCCGACGATCCCGACTTGGGCCGCAACGCCGAGATGGAGTACAGCGTGGTGGAAGGCGACGACAACTTTAACATTATCACGGACAAAGCCACCCAAGAAGGCATCATCATTGTCAAAAGGGTGATTGTGCGACCACATCAATTTGTTGTCAAACATAACTGTAAACACAGGAACAGTTGTGTGTTCCTAATAATATGACGCGGTGACTAAACATGAATCATAGCAGCCCTTCTGCGCTAAATCGTTGCAATGAAAATGAGTTTGACAACCGTGGTTTTATGCCATTTGATAGCCGCTATGATGTGCACTGAGCACGCTTTCCTTCTGCAAGCAAAGTCTGGCACGACACGTCGGGCGGCACACAGGAGATTAATGTGCCTGAGACGCTTTAAACCCCACAAGAAGATCTGCTTAATTCACATTTTTCCCCCGAATGAATCCTGAACCACTGCCTGACTTTTAAAAATCTGCTATCGTTATCGGGCTTTCTCGCTATAATATTACCTTGTCGCTTTTTAAGTTCCTGAAAGTGAGCGTATTGCCCGTGCTCTTTCATTTCACCCACGGAAGTTTTATCAGCTTTCACGTCTCATAGTGAGTAACTTCCGACGCACAATCGTAGCGTTTTGGATTAGAGAGTGCCGCCCGATAAGGTTCATTCACGAGAAAGGATAAATGACGGAATTTGCTTTTGGGAAGTGACGTACGGAACCAGCTACATCCTGGGCCTCTGAAATGAATAATGGAAAAGGAGTCTTTTGTCAGTGAGTCTTTTGTCAGAAACTCATCGTTTTCTCGCAAGATCTCCTCCATCAGCATTCCTCACTCTGACTTGTAACTTCCAATCGAGAGCGCTACGGAGATAAAGGCTAAAGTGCCTATTACAGTCTACCGGCGAGATTCCTGACGCTGATCCCTCTCATCCACAGGCGCTCGATTACGAAAGCAAGCGAGACTACGAGTTTAAGGTTGAGGTGAGGAACACGTACCTGGATGCCAGGTACATCCAGGGTCTGAAGTTCAAGGACTTCGCCACCGTCAAGGTGACGGTAGAGGACGTGGACGAACCCCCCGTTTTCACCCGCAATCCTTACATCATCGAGGTTCACGAGGACACGGCCGCCGGCAGCTTTGTGGGCGTGGTGTCAGCCCGGGACCCCGACGCTGATAACAAGATGGTCAAGTATGTAATTTATTCTAAAACTAAGATAACATGTAAAGGACAAGTTTCTTTCTGTTAGTTCTGTTCGTCTTGAATTCGAAAGATCTTGCATGTATCACTGCTAGAAGGTTTGGTGACACTGATGAGTTTTTTGGGTTGACTTGGCGCAGATACTCCATCGATCGTCACACGGATCTCGAGATGCTCTTCAACATCGATTCGTCCAATGGCACTATTACAACCCGGAAAGCTTTGGATCGAGAAATGTCCAAATGGCACAACATCTCCGTGATGGCTTTGGAAATGAGTACATCCTTGAGCTTTTACGTGTTGGTTATTTTTTTTTGTATGACTAATAAAAACCCTAACAATCTTCAACCCTTGTGGTAGACAACCCACGTCAGGTTGCCCGTGTACCGGTATTCATCAAAGTGCTGGACGTAAACGACAACGCCCCGGAGTTCGCCATGTCCTACGACACGTTTGTCTGCGAGAATGTCAAAGCAGGACAGGTAAGTACGGAAACTAATATCAAACTATATGTTGACAGAAAGTAATGATTGATCATCTGGTTTGAAATTGCAGTGAAAGCACAACTCGCATGTCTAAAGGGAAAAAGTAAAGTTCGGAGAACTAATCTCAACTGTCATTGGGCAAAGTTCCAAACGAATTGGCAGCAAAACTAGCTACTCGCTGACATTGAGAGGGCGGCTGTTAGCACGTTAGCGCTGCGCAGTCACACATCCATGTCGCCATCCAACGATTGTTGTTGTTCACAGCCGAGCCAAACGAGAGGCAGCTAATTCTTTAATGAGCTCATTTGCCGATCATTCTTCTCCCTGTCATCTATCAATCATTTTAATTTACCAGACTTGCTAATCCTTTTTTTTTCAAACAGTTGATTCAAACCATCAGTGCTGTCGATACGGACGAGCCCCAGGTCGGACACAAGTTTGTCTTCAGTATAAAGGCGGACAATCCGAACTTTACCATAAGTGACCAAGAAGGTTAGAAACGTTTGTCAATTCTATCCAGCTGCCACTTTCGGGATTATCAAAAGATTGATAATCATTCAGCTCTCTTCATCCTGCAGATAACACCGCCAACATCCTGACCCGACGCGGAGGCTTCAGCCGGCGCGAGATGAGCGTTTATTTTCTGCCGGTGGTAATCTCGGACAACGATTACCCCATCCAGAGCAGCACCAGCACGTTGATCGTGCGCGTTTGCGCCTGCGATAACCGTGGCAACATGCAGTCCTGCAATCCTGAGGTGCTGCCCTTCTCTGACGGGCTCACTACCGGCGCCCTGGTGGCTATATTACTCTGCGTCATCATTCTACTCAGTAAGTTGGAACAATCTTTCGCCTAACATACGGAATTTGACCTACATTTGTGTTTACTTCAAAATATTTTCCTAATCAGCCTTTACCCACATGCTACTGTATCAATCTAGAGCTCATCGGCAAACCATCACGACATCGATCTGCTCGCCATCTGACAGTTTTCTCGCTTAACATAATATCTCACCGGCCTCGGCTCGGCTCCACTAGTTAGACATGAGCACGGTGTGTATTCTCAATATGTCCCCTCTGTCACGTCGGTCAGAAATGATCACAAGGCGCCACTCAAACAGCCACCTTGCACCCCTCGTCCGACCCTATGCGCACCGCCTTGTAATTAACACTCAGGCGGGGGGCGAGTGGACAACCACGCCGCCCGCAGTGAGGACGGAAAAGGTGAAGGACTCGTTGGAAATTCAGAGATTGTTTTCCACTCTCGCTCGGTAAGCGCTGACTCCGTGGCTGCTGCCAAAAGAATGAAAGGAGATTTGAGAGGTTGTCCGCCGGCCAGCATTAAAAGTATCCTCCGAGCAAAGTGCATCTTATACAGTCGTCGCGCCATTCAGGGGAAAAGAAAGAAAAGCCTTTCTCACTGCATCTTTGATAATAGAAGACGTATGCCCGGGGCGATGGTGAGGATTCATCAATGGCAGTAAATGTGTTTTCCACTCTGTACATTGGCGCTCGTAAATGCCTGATACGTATTAGCATGCTAGCACTTACCTCTTTGCTGCTTTATTTTTATTTGAACATGTAAACATGCCTTGCAGGCTACTTTCATGATGGAGAGAGCTTCATTGGTGTACTGCACAGGTGTCAAACTCAAGGTCCGGGGGTCCTACCAAGGCCCACCACATCATTTTATGTGGCCCGCAAAGACAAATTGAGCATCAAATTCGTGTCATTACTAGAATTGCAAATTGTCTTCACTTTTAATGCCTCCGTCTTGCGGTATCTCAAGGCAATATAATAACAGCCTTTCTTTTCCCGTGGTTTCTGTGCAGTGATCGTGGTTCTCTTTGCCGCCCTGAAGAGGCAAAGGAAGAAAGAGCCTCTGATTATCTCCAAAGACGATGTCCGGGATAACGTGGTCAGCTACAACGACGAAGGCGGCGGCGAGGAAGACACGCAGGCTTTCGACATAGGGACGCTACGCAACCCCGAGGTGATGGATGCTAACAAGTTACGCAGAGACATCATCCCCGAAATGCTGTTTTCCTTTCGGAGGACATCGCCCATAAAAGATAACACAAACGTCAGAGACTTCATCAACGGGAGGCTTCAAGAGAACGATTCCGACCCGACCGCGCCCCCTTATGACTCGCTGGCCACGTACGCTTACGAAGGCAGCGGGTCGTTAGCGGAATCGCTCAGTTCGCTGGAGTCCACCGCCACCGAGGGGGACCAGGATTATGATTACCTCAGCAGCTGGGGACCGCAGTTCAAGAAGCTGGCAGAAATGTACATCGGAAGAAGTCCGGGACGGGAGACCTAGAGGGAGCCTGACCCCGTTTTTCCAGTTGTTTGCAAGCTAGCCGGGCACACTCCTTGTCCCGCTAGCTTGCGAACTAGCAAGTGTACCGTCAGCCTACCTATGTATCAAGCTAATTATCTATTCATGTCCGATGCGCTAGCTAGTGCGCTAGTCCGCAATTTGTCTGTTTGACTCTCACACGTGCACGTACTTGCACACACGTGCGTTGAAGGCCACTGGGAATTCAAACTTGACTGTGACGGTCCAGTTCTCGAAGTTTTACTGTTTCTGGTCAAAAATAAGTAATGATGCCTTTTGACTTTTAGGACTTTTTTGTGAACATGGCGTGGAAATGTGTTTTGTAACCGAGCAGAGCGATAGCAGTATTGTATACTCTCAATGTTTAATGGCACTGGATTGTGTTTGGAAGCCCAGTCACTCCATGGAAAAAGTGTACATGTACAAAGTGTTTTGAAACATTCTATATAATCTTTGCTATTATTTGTCTGACGAGCAATGTCCGTGTGAACGGTTGGTGCAGTTTATTTGTCGAACTGGAGTCATTTCATTCTGTAGGCGTAACATGTAACCAGAAAGTGTAAGTTGTAGGAAAACACTGGATTCATGCTGCTTGAATGCCGAGTCATATTGTTTTATATTTATATTTTTCTACTTATTTTTATAATAAAATGAAGAAAAAGTTGCTTTCTAGGTTTCTGGGGGATGTTTCTTTTCCGTAAGAAGTAAAATATTGACTGTGGGAAGCAAGATTGATCCAAGTGCCATTAATAAGGTCCAACAAATGTTCCAACTAATTGGACCTCAGCGGCCAACGATGAGCTTTAAAAAGAGACGGGGAAAAAGCGGCCGCCTCTCTTCGGGGTTTCTATCTGGACGCACCATGTGAGTGCATGATTAAGCAGAACATGTCGCGTTTGATGTTAGAAAGGCATTTGCATGTCACATGGAATAAAACATGACACATGACCCCCAATGGCGAAGCAGCTGAGAGATGTCGGTGCGGCAGCGCTGGCTCGCATTAGCTATAACTTTGCTTGATGAGATCAAGAGTCTTCTTTAACCATCCAAAACCTTCCATCAGGCATTTACATTTGCTCGTGCAAGAGGCCTCCAAAGATTCAGCTTCAACCTAGCAAACATTTACATCGTTGTAGCGTTATAGCTGAGCGGCCGTTTGAAAATGCAAAATGTTTTTATGCCCCCTGCAGACTCACCGGAAACAAGCTTCGGCTTGGTTATTTGGTACTCGTTTCACGGTACTAAAATATGCAAAGCGAAATGTCACTATGCGGCCCACCTGTCGTGTTTGTTCATGTCTTGTACCCTGTATTTGAAAAGACCAAGACATTTCCCCAGAAGCTTTCATCTGACGTCAAAGTGTAACCATGGAAGAAGAAGATCCAATAATTCAGCAGATCTTTGGACTCCCGGGTCCACAGGCATCTGCTCCGTCAGAGCGTCCTGACACCTTTCTACCGCAAGCGGCGTCAAGGTTTTCGGGAGATGGGTGTCGGCAGACGGCGTTTGCTTTCACACCTGCACATGCATGACTCCAGCCCCATCGGCCATGTGTTCACACTTTGCTTTCGGCCATTTCCCGCTGGCTCCCCATTATTCGGACAAGCAGAAGAAGCCAAACATGGATGTGTGTGTTGTTTAGTTTCTAGCTGTGCGTTGTCTTGAAAAGGCTTACAGTTAGCAGATAGACCATCTTGGACTCTGCTTGAGCAACTGTTGCCGTGACGGACCGTGGACAGACTGCGAGGCTTAGCGGCATCCTGCGGTGTTGAGATGGAAATGATCTTTACTGCGCCTTGGATACTCACATTTGTCATCTTTAACCCAAGTATGAATCCAAAGAACAACAAGTAGCAAGGCTAGAAGCAAATTATTATTTTTCTATAAATTATTCACATAATTAAATTATTTATGTATATTTATATATATTTATATAACTTTTTATATTCTAGCTATTATATATTTATTATTATTATTTCTAATTATTATTATATAATTATTATTTCAAGATGAAGGAACTGCAGCTCAACCCCCTTGAAGACACGGCCAGGACAACCGAGGGCACCTCCGACATCCATTTTTTCATTGATTTTCATATTATGTATTACTTTTGCACTCTCTGCATCCATTATAACCTGGTGATCCTGAAAGGGGGATCCTTCCATCTGTGGTCCCTTCTCAAGGTTTCTCATTTTCCCCTGGCAGGGGTTTTTTGAGTTTTTCCTTGCCCTTTTGGGAGCTTATGATCAGGGGATGCTTTGAGAATAATTGTCAATTTTTGGCTATGTGAAGCCCTTTGAGACTGTTTGTGATTTAGGGCTATACAAATAAACTTGACTTGACTTGACTTGACTTAATCTGTTGTGTGAAATGCCATGGATGGGCTAACTGAAATTAGCAGAGATGTCACGGGAATTATAAAGGTGCGCAACTCTCTCTCTCTCTCTCTCTGTCTCTGTATACATATATATAATATCTCCTGATTATAAGTCGCATATATATATATATATATATATATATATATATATATATATATATATATATTTTTTTTTTTTTTTTTCTGAGTATAAGTCGCGTTTTTTTTTCATAGTTTGGGTGGGGGTGCGACTTATAGTCAGGAGCGACCAATATGTGAAATTATTCACAAATTTTTACTTGACAATTAACACATTACTTACTTACTAGTATAGTTGATCACTTCACATGTTCTTTTCTATGGCTGTGGAATAACTGGAGCCTCACTGACAATAAACTGACACACACACACACACACACAACATTGAGTGCCAATAAGCATTCCAAGAGACGACCAAAATGAAATTTTTGAGTCACTCAAAATGACATAAGCATAGCTAGCTATCTGCTAATCAATCCCGAGTTAGTCTTTGCTCATCAGATAGTGGGCTTTGGATGGCTTTGTGCCCCGATACTTTTGACCACATGCTATATTTGCGTGCATGTTCTTGAAAGCACAGGTGGAGAGCGCAGCCCCCCGTCGGGAAGCAGAACGGCGCGCGAGGGAGTAAATCTGAACGGTCCAGATGGCCTTGCAGGGTGTGACTTCAAACCGCAACCTGTCCGTGGCCTGGGTCAACGTCCTGAAATCTCCTCGTGCCAGGATGATCACCAACTTCTATTTTACTAGCCTTCATGTTTCTTGGCACCTGGCTCGAGGCTTTCGGGCAATTTCAGTGAACACAGACAGCCGAATCCCTTCAGGCTAGTCGAATGACTCGGGAAGCACAAAAGGGAACGCAGCGAAGGTGTAGCACGTCGCTTCGTTCCTTGTAATTTCCAGCAAGCGCAATTGTGAATTGGCATCTTAACGAGCATACAAATTGTCGGCCCTTCCGAACTGTTTCCTGTGGGAAATGTAAACGCCGAGATGAAATGGGCAACAATAACAACAACAAAAACATATTGGATGCATATTGCTGCTCCCTTTGCCCGCGCTTGGCTATTAGTTTGTCAGATTGAATCAAATCCAGGTAACGTACACCAGCGTGCTTCTCCGTTTCTGTCAATTAAGCTGTAATGGACAATAAAAGCTCAGACAGGGAGAGCATTTTTGCTCTTGTCGTACGTCGACCTGGCAACGTATGCTGGAATATAGAAAATATCCTCAATGCCAGCTCAGTTCTCCAATGACAATCTGGCTCCATCTCCTGGAAGATGAAAACCACCACAGGTCCGCTCTGGATTCCCTGGGGGGAAACGTACATTTCAAACTATAGCCTTGGCGGTAAGGGTTGAAACCTAAAAACCGAACACTGGAAAATTGAAGTCAAGACACATGTTTGAAAGCCCAACCCTGGCTTGAAACCCTAATTGCAAACCAAATCCTGGCTTGAAACCCTAATTGCAAACCAAATCCTGGCTTGAAACCCTAATTGCAAACCAAATCCTGGTTTGAAACCCTCATTTGAAAAACCTAAGCAAGGCTTGAAACACCAAAATGAACAATAAACAACCCTCGTGAGGAGAAACGGTTCAGATAATGGTTAGGGTTAGGGTTAGGGTTAGGGTAATATCATATAATATAATAATATCATTATCATATTGCATATTTCATCTTTCTCAAGTTCTCGCAATAATTAATTCGTTTTTTTGTCATGTACAAATAGCAAAAAATATCGTAATTCTTAACCGGACCCTTAGCAAGACTTGGAACTGTAATCCTCACTCTTAATTTGACCCCCTGATACAGTTCCAAGGATTTTTCACAGTGTTACCAGTTTGACATTGGCCAGCAGAGGGAAGCAAAACTCTTTGGACATTTTTGTAGCTTCACTCTTTGTAGCTTCACTCTGTTCACCAGATGCTCATTTGGCTTTGTCTTCATCAGTCATATCATGATGGTGTTCAATGTCTTCCATTATGCAGCTTTGACTTTAAAGATGAGGAATTAGAAAGTCATCCTCTGCGAGACACCCACAAGACTGTTTTTTCCTTTGGCAGATTTAAAACTCATATGTCTGGAGATGAGCTCATCTCTTTGCGAAGGTTAAAAGAACAGAAAATACATTTGGAAAAGTAACGGGCCCACGCGGCGAACCCAAATAACTTGCGGCCAATCGGCTCGCTCCAGCTGCTCACATCTCCTGGTGTGGCTCGTTGCCTCGTCAGTTAGCTTGTATATTTAGTTTCCATCGTTTGGTTGTCATTTCATGTCATACCAAGCTTGTGCTCACTCTTTTGTTTGTCATTGTGACTTTTTTTAATGATTGTACCAATTTGGTATTTAGATTTAATTTGGTATTTAGATTTTTCCAAATACTTTGGTTGCCTTTTTGTTCAATGAGTTGTTGTGGTCTTCAATGAAATACTATGGAAAATAAAAAACACTCACAGCTTACTTAAAGAAGTCATCCAATGAAGATCATCAAAAAAATTACTTTGGTGTCATCGTAGAAGTGCGCTCAGATCTACTTCTTTCCAAACTCAAAAGACGATCAGTGTCCTCTGGTTGAGAAGCTTTTCGGGTATCTTCCAGAGGTCAGAATCAAGGCTCGTCTCCTGTGATCTATCCGGCGCCTTGGTTAAGCGCCATTCCACTAAGTGTGTCCAAATAGGATCATTCAGTGTTTAATTAGGCGCGGGACATTCGACACAATGTCAATGAGGCGCCATTCAGTTGACGGGCACTCAAAGAGGTGCCAGATAAGCTGTTGTGCACGCCGTACCCAAGGCTGCGGCGGCCATTGAATTGCAACGGCGTCTCGGTAAATCACAGCTGATCGGTCGCTGACGGAGAAGAGTAACTCGTGTAATTATGCGGATATCTCCAAGCTCGGATGAGGACGCCTGCCGGGTCGCACAAAGCATGTCATCTGCCGAGAGGCCAGGGAGTGTAAAATGATGAGGGATGAAAGAGAGAAGATAAAAGGGGTGATCTGGCGCCGCGCGGTGAGCCAAAAAAATCTATCTACATCCAAGCGGCTGGTTGCAACCTGGACATCTGCCTCAACGAGTCTCCTGCGGCACCACACGAAGACAAATTGTGCATCAAATTCGTGTCATTACTAGAATTGCAAATTGTCTTCACTTTTAATATCTTTTTTTTTTATATTTGACCAGTTTTTACTCGTATGATTTGAAAACGAGTTATTTGTTAGTTTGTTTTGTAGCTTTTACTGTGTATAATATGAGGTGCTCATACATTTATTTGGGTTAGGGTTAGGGTTAGGGTCATAATGGCCCTCCGAAAGAAGCTATGACTACAATGTGGCCCGCGAAAAAAATGAGTTTGACACCCCTGGATTTGGATTATTAAGAATTATTATCAAAATCCTTGCTTTCAACTGTAGTTGGAAAGTGTAACTTTTGCCTTGACCACTTGTTTTCAACGCTGAGCCCCAACTTAACCTGAATTTAAAATCCTGACCATGATTTAGCCTCAGATTACGATCCATGAATTGAAATCGTCTCCAGGTCAGCAATGGTGGCAAGAATCATATTTCATAAAGAATATTCAAGTGTATTTACGTGCTTTCGGTGTCGCTTGACCGCCAAAGCTTGAGGACGCACACGCCTGGCCCTCGTCAATCCGCTTCACATCTTCAACATTCATAAACGTCCTCCTGCAGCTGCCATGCATTATGCATGAGGCCAAAGACAGGCCATTGAATCCAGATGACGCCCGGCCACCTTTAAAGGAGACAGATTACTTTTAGTCGAAAAATAAGTCGACTGGATTTGCGCTTGGCCATTTGCCACGCAGCATGCTTCTCGTCTGTGTTTTCATTTTGACAGATTTGTCTTGCTCTCGGGAACTTTCATTACACAGCTAAAATTGTTTGAATAAAGAAAGCTGCAAATGACCAACAAAGAGCCCGAGATAACTTAAATGGTCTCGACCAATCACACGGCTCCTACCTTTGGCTAAACAGAAACCGTTTGGCACCTTTGTCCTTTGTTTAAGATTCATGAATGTTTAATGGAAGGTGTGGTAAGCACAGCCGGGGGTGGTTCCAGCCAAGAGATATAACCTTCAAGTGTCACATCTGAAGATCCGTCAATAGAACATCTGGATCAGCAATTTGGACAAGCGGCACCGCCTCCCCCGCCCCCTCCTGTCTGTCCGTCCTCAGTTTGAAGAAGACTATCAGCGGCGGCGGGACACGATAAGAGCGTGTCGATACGAGATTTATTGAGGCGCCGCCGTGTGCTCTACATCATGTCGCACTTATCTGGGGAAAGCGTTTTGGGAGGAGGGCGGATATTGTAGGTATGACCTTGGTGGGGTTTTTAGGATGCGGTGGATTATCTCCCGCCGGGATCTGCGGCCTCACCTTTTGTATTCACCGAGATGAAACGTCCACAAGCCGCGTTGCTAATGCAAATAGGCATCGCACACCTGATTTAAAACATCTCATATTTTTAACCGTTTAAACCCCGGCTTGAAGTTTTAACACAAACACTCGCTGCCGTCGAGCTCGGTAAATGGCTTTTCGCGTGACGTTTTAATAACCGCCTGAAACGATAAATCGGAGGTGGAAATAGTTTGTTTCTCGGCCTCGTTCGAAGCTGCTCGCAACATTCCCTCGTGAATGATTAAGCACGAGAGTCAATATATCACACAGTGGGGCAAATTGCTCGGTGCAAAAAGAGGACGGACGTGAAGAAACACGCTTCGGCGGTAAGGCGTGAGGAGGGACGCCTCTGGACACCCCCAAAATAAAAACCAACACAAACATTCCAGAGCCTCTTGGCACTGTGCAATAAAACCAATAAGATCTGCAAGCTGTGTGGATTCCTTGCAAGCCCCGTAAGAACTTGAAAGAAAAGTGTCAGAGCTGTTTCATTAAGACGGGCACGATTTGTTTGGGCGCACCGCTTCTCGTCATTACAAATGACTTCCCACGCGCTTGCTGGAAGCTCTGTCACCACGCTTCATTTTAAAAGCCTTTGCAGTGGACATTTACAAGGGCGATGGTATTAAAATGTCTCGGTGAAGCAGCATGTGGCTCGTTACACTGCAAAAATTCCACTGGGAATAAGGAACAATTTTAAACTGAGGAAAATAATACTTAAAATAAAATTATCTGCCAACAGAACAAGAAAGATTTTAAAAAATAAGAAAATGATAATAGCAGCCATGAAATTTGTATTTTTCAATTAATATATAATATAATTCATATTTAAAAATAAGCAAATTCGACATATAAAAACAACATTTCCGGTTCTTTTGTGATTGGACAGTCATCTTAAAATGTTATAAGTGTTTGTTTTAAGCCTAATAGCACTTGAAACCATTACTCATTGATATAAGATGAAATAAGATAATAAGTATCTCGAAACAAGCAGAATGATTTTGCCTGACAATTTTATTTCAAGTAAAAATATCTTAACGAAGCAAAATAAGCAAATTAACTTAAAAATAAAAATAACTTAACAGCAAAATAAGCAAATTATCTTAAAAATAAAAATAACAGCATGGCAAATTTAGGTTTTAAGAAATAATTGAATATCTAATTATTTAAAATAATTTAAATCATTTAAAATTAATTACAAATATTTAAATAATTAAATTAAATCATTTTAAAATTTATGTATTAATTCAATATAATATTTTAAGAAAGGATATGTAATTTAAGATTTCACTTTTTACAATGTAGTGTGAAGGATATTTTTGAAAAGAAGAAATTGTCAACGATGGTCTGTTTGTGAGCCAGTGGTGTTTCTATATTCGGTATTCACAGAGTGTTTTGTAATATATTTTACTGTATTACTCTGGACAACCTCTCTCTTCAAGAAGGTGTCAATCAAGAGTGCGCTTTTTGTCTTTCTCTTGTCTCAGACCTCATTTGATTACGTACCATATCTCATTCCGATTCAGGCGACTCACATCAGAAACAATTTTCTGACAGATATCACTTGCGATAGCTGTCTTCTGTGTCCATGCAGGGGGAACGGCCATCTTTCATTTGTCCATCACAGCAGCTACTCGGCTTTTTGCTCGTTAAGTGTGATCAGATAGAAGGATCGGTAACTTTTCTTGGCAAAAAGTAAGTTTTGTTTCGCTGATTGCGGCTCTCCTCTCCTCGAGGTCCTGGAGCACTCTTGCAAATTGGACAATCAGCGCTACGATTTTACAGCATTAAGAGCTCAGATGAAAGGAAGGACACTTGAGTTATCATCGGGATAATGGGACTGCCGCTTTGCACTTTGCAGCCAATGAAATGGGAGTGTGTTAATTAGGCCAGCCATTAATTAGGCCAGCCCATCAAGGAGAAAAGGCTTTGTCTTCAGTGACACTAGATTGGATTGGTGGCCTCCGGAAATAAAAGCTTTTGCTTTTGTTGCTTTCTTAAGGGGGGTCTGTTCGTGCGATCGCGACTAATGTTCAGCGAAATAAAATACGGACATTTCCATCTAGATTGTATTTTTTGATAGCTTCTTTTGTTAGCTTTCAGAATGTCGTAGTTGCCACCGTGCCGAAACAGCATCATTGCAAAAATGTTCCTTTGTATCAAACATTTTCCAAACACTTAGATGACTAGTAAAGGCCTGTTATTATTTTAGCAGTTATGTAAAAACCGACAGAAATCAATCTGTCTAAACTTCCCATCAGCTGCCAAGATAGAACGACAAATGGATGAGAGTGCAGAGCATTCCTTCAATTAAAACGTCACATAAAACACGTTAATGCTTCCGTGCTAACGACCTATCATGCACTTTTTTTTTTTCAGATGGAGATAATGAAACGTGACAGACGGAATAATTACAGGCCTGGAACGCATGTGCACAGATGCCGTGTGGGTGGGGGGGGGGCGAGTCACGGGAGGATGCTGTGTTTATTTGATGGGAGGCCTTCGAGGTCCACTAAAGGCTCGCCCCTCCCTTTATGCTTTTGCTTTACGAGACCGCGGGCAGACGCTTTATGGTCGGCACGTCAATGAGCGCGGAGACTTCGTGAAGATTGTTTGTGTGCACAATCCAGACGAGCACTTTGTCTTCTTGCAAACTTTCCAGTCAGACCCTCAGTGGCAGTGGGAGTGGAGTCGTTACAACGTGTGTCTCCGAGCATTAGACTGTCTCTTTGATCGCGTTAGAGCACAATTCCAGAACGCAAAAACGTGCTTGGCAAGACCATATTCCCCCCTGCAGTTGCATTTATATAAATATGTTTGTGTGATCACCCCCCCCCACCTTTTTTCTTTTCAAGATGCGCTCGGGGATGCAATTATACATTAATAAATACCATAATTTTTGTCTTGTGTGGTTCAGGATGGAAACACATTAAAATGAGCTCATTAAGATGCTTAGAAAGGCAACATCTTGTTCTACCTCATTAAAAAAAAATCCAAAATATTCAAATATTCATCTTAAGTTGCAGTGCTGGGTGCAGGAGTGCTCCCTCATCACAAATAAGATGCTACTCTGAAAACATCCATGTTGCACAAGTCAAGAACTTAAGATTTCCTTTTTCCAAAAACCAAATTCCAGAAAATCATTCAAAATGGATGATTTTATGGTTCGGTAAAATATACTTTGAGTTTTCTACATAATGGAAGTGGTGTTGGGTTAGGTAAGGCTGGCCTGAGACCAAAAACTGGGTCAGAATACCCGACCCGTCAAAGCAATTCGTCGTGACATCATCAAGTAAGTTGTGTCCCACCACGTTTGTCTCCAGAATGTTCTTGGCCACAAAGAGATGGCAAACAGTTCCCCCGCTTGTCCTTCCCAGTGGCCCGTACAATGTTGCGGCAACTTTGGCGATCCGGCCCGGTCCTGTGCCGCTATCGATTGCGGCGGCGAGAAGGGCATCTTTAATTGTGCTGGCAATAAAGCTCCCTGGACTTGCGCTTGTCCCTCAGCTCCTTGGATTAATTAAGTGCATCTCCAAAGCGGCGGAGTGCAGTCGATTATTATCTGTGACGGGCCCTCGCACCACGTCGTCCACACCGAGCGGGCAGACAAGCTCTTTGTTTTACTCTTCAAGAAAAGTAGACACGAGTGTGAAGTCAATTTAATGTCAACATGTACCGTATTTTCTGGACTATAAGGCGCACCTAAAAACCTAACATTTTCTCAAAAGCCGACAGTGCGCCTTATAGTCCGGTGCGCCTTATATATGAACCAAATTCCTAAATTTAAACTGGCCCGAAGCATTGTGTCATGAAATCAATCATAAGTGGCCCGCTGAAGACTATGAATCATGAATCAAAAAGACTATGGACCAATATTTTGTGATTATAAAGTAATTTGTTTCGTCTGAAGTTGAAATAAAAAAGATAAAATGGAGAATGATTTGATTTGGATTAAAAATCTAACATGATGCATTATGGTGCGCCTTATAGTCTGGTGCGCCTTATAGTCCGGAAAATACGGTACCTCTCTCACCAACATCGCTAAAGAAAAAAAAACTGATGAATGAATGGAGCAAGTTGTCTTTATTTCTTGCAAGAAAGAAAAGAGGAGAACTTGTACAGAGAAGGACAAACATGTCAGCTGCCATCTGTTGTCTACTAAAACAGCAAAGTGCTTCGTGATTGCAAACATACAATTGTTGACAGTTACTTGGAATGGAGACTGCCACCTGCTTTTTAAAAAAAAACACTTTACTAGCCCATCACTATCGGCAGGCGGCTCTTGTAGTTTTCCATGATGGTAATTTTGCAAGCTAACAAAGACCTGACAATAGCTCGGACTAAAGAGTGCAAGAAAACCTTGACTAATGAGCCACATGCTGCTTCAGCAAGACTCACATAGAGCAGCCTGCACATTATGTAGAAGACAATCTTGAATATTTACCATCGTGTAAAGTCTTGAGTGTGACCACAGCTGCAAATATTGCGTGTCAATTCGTGTTGGCCTCGTGATGGATCATCCCGGGGGTTGGCGGCAGGAGCGGAAAAGAGCGGAAAAAACCACGGCCGTGCAGTAATTCAAACCTCTGCATTAGCTAATGATGTTTGACAAGCTGCGCGGTAAGATTCACTTTATTTCATTCTCTGACACCCCCCCTCCCCTCTTTCCAGCCTCGTTTTAATCCGGGAACATTATGCCTGTAACGTTGGCAACATATTTCACCTTGAGAGAGGCGTCATCAAATGCAGGAAAATGAAATTTCACAAGATGGACGATTCGGGCTCGCAAACCAGCTCGGTGTCGCATACCTTAACGCGGGGGAAAAAATGAGATGAGGGATATCGGCGGCGGGTGAGTGATGGCGGCGAGGCGGCCTATAGACAATCTGTCCCGCTGTGTAATACGTGCGCAAATGATAATGTTAAAGGTTATTGTCACGCTTGGCTGCAAATACGACGCGGCTGGCTGATCATGGAGTCAAGGTGTCAGAAGATGGTGGCATTCTCCCAAAGCTAAAAGCCCTTCTGTGCCGTTCCCAGCGCGGCAAGCAAGAAAAAAAATCATGCCCCAGTTATCTCCGTAATCAGACTGCTGAATCCGACAATTTTCTTTCAACCTTGAAAGACGCGTTTGTCTTCTGGCATTTTTTTTTTTTTTTTTTTTAGCATTGGGATTTGATATTACCGCCTTGCATAGCGGGTGCAAACATTGCTGTAATTCCTTATGGGACCACTAATCAAGCTCCAAACAGGGGAAATGGACACCAATGTATTTGTCAAAATCCCAGGGAACACGGACGAGGACGTGTAATTACACAGCGACAATGTAGCTTTTTGCGTGACCTTACGTCGGGGTGATGAATGGCGCCGGTCGCGTCAGTGACATAAAAGCGCCGTGCCGTCAATGTTTGCGGACAACCGCAAGCCATTGTATAATTAATCATGCAACATACGGCTGGCGCTGCTTTTAATTAAATAGAAGAAAAAAAAATGTGGTTTTGTTCCTGTCCTACGGCACAGGAGCGAGAACCGGACTGAGCGGCGGCGCCTGGCATCCATCATCTCAAACTTTGCTTTTGTGAGGCGACCGCTTTGAACTTTATCAATGCGAAAATAGGAGATTATTTCGTTAGCAAAAACATTTCTTGCTGCATTCATGAGGTTTTTTCTCCACGTTGGCAATTTTCATCAAATAATCAAAGCGGAGAAAATGTCAGCCAAAGACATTTTCCGGCACACTATTGATTCTTTTGAGGGTCCATTTGTTTCTTCCTGAAAACACAAATGAGCACAAAATGTAGTCGATTGTTAGGAAGCCTTACCTCTTCAACAATAATTGGAGTGCCCTGAATGGACTTAAATAATTATTTTCCTGAATCTAAATGGAAATAGTGACTTTCAAAACAAAGACTTGTGTTGTACTTGCAGAAATAAAAAAATGAAAGAAATCACTGAACAAACGAACAAGCGAACAAACGAACAAACAAAAACCAAAAAAACGAACGAACGAATGAATAAAAATATATACTTATATATTAAAGTATAAATATAAATATAAAAAAATAGATATATAAAATGTATTTTTTGGACTATAAGTCGCACTGGAGTATAAGTCCCACCCGCCATAAAATGCACAATAAAGGGAAAAAAACATATGTAAGTCGCACCGGAGTATAAGTCGCACATTTGGGCGAAATTAATTTGACAAAATCCAACACCAAGAACAGACATGAACCAGCAACAACGGGCTAGACGATACGGTATGCTAACGTGACATAAACACCAACGAGAAGCTGAGAACGGGTCGCACCCCACCCAAACTATGAAAAAAGGTGCGACTTATACTCCGAAAAATACAGTTAATACTTTTGTAGAAAGAGAAACTCAATGCGTTGCCCCTCTCTGACGACCGTAAACCACTCCAGTATGGAGAGGCCGTTAAATCCATCGATTTGATCCCGTCAGCGCTACGCCTTTCGGCATGGCGGAGAGTCAACTCATCTCACGGAGATGATCACTCATGTCAAAGTGCTCCGACGAGGGCAGCCGGCTTTCCTGGAAGAGGCGGGAAGGCTCCCGGCCGCGTTGTAGGTTAAGTTACCCGGCCGAGGGGCTTAATTGCATCAAGCTCTGTAGCGTTTTTCACCTCGCGAGCATGACACCTGTCTGAGCGGCGAGCCGGCCGGCAGCTGCGGGAGCAGACGGCCTCGGTATGAAGAGAAAGTACGAGCTCCTCGCTTGGGTGACCCTCCAAACCTTGAGGCAAATTATTTACAATCAAAGCGCCGTGTCGTATCTGCTTAACATTCCGAGCAGAGCGTTGGACGGTGCTGAATGTCAGCCGGAAAGACGTTGGGCTCTGACGGGAAGAGCATCCGGTGAAGATGCTGGCAGGATACGTGCTGCGAGAGAAAAGTAAGCGCAAGGCAGCTGCTGTAAACGTCTCTCGGGGAATTCCGAGATGCCAGAATTAAATGTCTTGACTTTTCTTGTCAGGAAGCAACAAATGCAGCTTTTTTTATTTTTAAACACAAGCAAACAGAATGAACATCAACCTTGAAGAAGTTTGCTTATCAGACATGCATCTGAGGACCGACGCCAATGCGAGCATGAAAAGCCCCTCCGGCGAACGCCGTGTTATTTGCTTCATTCACTAAACTCTCACATCCGAGCTTCATGCATATATTAATAACGCTGAGATATACGCGGAGAGATGGAGGGGCCAGACTGGAGTGATAGCGTGTTCCTTTCAGCCAAACAAGCCGAGCGGCACGGAAACCAGTCCCACGATAACGGAAAGATTGATGAACCCGACGGGCTCGGAAGATGCCGGTCCGTGCCCTTGTGACTCCAATCGCCCAAAAGCAAACACGGGGGACGGAATCTGTTACCGTGCAGTCGTGCAAGTTCCTCGGGCGAGAGCGCAGCCGGGATTCAAATGAACGAGATGTGAAGATGTCAAGATTATAATGCACATTGTGAATAGTGCAAAGCTTTAGGCGGAGAATTAGGCTTTAATAGCTTGCGTTGTGTTTCGGAGTTTGGCAATTCGGGGAATGTTATAGAATGATGTCTAAAGTTGGAACGGGCTAAGTGATGTCGGAATTAGAAGGGAAAAACAAAATTTTGTAAAATTTGGTGTGGAAAATTTAGAATTTTTGGTAAGTGGGAAGTTTTGGAATAGGCATAAGATGAACAGTTAAGTTAGGGTTGAATCAGTTAAAAAAAAAAAAGTAGAAATTAGAAGGGAAAAACGAACGTTATCAAATTTGGCGGGAATTTTCAAGTTGAAAATTTTGAATTTTTTAATTATGG
The DNA here is from genome assembly GCF_059516105.1 of Syngnathus floridae. NCBI lineage: Eukaryota > Metazoa > Chordata > Actinopteri > Syngnathiformes > Syngnathidae > Syngnathus > Syngnathus floridae. The sequence continues at coordinate 5,524,506 of NC_142432.1, read as the reverse complement.
GAAGTTTTGGAGTAGGTGGGAATAAGATGAACAGTTTAAAGTTGGAACAGGTTGAATCGGTGTAAAATATAGAAATTAAAATGGAAAAACAAAATTTGAAAGTTGAAAAATGTAGAAATTTAAAGGGAAAATGTAATTTTTACAAAATTTTGCAAAAACTTTGTGAAAATATATATTTTTTTTACACGTGGCAATCTTGGGAATGTTGAAAATCCCCCCAATAAGATTTGAACGAGCTGAATCATGTAGATTTCAAACCAGAACAATGTAAATGTGAAATATTAAATGTGCCATTAAAAATGAATGGGGAATTTTTGCCAGAAATGTGTGCCTTCGTCTTCACACTAATAATCAAAAAATTCCTATTTCCATCTTTTATATTGATTGCACTGTCAAAGATGCTTTCAAAAAATATTTCAATTAAAAAAAATAATAATTCCGTGGGCTCCTTTTGTCTCCTCTTACATTTAAAATAAAAAGAGCTGTATTAATTCCATTTCAGGCTTGGACATAACATGACAACATGCTAGTGGTTAGTACAATAAGCGTTTCAAAAACAAAGTGCTCCAATCACAATAAGTGCGTGACGATAAATGGTTTGAATAAAGCCCAACATGAACAATGCACACGAGTTGATTACTCCTTTCAGCATTTTTGTGTGCCCATGTAAGCTCAAACCTGACTATTATTATTTTTTTAAATATAAAAAGATGGATAAACAAACACATAAAATATCACCGAATGGGAAATGAATATTGATTGATTCAATGATTCGCTAGCTTCTGGCTGGGTTGAGTAATTGTTTGCGAAAATTGGACGAAATGTTAAAATGGAAATAAGATCTCAAGTCATTGTCGGTGAGGACAAATAATTCATTCGCTTGATTGGTGTGAGACAGCAGTATGATTATTGTATTCTTCGACTGTCGATAATAAAAACAGTTAACTTTTTACTGAATTGGGGTTTTGTTTCGGGTCTAGCGGCACTATGATAAATAAATAAGATGCTTGCTGGAGTTATTAGCGTAATACGGATAGCTATTGTGCGTCAATCTGCTCTCATTAACCGCCCCGCCTGCCATGGCTGGCCTCGCAACACTTCGCCTCTCCACAATAAAGTGACCAATTGCGAGGACAAATAGGACTTCTCTGCTCATCCAACTGGAGACGGGAATGTTACGACAGATGGTGAGAAGGGCCGGCGGCGCGTGACCCGGCATACTGATGCACGGCTAACAAGCGGTGGCGTCGCAGAGAAGGCGGCGTCGGCGCCTCGGCACCACCGAGCACGGTCTGATTATTACATTTGCTAATTTGCCGGTACGGCTTACATCCCGCTCACATCTGGATGCAATCAAGGATGGGTGGCACACGTGAAATGCAATAACGGCATGTTAGGGTTGGAGTGGGATCTCATTTCATGCAAGGCCACTCGGCAAATTGTTGCACGAGCAATCGCAATCAGCAAAGTGCTTTTATCCCTTTGACGGACACGAGCTGCCACAAAGGTCCTTGCATAAAAATCCGAGTTGGACTCCATGCCGTATCATTGAAAATAGCACGCTGTCATTTTCTGTACTTTGAAAAGCGTGCACAATGTCCCCAATCTCTGAGCCGTGTCATTATTTTACAATAACCAAGCAAAATCATTTCACAGTTGGCTTAAACGTGTAATTATAACAGTGAGGATCGCGAGAGGTTCACTTATCTGCACTTAGGAATGTCACACAGCTCTTCACATACACGTTGACACTTTTATATATTTTCAGCATGATGATTTGATTGTAAGATCGTAGATCCACTGAAAATGAATCAATACATGGATTTATTGATAAATAAGCCTCAACTGAAGATGTGTCACGAAGTAAAACAGAAAGGCTTAGCGTTAGCTCCATCCATTCTTCAAACATCTGCTGCTTAACAGTCTGAGCCCACTTTTACTTGATTTGCAAGAATCAAAAACGACCTTGTCGTTGTGAAGATGAACCAAAATAAATAAATCTGGCAGAACAGGAAGCGACACATTTCACCCAGGGTGCCCTTTGCTTTTGCTGCCATGAGAAGCGTGACAAGTTGGCCACGCGACAACGTTCCTCGTGTCCCCTCTGCCACTTCCACTCCGTGACATAAGGTCTGTAATCAAATCGGAGACGCCGCGTGGTCACCGGGACGATACGGACACTCGCAAGGACGCAAAATTCTTTGGCTCGATGAGCTAGCCAGACAAAACGTATAACAAGTAGCAAGAGTTGAAGCAAAATGATTATTGTCAGGTCAACCTACCGTATTTTCCGCACTATAAGGCGCACCGGATTATAAGGCGCACCTTTAATGAATGGCCCATTTTAAAACTTTGTCCATATATAAGGCACACCGGATTTTGAGGCGCACCTTCAATGAATGGCCCATTTTAAAACTTTGTCCATATATAACTTTGTCCGGACTTTGGACACCCCTGCTGTACTGGCTCAAGATTGGTCCATATATAAGGCGCACCTGATTATAAGGCGCACTGTCGGCTTTTGAGAAAATTGGAGGTTTTTAGGTGCGTCTCATAGTGCGGAAAGTACGGTAAATATCTTTCATCCAAAAAGTCGCTCCATTCCATTTTTGTTAACATCGATGCGCTAGCCTCGGAACAGCACCTCCGCTAGGCTTCCGTTGACAAGCGGACCCCCATGAGCATCGGGGGGGGGGGTCAGTCCACCTCTGACGCGATATCGCGCTCCGATCAGAACATCGCGTACGACAATCAGTACGGCGAAATGAAAAGCGCCGCCAGGAAAACAAAGTCCATTAATGCACGAAGCGGCACTCAATAAGACAGAGATGTCAGAAAGTATCGATTGAGAAGCGCTTTGCTTTCTCTTTTTTAATGATGCCTCGGCCAGGTGCTGGTGAAAGATTGATTTTATTAGAGGGGAAAATCATTTCAAGCGGAATTGAATGAAAAACAATTGATTACTGACTATAGGGACGCTGATGGAAATGTTTATCTCTCCAAAGAAAAAGGCCGCGGCGTTGTTTGAAACTAAAGCTGATCCATGAAAGAAGCTGAATTAATGCTTTCCATAAGTATTCTAATCTTGCCTATTCCAATTTTCCGTCCATCCATCTGTTTTCTTCACTGCTTATCCTCACATTAGGGGTGTAGGTAAGCTGGAGTTTATACCAGATGACTTCAATGTAGCTAACAAAATCTGAAGAAGCTGGAGTAACTGGAGAAAAGCCAAGCTCACAAATTCAAAAGCCGATCTCCTAACTGTGAGATCGAAATAAGATGGGTTAGGGTTAGGGTTAGGGTAGATGGGTAGAAATGTTTGCTGGAGACTCCAAAATTGGAATTCCTGCGAGACATAACGGAAGTTAGATTCAACCCCCAAAGCTCAGATCAACTTGTCCAGCGTGCCTCTTCCAGTTGAATTAAAATGACTTCTTGTTGTGATACCAAGCGTCATGTGATTGGCGGCAGATTTCGTCTCACGTCGTGATGCCAAAGAACCAAGGAACGACCCGTCCTTGCACTGGAACGACTTGCCGGTCCGCTGGGCCACCTTGTCGCCGGCGATTAGACTGAAGTGAGACACGCAATTACAAAGACAGGTGGCCGCTTGATCTCGTTACGCCGAGCGCGACGGGATGAGCGCTGTCATGAGCCGCGGCCCATCTCGCCGTCTCCGGATGAGACCAACGGCACTTTGCTGTGTTTATTCCCAAAACGGAAAACTCATTTCCTGCTCATTTAATGTGCAATTTGAGAGTTTGGGCTCAGATATTAGGAGGTCTTCACGAGTTCACCGAATAGGAAGTTTATTATAACCCACTTTGAGATACGTGCAAACCTCGCTGATCATTGAACTGCGTGAACGTTCACCCTCTGAAAAACCGTAATAAAAAAGGCAGTCAGGAGCTACACATAAGCGATTTTGCAGTCCTTTACAAACAAACTTTCAAGGTGATTGTGACCGCTTGTTTTAGTTCCAGCAGCCTTTTGAATTTCCGTCTTTGCCGCTAAATGCCGCATTTATGTTCCAAGTCTTTATGCCGTCTAAGGAAGGTGCTTTTCCTGCCGAAAACAACTTCCTGCTCCAGCTAAAGACGTTGCGAGACAAAAATACACATCACAAGCAAAAAAATGGGCACGGGCGAGGCTGACTGAAGATTTGATGATAATTATCGTCGGGTTCATCTGCTCCGCCGAGCGCTTTCACATGCTAACATCCATTGATTCGGTATTAATCTCTTCATGTTGCTTAAAGCCGCCTCTAAATGTGTCAATGGCCATTGAGCCTTTTTTTCCCGATGCAGACTCATCCGTTGTAGAGGAGACGGCACGGCGCGTCAGGCTAATTTGACAAGGCGACGGCGTCAGTCATCACAACCTGCCATCGCCATTGACGAGATACGCCGTGTTGCAATGTCAAAGGGAAGCTGAATCGACTAGGGAAAGGGTAAAGGATGTTTGCTTGACAGAGCAACACTTCGGGGACCGTCATTCTATTCTGTGACACCCCATTAAAGATCCACCCACTGTGCTTTTTGAAGGAATAATGTATTTTGGCCATCCTACTCACAGAGGAGAAAGCATCTCGGCGGACCAATTAGAAGGCTAATTCGTGGCTTGCTTCTTTCTGGCGAGGCAGCTCACAGATCGCTTGACCTCTCAATCCGCTTGGCTGCATTGAAAAGAAAAGCTTGTCGGCAAACAATGGCGCATTGATGGTCGAGCCAAGTGTGCAGCTCACCTTAAAGTCTTTCATGTGGTTGTAATAAAATTTGTAATCACGAAAGTTATTCACGGTCATTTCTGTGATCTCTCCATAACTACTTAATTCTAATTTCGATTCCTCTATGGCAGATCTTATCTGGAACAGATGTGCTCTTCTTGTTGCATCATTCATGAGCTCACCCAAGAGGGCGTGGTTTCTGCTGTTCCCCTGTGATTGATTTCTTTTTTTTTTTATTCGTCTTGCAATTGCCATGTGACCGACATACAACTGTATTTAATTAGCATTTCAAACACATAGCCCGCAACCTGCTGTGTCAATCTGCATCTCATTAGCGCTCACCGTAGCAAAAACATAACATTTGGAAATTCCTTCATTAACATAGGTACGGTTCTTGTTGACACTGTTTCTCCACTGTTTTTGTTGATGGAATTTCCATGCGCTTTTATCACCGTTTCCCAAAGGGACTCGTGTCAGCGGGAGATTCAGTTGGTTGATTAAAAAATCCATTCTCATATTGTAACCACGTTACCTTTGCTGTTCTCAAGGTTCGTGAGAGAGGTCAGGTCATGTTTACGATGAGCAAGAAACGACGTGGTGCAAACAATGATTTTTCAAGGTCAAAATGTAAAAATATCAGAATTCGCTGTTATTTTTCATCACGTAGTTATCGTGATGTCAGGAGGCCAACACCGGCATCTCGAAGTACCGTGCTCGCAAATGCCCTTTTCGTTGCGGCCTCTCGTGTTTTCTAGCCGTCAAACTGCATCGGCACGGCGTTTGTGTGTTTAATCTGTGTGTGCTGCTGCTTTTCTGACAATCCCCAACTGCTCCCACCTGATTCAGTGGCAAGAAAAGAGGTCTGATTACCAAATGGATCCCAGGAACGCCACTAGCCGTACTCGTTATCACCGCAGGGTTTACAAACGACTCTTTTGCCTATTTGAGCTGGTTGGCAGTCTGTCACCATTCAGCTCCTTTATGTTATGCTGCTGCCTTTTCCATTCAACTTCAGACTTCATAGTTATATTTAAATTATATTTGTATAAAACATGGCCCAGATGAATTTTGTGGAAGCGTTTACCGTATTTTCCGGACTATAAGGCGCACCTAAAAACCTGAAATGTTCTCAGGTGAATTTTGTGCGAGCGTTTACCGTATTTTCCGGACTATAAGGCGCACCTAAAAACCTAAAATGTTCTCAAAAGCCGACAGTGCGCCTTATAGTCTGATGCGCCTTATATATGGACCAAATTCCTAAATTTAAACTGGCCCGAAGCTTTGTGTCACAAAATCAATCATAAGTGGCCCGCTGAAGACTATCTATTATGAATCAAAAAGACTGTGGATCATTATTTTGTGATTATAAAGTCATTTGTTGCGTCTGAAGGTGAAATAAAAAAGATCAAATGGAGAATGATTTGATTTGGATTAAAAATCTGACATGATGCATTAATGGTGCGCCTTATAGTCCGGTGCGCCTTATATAAGGACACCGTTTTAAAATAGGCCATTCACTGAAGGTGCGCCTTATAGTCCGGAAAATACGGTGCTCTTTTTGAGGTGAAATGTATTTTGCCCTCGTTGATTGACGCATGCTAGCTAGCTAATGATGTTAGCTAATTTGATATATTTTACCACAAAAATACACACAGATTCAGGTCAACATTTAATTGATTTATTGAAAGAACAGAAAGAGAAATAAATGGTAAGAAGCAAATTCAGAACTCACACCAAGATTAGCCGGTTAACAGTCAGGCAACTTTTGATCGCTGACACCCACGTCACTCACCGGACCAAGCAGCCTAAAAGAAATAAGAGCAGCACAAGGGGGTAGAAAAACCAAACCTGTACATTTGTTGAAAAGGGAATAAAGAATACTTTTGTTTGGTTACTGTGGAAGTCGCCGAGTTGTCCACACAAATACCCAACACTGAGACACCCACCAGGGGTGGGGGTATGGGGAGGGTGGGGGGGGGGGGGGGTGATGTTCAGCAAAGCAGATAAGAGATGGATTAGAGGAAACATCTGTTTATGAAATGAGACAGATGCCCTCACAAACTTTACGACTCATCATAGCAGCTTTCATCATCCGCGGATTCACGAGCAAATCAAATTGTTTGGTTTCCCCCAACAGGCCCGAGGGAGGTGGAGACCATTTTCCTGCAATAAATACTCAGTAAAAGACTTTCAGCGGGGTTTTTCCCTCGAGCGTCTATGTGGCTGTCTGGCCGCGGTAAGGAAAGTATTTCGTTAAAAGAGTAAGCCACCTTTACTCCTGAAAGGACCAAGTGATGAACACGTTCGGGGCACTGATAAATGTTCTCGCACTGAACGTGGTTTGAAGGCACGTCACAAATGTATTATTGTAGCACAATAAAGCCAGTGTGGAGTTTTTGAACCCTTTTTCCACATCGCTTTTTGATGAAATGAATGGTCGGGTTTCAGTGTAAGATACTCAGCAAGTGACCTCTAATTTGGAGGCACCACGATCCTTCCACGTTGGACAAATTGGCCAGCTTCCCAAAATGTAAATGTAGTGCAGTCTGTCCCGCGAAGGGACCAAGACGAACAATGAGCGCATGCTAATGAAGGCATCATTAGCGTGCGCGCAGCTACTAGAAAATAGCAAATATTTACTCCTCGCGGAGCTCCATCATGGAGACAGTTATGACCCATTTTGGCGTGACGCTGACGAGTAGGACGACCCAGCAGTGATAATGATAACAAGGCAAAAAGACACGTGAGCCAAGGTCCCCGCAATGTGTCTTGATGCAGTCAAATAAAATCAACTCAAACAAGAGTCAGACTGCATAATTTTAAGAAAATTACCATATACTGTTTGTGTAAAGTAGGTTATGGATGAGACAAGTCATCCACTGGGTAGGAATGCAAATTAGGCTTTTAAAACACAGGTTGGGACTGCAAAGTTGAGTTTCAAGTTAGTATTTGGTTTCAAAGTAGGCTTTCAAGTCTGCCTTAGATTTACATAGTGGTGTAGGCTTAGAAACTAAACTTTTTAAACGGAGGCAAGGTGGTCAAACTGGGTTTATGATTTCCAGTCGGGCTCTCGAGAATGGGTTTGGGTCTAAGTAGCCTGTTTTAGACTTTTGAACCGGTTAACTGGTTTACAAAGTGGCAGCATTCCAAACAAGGCTTGGAAGCGAAATTCCATGCCAGAGTTCGGATTTGAGTAACAGGATGAGGGCGTCGAGACGGGTTTGGAATTTCAACGTACCCGTTTTTCACGGATTCTGCTAACTCTGGCTCTCTCATTCAAATGACCCACTTCATTGAGTCAATATGGGCATCAAAATGTCTTCTATAAATGCCTGGCGCTTGCTTTTTCTTTGGTTTGATGTCCACAAGGAAGAGTCCGAAGAGAAGACAGCCATCGAACATCGAAGACATCGAACTAAATTGTAATCATTAGCCTCAGTCCATCAAGTTTAGCTTGTGGTTGCTAGCATCAGAATTGAAGTGAATGCATTCAAGTATAATAGCAATTAGATTTGTTCCACTCGCTGATGAAGAAAGTTTTCTCACGTCCTGCTGAGTTAGATTCTAAAATAGGTCTGGCCATGATGTCCCTTTGAGAGCAGCTGTCGGTTTCTATTTAAAAGCGCAAGGCGTTCGACAGAGAACTATGAGAAATTGCTTAGGTTCCGTTTAAAACCTCATTTGTTCCATTTTCGCAAGCACTTTAAGTGTGAGCAAACTTGTGACATGATGAGGATTTAAGAAGTGGTATCTCCGGAGGTCCTCTTGTTTCCTCCGGTGGCGCCCGACCCGACTTGGCTCCAAAACCTTAAGCTCATTATCCCAAAGACTTCAAGTGAAACGTAACGCCGCCAGCGTTCCACGTCGTTCCCGTCAAATATGTTTAAGTCGCTCATCGTCTCTCGGGGAAGAATCGACAACGGTTCGCTAAAATGCTAAATCAATTAGCGGCCGTTTCGAAGGATTCCTAAATAACTTCCGACTAGAAAAAATGTCCATCTCATTATGATATCCCAGTGAGGTTCAACTCGAGATTCAAACCCGGATCTTCTGACTGCGAGGCAGACTGGGATCCACTCAACCACCATGCTGCCCGGTATTTGAACCATAGCCAGAAAAACTGACTATGAAAACAGCTAACGGTTAACTGGAAACTCCTGTATTCCAGTGAGACGCAAAAACATTTTTTTTTCAAATATACGAGAGCGCACATGTTCTTAGTGGTCGGTGAACCGATGGCTCGCGGATACGAGCGCCTGCCGATGCCCCGTCTGTGAACCCCCTAGCCGGTGGCTGACCAATGGCGACCACGTGAGGGGATGGACCGGGCGGTGCCGAGGTCAAGAGGGGGCGTCGGCGAGGACAAGGCTGAGCGCGCCCATCAAATCTGTCGTCACGGCGACAGGGGAATAAAGTGACCACTGGAAGAAGTGACAGCAGCCTCCGCCTGACACATCATATTTAAATGGCCTTTTGCAACAAATCACTCTGTGGCCCTGCAGCAGCATCCGGCGCCCGTGTCGGATCCCGGCCCAACTTGACTGACAGAATAATTCTCCGCTAATAGACAGGTTCGCACACACGTCCTTCTTTGCTTTTTTCTTCTTCTGCTATTTTCTGCCTCACGTGACAATCAAAGATGAAACTCGGTCGGCAGCAGCAGAAACAGGCAGGAACAGCGGGGAGTGAGGAATATGTTTTATTTATTTCTTCATTGCTTATTTGCTTCATGCTTGCGCCGCCATTCTTTTCACAGCAAATGGATTAAAGTCGTTCCTACGCTCCAATGACGCTTTGTAAGCACGCTGCTTTGAACATCAGCACGTTTCTGAGCACAATTTTGATGGAGCTGATGGCTTTGGCTTCCATTTATAAAAAGAAAAAATATATAAATGTGTCTGAAAGACATGTTCATATATTATTGAAATGGACATGATTTTTCAGAAAGGCTAAAAAAAATTTAGCCACCCCCGCAGTTAGTGCTTAATCAATTGCACAAAATGGAACAAATGAGAGGCTGAGCAGAATGGCCCGTGGCAGTTTAGCTGCCAATAAACTCAGAAATTCATATTGTACTCCATATATCTTCAATCTATATTTGATATCTGTGCATAGATACAGAAGCGACTCATCCCAAAACAGCAGCGGATGGGCAGTTATGCTTAATGATGCCATTAAATGGATATGACCTTGATGTCTCCCTGGAATGAAGACACGGCTGTTAATGTCTCTTCATTTACTCATTTCTTCTTTTTATTAATTCATTATTTACGCTACGGGCTTTGAAATGTTTTTGGCAGCATCCACGAGAGATAATGACAACCTGCGAGGATCGTTTCGGGGAACGTCTCGGGATCAGGCCTAGCTCCACGTTGGATGCCCCGGTGAGGTGATTCATAGCAGCCATCCTCACGGGCGTCCATAAATCAGCGCATCTCATTTGTGGCGCAACCCACCGAGCCATTCCCACGAAAGGAGCCGTTTGGCTACAGCGCTTATCAAGAGATTCCGACGACATCCCTTACGCGCCGCTGACAGCTCACCTGGACACGGCCTTGATGTGTCGCTAAGAAGGTGTCAATAACGCAGCAAATATTTTATAGAGGTGAAACCGTTCCCTATCACCTCCTGCTACTCGACATTTTTATTTATTTATTTATCTATTTATTTATTTATGTATTTATTTGTTTGTTTGTTTGTTTGTTTGTTTGTTTGTTTATTTATTTATTTTACAGTTTAGTATTAGTTGTCTTTCATGTCATTTAATTTTTTTTGCAAATTTAGTGTTCAGTCTAACATGAACTCTATGTGCCTTTTTCACATTTTAGTGAAGATTCAGTTTAAAAAAAAAAGAAATAAGCCGCGTTTTTTTTCGTGAAGGATAGCGATTTTTATTTATTTATTTATTTATTTATTTATTTATTTATTTGGTTTTTTTATTTTACAGTTTAGAATTAGTTGTCTTTCATGTCATTTAATTTTTTTTGCAAATTTAGTGTTCAGTCTAACATGAACTCTGTGCCTTTTTCACATTTTAGTGAAGATTCAGTAAAAAAAAAAGAAAAAAGCTGTTTTTTTTCGGTGAAGGATAGCGATTTTTATTTATTTATTTATTTTTTATGTGTTTATTTATTTATTTATTTATTTGTTTGTTTGTTTATTTTACAGTTTAGAATTTGTTGTCTTTCATGTCATTTAATTTTTTTTGCAAATTTAGTGTTCAGTCTAACATGAACTTTATGTGCCTTTTTCACATTTTGGTGAAGATTCATTTAAAAAAAAAAAAAGAAAAAAGCCGCACAGTTTTTTTTCGGTGAAGGATAGCGATGCCGTAAAACAGCGGCGCTCATACATCCCAGTCCAGGATTAGCGGCAATAAAAATTCATCTTGCCACCTTCTTAAAGGGATATTTTAAAAGTCAAGGGATTAGGGCACAGCAGGCTTGTAATCTCTAGCAGGAGATAAAATGCGGTCACATCTTCAAATACCTCCAATTAACTCAGATGTACCTCGCACACACACTTTGACCATCATTTGTAACCAAGATGGTCGTCGACAAGGAATTTGGGCAAATTGACTTTCACGACAATACTTCCAACCTGACGTTGATGGAAGTGGTCTGTTTTCATTTTCTCAGGGTGACATTTACGTTTGCAATTCAAAACTCGTGTGGTTGGCCTTCGTGAAATATGACGCAACATGCGTGCTTTGTGAGAAGGTCAGGCGAGGTCGTCTTCAATCATTCATGTGAATTTTGAGACATGCTAAGCCGCAATTCTGAATAAGACCTTTTCATCATGCCGTGCAAAAAGTCAAGTTCTTCAAATGCCGGAGAGGTGACGGACGATGAAAATAGATTGAGAGCCTCAAGTCCAGTGAGTTGTGACATTTGTCAAGCAGATTATTATTTTTTCTTTTTAAATATACAAATCTGTGGATTGGCTGCGGTGACCCTCGAAAGCTGCAAATTCCCAACAAGAACAAAACTCGAAATAACTTTCACTGTAAGGACGCGATGACTCCCACACAGCCTCCATCAGTGTTGAGAAAAGAGCCTGGAGGGCTCCGTGCTGCCTCCACATTTGTCCTAATGTGCTTCCTTATGAACAAACACATTAGCCAGCATTCGGATCTGACGCGCCGTCAGCCGCCCCGATATTCACGTACACTTCTGTCTCATTACCGCGGCCACTTTCAACCCCCCCCCACCTTCCCTCGGGCCCGTGACGGCGGACCGGTCTGTTGGGTCGTTAGGGGAGAGGCAGGGGTCAATCAACTAGAAGCAAAAACAAAAAAATCCTTTTTATTAATGCTGCTTTTAATTAAATCCGTTTTTATTTAGTTGGCTTGCATTCACTGTTATTTTTTTCCCCCCACCAGAATTAATTGTGCCAAACAGATGAATTGTCTTGCCCCTAATAAATGTGAGGTATCTCCACAGACTTTGCAACACCTAAATTGTTTTATTTTTTAGCAGATGTTCCACGGTGGCCACGGAGGCCCGTTTAGGTAATGGCTTTGGAATGTCAACGTGCGAGATAAATAGCAATAGACTAGCACGGCATAAAGAAAGCGGATGAAAAAAAATAAAGATGATGAAGAGGTTGGATGTAGGTCAATACGAGTGAGCGTCGAGTGTATTTCAGGTAACGGGACTGGCATCAATTTATCTAGCAGAACAGAACACTGTGTGCTAATTCACATTAAAATATACTTTTGACCAATGACGCTTTGTTCCAGGAGGTCGGGGAATTGTAGAAAGTCCAAGTGAGATTGACTGCGGCCCGAGTCGTTGGTTGTGTCGCAAAAGAACGAAACCAACAAAAGCAGAAAGCAAAGCAAGATAACAATCCCAAAAGTCATTAATGTCATTTCCAAAGTTTGTTCAACTTGTTCAGGCTGGACCACGTACATCGACCATAAGGGAGGGTTTATTTGGACAAAATGGCAACGCCCGGGGAGGCGCTCATCCATCAGCCAGATGCCCTTGCAGCACATTCCCCACTCATTATTGCATCATCGTAATGGTGTCATTTTTGAACTTCATCAGAGTAATTGCCTCAATTTGTCAGCCCCGATGCAGAGACTGAAAGGTAGCCCGCGGACGTAACATTAGCCGCTAGGCACATCATGCTTGCATCGTAAAAAAAAAGAAATCACTAATACGGGACGTGAAACATCTGGTGGTGCACGATATGAAAACAAAAGGTCTGATTGGCTGCCACGGAACGGCCCCAACGTTTCGTTGTCTTAAAATAAATGTGCCGCAAGGATCCATTTCTTGATCCCATCATACAATCAACAATTTGGTTCCCATTTCAAGTGACTCGTAGCGACTGTATTTTATTTATTTATTTATTTATTTATTTATTTATTTATTTATTTATTTGTTTGTTTGTTTGTTTATTTATTTTTTTAGTTATCTTTTTATTTTTTTATTTATTCATTCACAGTTTATAATTAGTTTTCTCTTGTTTGTTTGTTTATTTATTTATTTATTTATTTATTTATTTATTTATTTATTTATTTATTTATTTATCTTTTTATTTTTTTGTTTTTTTATTCACAGTTTATAATTAGTTTTGTCTTGTTTTTCAGCGCTGTTCATTTGTTTCCTGCTCGTTTGGTTTTGGTCAGCTGCGGTTGTCGTTAGGAGTCAACCAATCAGCTTCCGCCTTGTCCGGGTGTGCCTCGTTGTCTCATCAATTTGTTGATATTTAGCTCCCTTGCTTTGGTTTGGGCGCGAGTCTTCATTGTTGATCATGTTGTGAGTCTTGTCTTCACGCTTTGTGTTACTTTCAATGACGATTTTGATTTTATTTTGCAGATTCAGTGTTCAAGCTCAACCTTTTTCACATTTTGATGATGAGTCCAGTTCTTTATCCAGCTTTGTGTCCACTTGCATTGTTGTGGTCAGCAAATCTTGGTGACGAAGGCAATAAATGTCACAAAGGGAACCACGCAGTTCTATTAGACAAATGCACTGTGACAGGATGCCCTGAAGTGTGCAAAAAAGAAAGAAAACTACCCAGGGGGCGGGGGGGTGCACTCCAAAAGGCCATTTAGATATTAGCCACTGTCACAAAGACACTTTTGTGCTCTTAAAGACCAATAAATAATGGATGTCGTCAAGCAGATAGTAAATCTCGCCTCTTAAAAGGCTGCAGAGAATTAAATGCACACACCTAATACTGTTAATGCATTTCAGCCACGCACGCACAAAATGTCAAGGAAATAAAATAGAAAGCAACAATTTGTAGCACAAAGCACTTAGCAGAACGGCGTTTGTCTCTTGTCTCTCGCTTAAATTTATAATCTCATTTCATTTCGAGCGTTCAAAGTATTTTCTTCGAGCAAAATATAAATCAGGTTCTCGTGAATCCTCCGTTGCTGCCGTTCAATAAAGACTATTAAAAAGCCAAAGTAATCAATGTTTATATTGTTAATTTGCATTTCATTATATTTTTCCGAAGTCATCATAAAACATTTTATTCGGTAGTAAAATCTCATTTCGTTATATTCACACAAAAAAATAGAATAATAATTTACCTTTTTTTAGATTATATTCAAGTCGTTCCATTGTGCTGGATGATTTTCATTTGGTTGCTGTGTTCCAAAGAAAAATACATAATTAATAGGATGAGGTCAATAGTGGCAGGTGGGGGGGGGGGGAAATCCAATCCAATAAAAAGCAGACGTGTGTAGCATGCTTGGACAGGTTGATGTCATTGCATGTGAAAGCTTACGAGCCTCAATGAAGGTTAATGTTTTGGGTTTCAGCACCATGGAGAGCGCTTGAAGGCAGTTTTGTCCGTCCAGTTTTGCAGCCACGTTCCAATTGGTGGTGGGGGGGGGGGGGGGGGGGGCTTTGAAATGATGGATGTGCCATGGAAGCCGGCGCATTTACAAGTTGATTCTGTGAGCAGCTGCGAAGTGGCCTGGTGAATTGAGAAGGGGGACTTTTTTTTATTTTTTATTTTTTTTATTTATTTAACGCTCAGCTTTTCAGCCTCTGTTACACGACGACACAAAAGCTTTCTGTCCCTGCATGCTAATCCAACCAGCAAGACTCTACCCAAGACTGCTAGATAGTTACCTTGAATAAAAATAATTCAAAATACTACCTGCTCAGATTCGAATATTTTCTCACGCGATTTTGCTTGTTCTTGTGCGGCTTGGTTGGTTCTATTTAGCGACTCCATAAGGACCTGGAAGGCGGTTACTAAAACCTGCCGCGTTGGCGCTATATAAATCCAATTGACTTGACATTTGAAGTGGACAAGAACGCCTTTAGCGGGTAACGAGCAAGAAACGTAAGCGCCAGAGATGGTAGAATGCATCAGGTGCGACACCGATCGCTCGAGAAGATTTGAGGTAAATGCGGGTTTTGATCCCGCTTTATATCTTCTACAGCTTTTCCACTCTGTCATGGCGTCATTGGCTTCTGAAAGCAAAGATGAAAAAGCAGGGGAGACAAAGGCTAAATTGGTTCTCTCAATGAATGGACGAGAAACGACTTGCGAGCGGCCCGCTCGGCCGCTTTCAGATTGTTTGCAGGCCGCCGCGTTTCCAGCATTAGTCACATGACCAACCGCTCCGCGTTTGCCTGACGGAGAACCTGCGGCGGCGACGACCCATTTCTTTTCTCCAGCACCTCCATCTCGCTGACACTCTCACGCCTTATAATAAGGTCAGCGGGGATGCAATCATAGCCAACAAGAATTTAGAAGCAAAAAAATTGTGAGGTCCAGGTAAATGAAAATCCCACAAGATCCTTCAATATATGAACAGGGGTGATGAGAGGTCGATAATGAGGACGATCCGGGAGCTGGTAGAAGCTCCAACGCTGGAGATTATTTTGATGGCTGCTTTAATAGCAGAAATGGCGAACCTCATTTTCCATCAACAACTAATTAAAGGGCATTTTTCGCCCATTTCTCACCGTGTCCAACGAAATGCTTCTGCAGCACATATTGTGTAGGGGCGGGATCTGGTGGTCTTGTTATCTAAATTGGACACTAGCAGCACAAAATGCTACGTGGGATATTTTTCTAGCCAAGCCTTCACAAATATGGATCGGACAAAATGCCACTGGTTAATTATCGGTGACCCCCTTCCGTGTCAAGCTCATGTCAGGCCAACACGAGAACTGCCGCAAAGACTGCCGAGTGAAGAAGAGCGAACATGAACTTTGCCTGTCGGCCTCGCTGTGATGTCCCCACGGTGATGTGCAAAGCACTTAACCTGGCAGCCGGCCGCTCGGCGGGGTTTCTGCCTCGACACGCCGCCTGTCACGAGACGCACGTCCTGCTGGGTCCTGCCGGGGTCCTGGAGGCTTTAAAACAAAGGCCGTGCGCACGCGAGGGCCCCTGGCCATCCATCCACTCGTGCAACAAGACCTTCCAAGACACACCGCTTGATTTATTTTCCCTTCTGAAAACTGCTGAGGTGCACAAAAGATGTTTCCCGATGGAACGTACAGTATCAACGTTTGACCGTCTCCTCGCTTTGATTGCGTGGGGACGAAGAAAGGCTCTCTTGTTTTGCTCTCGCTAGAGGAATCATACGGAGCATGAACATCAGAGGGAAAAACTCTCAAAGGTTCAGCAATGGGGAAAAAAAATGGATGCCCGAAGCGACAATTGGCAGTGTGAAAGCGTCTTGGAGCGACTCATCTGAATATGGATGACAAATTCAGTGGAGAGAACTGCATAATTGTCTTTACACGATATAGGAGCTTCTCCGCAATGACTCACCGTGGAAATGGAACCAGGCACGTTTTAAACACTAATGCCGTCATGCTTCTAAACATATATTGCACTCCTTTTATTCTTCTACTGGTCCTTGCAACAAGACAAAAAACATCTCAGCACATTCAAATGAAATAATTTTCCCTTAAAAATTGGAAAATTCTCCAAAGTCACTTCTAGTGTGGCATCTGGTGGGTCCAAGTATAATACAGGGGCGGGGAGGCAGTGCCCCTGTAACCCCCCCCCACTAGCTCCACCAATGCCAGACTGTAATGTTTAAGACCCAAGACTCCCTTTTTGCATTTTTTTTCATGTTGAAAGCAATTGTTGCCGCTCAAGCAGAATTTCATATGACGTAATTTACAAGTAGCCGCATCATCTCTCAACCGTTGCGGTGTAAATGAAGATGTGAAAGTTTGGAACAGATTGAACAGGAGTTTTAATGATTTTTTTTTCCAGCTGCATGGCCTGAGAGCAGACTGTTTACAGAGATGATTGGACGCTCACTGGGTGACTTTATTTCAAGAAGAAACTAAATAAAAAAATATGCCCCTTGGTTGTTTAGCAGAGTGTCTCATAAAGATGTTATAAATTATGAAAAGAGCTTCCAGGCTGACTTTTGTTTATTGACGTAGGGGGGAAGAGAAGGACGGCGTTCCGAGCATCCGTGCACACGCTGCCGGATTCGATGACATTTGTTTTTATTTTGTTTCTTTTTTTTTTTTTTACGCTTAATTCACAAATTTGCCCGCCTTAAATGTTCAGTAATGACTGACATTCTCGGCAAAGCCGCTTCTCCATCTGGGAGAGAACAAATCAATGAAAGCGAGCACAAGTGTGAGCTTTCGAAGCAATCAAAGATACACAGAACGGCAAGAGTGATGGCAGAGGAGGTTAATTAAAAGCAAGCAGAGGAAACAAGACGGAAACGTGGCGCCGCACATTTATTCCATATTTCACGCTCAGTGAGAGGTGATCTTGCGCTACTAAAGCTTTTCTGAGGGATTGCAATTATCATATTATATATATATGTGTGATTCTATCTATCTATCTATCTATCTATCTATCTATCTATCTATCTATCTATCTATCTATCTATCTATCTATCTATCTATCTATCTATCTATCTATCTATCTATCTATCTATCTATCTATCTATCTATCTATCTATCTATCCATCCATCCATCCATCCATCCATCCATCCATCCATCCATCCATCCATCCATCCATCCATCCATCCATCCATCCATCCATCCATCCATCCATCCATCCATCCATCCATCCATCCATCCATCCATCCATCCATCCATCCATATTTATTTTATTTTGTAAGAAGCCCAGATGCATGGCGGGTGGGGGACAGTTCCCATGATTTCTGGCCCGCCTCGCAGGGACGCTGCGGTCGGACGAGCCTCCGGTTGGCGCCGCTGCGCCTTTCAGAGCCGTTTGTTTCAAGTGCGGTGAAAATGGCCAAATAGATCAAGTTGAAGCGTGGCCAGGTGACTCAGCATCACATCACTTGCACACATTTTTGTGGGAAAGTGATTTACCGCTGAGGCGACGATGCGGCCCGACTTCCCCTCTGGTGCTGTTTTTGTGATGACTTCCCATCAGAAAGTCTCACTTGATGCTTTCTGAGGACGTGGAAGCGGCCAAATAAGGAAAACGATTGTCAACACTGATGGAAATGAAACATGGCGTGATACACAGCGCAGGTGTATTCTTTTCAGATTCTGGCCCTGACGTTTTTCACAAACCCAGGCCAGCTGAAAACTGAATTATGGTGTCTTGAAATGAATCAAAACAATAGAAAATTAATAAATGAGTAATATTTTGTCCTAATTAATGAAAACGGAACTGAGAATATTTCTGCCGACTTGAGTTGTCGCAGCCGCTACGAGAACAGCAAGCAAGCAATTGGCCGTCTTTGTCATTCAAATTAATAGAATGCGAGCTAATGGAGCTGACGGGCCGCAGGCGCAGGGACAAAGGAGGGGAAGGGCAGACGCTTCTGATTCATCAACTTTTATAGTTGGAAGAAAAGTGAGTGCCGATCGCCGGTCGGCTTGATTATCAGATGGCTGCCGCTCTGGAGGCCGTGACGTCTCGCAATTTCTCTGATGGCGATCAAAGAATGCTGGCGTCAGGGAATCAGAAAAAAGTTTGGGGCTTTCAGGTGGAATTTCAACCATCGTGCGCTAAACGGCCAAGCATGATTAGCGTTATTAGCGACATCGACGATTTCGAGTGACTCACATTTCCAAAGGTCATTCTGCCTCGCGAAACGAAGCGTCAATCGAAGTTTCGTGGACACAACATGCTGCTGAGCTTGATTACGGGGCCATGAAAAAGATTCGGTGTCATTACTCCAACAGCCATTAGAACACACGCAACCATCACAGTGAATCATTCGCCCTAATGAGTAAAATGTTACATTGCAAGGCAAAGAGATGATCACGTCCACTTAGTCGAGCAACTCATTATGGGCTTTTTATTCACAGCTCGCTTCTTGAAAATAGAAAAGAAGCAAGGCTAATGAGTATGGATTGAAGGACATGCTAAATAAAAGCATTGAGACATTTGGAAAAAAAAAAACTCAAGCTGGCTCGAGAGCACTGAAGTGATCGCGAGCGTTCTCCGGGCTTTATGTGAACTGACTGGGCTTCAAAAGCTCATCGGCATAGAAAAGAATTTAGGAGGAAGCAGGTAAATTGAAAAAGAAAAACTGAAATCCCCTTGTAGATTTAAAACTACGCATTTAAACATTAGCTTTGAATCCTACTCGACACATTTTCACCTTTGTTTGAGCAAGTTACCTTCATCCTAGGTGCGAAATTCTACTTTCAAAGCCAAACTAGAAATCCAAGAGTTGGAAAACAAACAAACATCATTAAATATGTATGTATATATATACACACACACTCAACGAGGATTCCGAGCGACTCCCGCGGGTGTCGTATGAAGTGCGGCGCTCGTATGAACGTCTCTGCAGGGGTCGGCGCTGTCGTGGCGGGCAGCTGCAAAATCACAGGCCTGCACCTGAAATGCTGGTCCCCACAAGGTCACAAAACACATGGAGTGTGTGACTCTTTTTCCAGAAAGGCTTGAATAGATGAATCTCAAGTAGATTTCACCTTTTGCTTACTGAAGGGAAACATTTCACCGACACGAGTGTCACCGATTGAGGCCAGACTGAGATTTATTTACAGCAAAGGGAGAGCATTAAATTGAGTTCAAAGGGCTTTTATTTGAGACTGCTTCGATGTGGCTGCTGCTGTAGTGTGCAACAATGTGGAATATTCACTGCTGGCTAGCAAGAAAATTTAAAAGGATGAGCCTTTTCAATCACACATATAAATACTTTGAATAATTAGTGTCCTTTTGATGATCAAATTGCTGGAGCTGATTAAATATTTTATGATAACATGTCAACACAGGGTGGCGGCATTGTGGTGAACTGATTAGCATGTCTGCCTCACATTCCACTTCCTGTATGGAGTTTGCATGTTCTCCCCGTGCCTGCATGGGTTTTCTCCAAGCACTCCGGTTTCCTCCGATATCCCAAAAACAAGAATGGTAGTGGGGATTGAGCGCTCCAAATTGCCCTTAGGTGTGAGTGCGGATGATTGTTTGAGTGGCTACCAGTTCAGGCTCCAGCACGCCAGCGACCCCTGTGGGGACAAGCGGTACAGAAAATGGATGGATGCATGGATGGACGTCATCACAGGGATACCGATACCAAGATGCATATCAATTTACTAAATGTCGTGAAATTGCACATGGGCAGTAACACGGATACATACATAGATATCAGCCACATACGGAGAAATGAATACAGTAATCCCTCGTTTATCGCAGATAATCGGTTCCAAAAACCACGCACGATAAATGAAATCCGTGAAGTACGGTCACCAACAAGACTGGGCAGGCTAACGAGTTAACGGAAAGATGCTAATTCACGCTGGTGCTAACACGCGACAACGGACTTCTAAAGGAATGTAAACGAACATTTGGAGCAATACTACATTGTCCTAAAGGTTAGACATGTTTCCTCAATTTAGAAGTTTTATTTTATCTTTTAAATTGTTTAATTTGGAAAAAATAAACGCAACGTAGTGAAGCCACGATAAACGAAACGCGAAGTAGAGAGGGTTCACTGTACTTGCTTAATCGATTAATTTTCTTGGTATCATACAGCGCTAGTCTCGCCGATACGCATTCGATGCATGTAGCAGTTCACTCAGATGAAGCAATTCTTAAAAAGGATCGGTTTCTGTATCCAGCAACATCAACACCACCTTCGATTATGGCTATTAAGGACATTAGGATCGATTTACCCACCGCTACAACGCACAATTAAATTTGAGGCGTTCCCCGTTGGCCGCAACCATGAGATTTTCTCTGGTTTGAAACCCTCACGCCAACTTGACACCCTACTAGAAAGCCTTGCCCTTGTCTTTGAGCTCTAATCCAGGCAATTGGAGTTTAAAAGCCTTACTTGGAGTCAAATGTTTTTCTCAACCTTTGCCTAGCTTACAAGACGGCTTTACACAGCACACGACATCTCACTTAAGCTTGTAAACAGCGCGTCTAAAGTTCCCATTACATTTTATTTGTGTTGGGTGGCTAATCCCATTAAAGAAGAATTAATATACTCCCCGTGAGGCAAACTCCTTTGACAAGTGAGCAAATAAGAATTACGCCCGCACCGAGAGAAGTCCCGGTGACTCCGCGGGAGGCCGGCCATTAAAAACAGGAGGGACAAAAATTACGAGCAAACGCCGTGAACATTCTTGTTCAGGCAACACGGGAGCTGCTATGCTGTCACCTTAATTATTCCCCGACAAACAGCGCCGCCGGTAGCGGCAAGAAAGCCGCAGTCCCCGACCACGGCGCTTCGTTATTAGCCGGGAACCCAGCGGAGCTCGTTAGAGGGGATGAAGGCCGGCGTGGTAAATAAGGTTAATTGGCCACTCTGTCAGATGCTTACACTGACTCGGAACAACTGAAACGTGAAGGCTCACACCCGCCCCGTCCCGTTTGGGATTATTAGCCCCGCCATCGCCGTGGTGATCGCTAGCTTTGTTCCCTTTATTCCACTTGGTAGCATCCAACTCTATCCTAAACCTAACCCAAATCCTAACCTCAACGTTAAATATCAGATTCCTCAGAATAGCCACATGGCAACCAAAAGTAGTGACGGCATTTATTAAGATGTCAGAAGACATCCAAGCAGATCTTGACCGCCACCCGTGTAATTATTTCTCAGTTGGTAGCAGTAGAGCTGGCGTTTAGGCACCTTCACCTTTCATCCAGAACTAAAGCAGGACATGGGGACGTTTGCTAGGAACAGACATAATGGACAAATCAGTGAGACAGAGACGGCTGCTTTCAAGACAACGGTGCGTGGCCATGGAGGTCGCGACGGGTGGGCGTGTCGGCAAAAAATAGCCCTGCTGTTCTGCGGGATGTCCAATTATCGTCTCCAGCCTGAGCTTACCTTAATGATAGAGCACAAGAGCGGAATAAACGATGCGAGTCATCTGGAAGTTTGTTCCGATCGGTCAGCCTTTTGTAAACTTTTTAAGAAGCCACGGACCCCTTCGGCATCCCCCGCAGAGTCGCTGCAGCCGAGGAGGTATACACTACATATTTCACATCAAACATTGCAAATGACATTTTTAATCTCACCCCCTGGAGGGTATCCCCGCTTTGGGAATCCCTGCAGGAGATCAATGTATCATAAGCCGCTTTCACACCGGCCATCCAAGGCAGCTTTTTCCAGGTTAAAGTCGACTGTAATTTTCCGACAAAGTAGCAGAAGCGTAACAGCGTGACGCTAAAACGCTCGGGACTCACCGGCCACGGTCATTTATATTGAAAGCAATTGTCCCAGACTGATGAGGGTCACCATTCGTGCAATTATCTCCATTTTAGGGAAGTTGGCTCTGAAAGAACAAGCCGAAAAATGCGTTCCCGTACGTCAGGGCGGCAAAGGTGCGAGTTAAACTAACGATCCAGTATAAGTGCTGCCCCAGATTTACCCCTCGGATCAACTCGTGTACTAGATTGCAGAACTATTCCGAGTCTTCATCATGTAAACCGCATGTCCCATCCTCTGTGTGAAGGAGATGGATATAGCAATTAGCAGAGGGAAAATAAAGCGATTATAATTGCACGTTCGCAGCTTTGAATATATGGACATCAAGGCTCCTGTTTCTTTTTACACTGCCGCTAACTAATCAAATGAAAAGTATGATTGGACGGGAGGGGGACGACTACCCTCATGGGCCCGAGACTTTCTGCTGCTCTGCCTAATGGCTAAAGACAGCTCATTAAAAGGTCTTGTCTGGTGGGAAACGTATCCCTCTCATTGTGCCCACTCAAGCGACAGCAGGATTTCCAAAATGGGTGAGGACGATACCGCCATGACGTTTTGCTAAAAGGGGGACAAAGTCACGTGAAACAACCAGAAGCCAGACTTTCTTTGAAGCCTTCAATGAGGACATAAAATGTGACCCATTAGTTCCGGTTTTGTATTTCCTTGTTTGCACCAACCGCATTCATGTACTCATGAGGTTTGCATCTCGGCGGAGATGAACCCAGCAGACCTTTTTTCCTCCCTATTAGTTGATCCGCCTTTGGAGCTAATGAAGCATCACCGAGTTGTGGGTTGGTTCCAGGCGCGCCGTACTACCTCTGATGAAAATGGTCCTCCAACTACCTCCGCCCCCTTCGGCGCAGCCCACCAGCTGGAAAGTTTCAGCCAAACTCACTTCTTGATGGGAGTGTCAAAGGGCGACCTGATTTAATGCAAAAAGAAGTAAAAAGCGCTGGACTGTGGATGCGGCAGTGGACTAGTGCCTTCAAAATGTCCTTTCCCCCTCTGGCTAGTATATAATGCTGCTATTTAAAAACCCTTATGCTTTTCTCCCCAAGGTTCACAGTTTGATATTTTCCGAACGCTAACATCAGCATCACTCCATCTACAATGCCAAACCATTCAGTCCATTGGATTATATTTAATTACATTGAGCTTCATGTTTCATTCCAGTTATTCTGCCCTACAATTCAATCCAATTTCGGTACATATAATTTATATTCAGTTGACAGGTTGCGCAATACTTTTCCTCTCCGCTACCATATCAATTTGAAAATGGCCCAAATGGAAGCAGGCTGTAACGATGAAAATGTTCCTCCATGATTATTTTCCCGTTTGATCTTGGTAATTCTTAAAAACTATATTTAACAATATGTATGAAGTCAAGCTAAAGGGCTAGCTAGAACCCCGCTTCAACTAAGCTAATGCTAATGAACACTTATGTGCCTGACCTTGAGTTCTCGCGATGCGACCATTTTATTGTGATCTCACCGCAATAAATCCCAAGTCAAACTGCACGAGCACTCACGTTAAAAATTCGACAACGAGAAACGGGAAGACTTTGAGTGCCGGGAACAAAAGCTCATAAAACAGCCGCTCATTTAATCAGCGATGGATGGAGGGGGACGCATCAGCGGGACTCCCCAAAGGCAGAAGGCGTGCGGCTGATCATAAATCAATAGTTGGCCATAAAGCGCCAATGCTAAAGAGGCGATTGACAGAAACATGCACTTTGTAATGTCGGGCCTGCAGCGATGGAGAGAGCGGCGAGGAAAAACAAGATGTGCCGTGATTATTCCTGCTAATGTTGTCGCTTTAATGAATCGCAACATTTTAGGGCACATTTCTCGGGGGCGCCGACTTCAGCGGTTTGATGATTCACTTTGAGTCCAAGTGCAATTTTCTCATTGTGACACATTGCTGAACTTTTTTTTGCCCTCTCTATTGTTTTGAAAAACTTTGCCCATTACCGTCCTGGAGCAAAACGATCTTTCCAACCATCACCTAGCGATACTCTTTTTAAAGATTTCCATGCACTTGGATTCTGGATGGCCTTAGCACACACTCCTCATATTAAATTCAATTAGCCACTGCTGGGATATATTTAAAAGAAGAGAAATCGCTAAGCCTTGTAAGGGCGTTCCGGGAGGGGGCGGGGCTTAAAGTCTCGTGCTCACAATCAATTCAAACGCTAGCAGGCTTCAATTGATTGAGCTCTTTCAAGGGTTACGTTTGAACAATGATGCATTACGTAGCTTTGTTCCCCTCTTCACCACCACAGACATATGGATAAATAATCGGGCCCGATTCATCACGGCGGCCATTGTCCTGGCTCGCCCCCCGCTAACGAGAACCCGTCAGCCAAAGCCAGACTTAATTAAGCGGCGCGCCTTTTGTCCGAGAGGGCTGGATGGAAGATCTAAAGCGGCCTTAGATGAGATTTCCCTTGCCTTTATGACTCGAATTACACCGATTATATCGACTGCATTGATGCAGACGCTCACAGGCCACTTTATTAGGTACATTGTGTAATTAGCGGATACAAGACGAGTTCCGCTACATGGGTTAGCAACTCAAGCAGGTGAGAGGAGGCATCGAGTCATGATTGTATTTTAATATTTTGTTTTTGGAGGAGGTTCCTCCACTGGTGTCCAGCCTAAATGCTAACAGGAGGAAGAAGCAGTGGATGTCCTTGACTTGCAGAATAGTCATTAGCTCAATCATAGCCGCACTCTCGCTATTATATGAATCATTTAAAGAGTCAAATTTCTGCTCGGGAATATCGCCGGCCGACGTCCTTGAAGGTTTCATTTTTTACGTAGTCGTTGGAGGCGGCGGGCAGAAAGGAGCCTGCCCCCTGCTGACTTTTATTCACTTGTCATATTCATTCTTTTTTATGCCTCCTTTTTTAATTTAAAAAGATAATTGCTTTACATGAGCTGCCGCTAAATTGTGCTTTGATTAAACTTTGTGATTTCACAGGCGGGGAGAAAGGAACCTTTACCTTTTTCATTCATTTGCATGAAATGTATTGTCAGGGAAGTCGAATTGCATCTTTTATGTTACCATTGTCTGTGAAACTGAAGCTTACACATAAAATATATAATGATCAATTTAATGGCGGGTAATAATTTAAAATGAACTTTTTAATTAGCTTGGCAGACGTGCTGTTGCCGTGGCGACACATCAAGAAAAAAGACAGATGCTGTTTTTGAGACTTCTCGAACTTCTTGAGATTTGATCGACTTCAAACTTTAGGTGCATCTCCAAACGTTGCATTCGTCAAGACAGCAGTATCGGAATCATCTAGCCTTACCATCTTAAAAGACTTTTAATATTCTCTGTTGGCGCACTTACACATGTTGCTTCCACTCAGTCAAGAACTCATTAATTACAATTACCAGCAAAAAAAAAAAGGCGCCACCAGCGTTGCCTTCATCGCTGTCATTTGTCAAATCAAACTTGGCAGGCAGAGATTTTATTTTCTTCAAGGGCCCTCGCTAATTAAAAAAAAAGGCTCCTGGCAAACAAAGCTGCTCGCTTGAGCACACGCTGAAGTGTTTGCGCTCTCGCCATGAATTAAGATTTTGCCCCAAATGCTCGTTAAAAGGTATTCATTGATAGATATTCAAGCACAGCACCAGCAATTCTCGACGGGGGGTGCTCGTTAAAAAACATCGCACATTTCAGACCTCGACTGCAACTGGAATGCATTAAAAGACCTTTGACCTATCCGAACTGGATCATTCTCATCAAGTCTTGGATTCCAGTAGTATTCAATAATCCAAGATTTCTTTCGCTGATTATTTTGATCTATGAATCTTTTAACTGCAATATGAGATCTTTGTACTAAATGAAATGTACCATTTTAAAAATTGTAAGTACGTCCTTCGTAACGGTAAAACTCCAGAGGTCGATATTGTGCATTCCAACACAATTGACAACTGTCACACAACTGAATACCGTAATCCATTAAAAAAAAAAAGAAAGACCTCAAAATGATTTTTTTTTCCTAAAGCGTTAGCATCTAAGGAGCGTCTCCTGTTTTCCATTCATGACAAAGTTGAGGCAGTTTGATGACGTGTTTTACGGCGCAGAATGAGGACGTTTGCGTTGTGCCGAGATTACTTCCATCAATCACCCGAAGCACGCACTTTCCTGCCCATAAAATAGCAACCGGGCTTTATTTATGCATGCGTGTATGTTGCGGGCCGAGCACACCTGGCAATAAAAGGCTGGCAGTGATAAATATCCACCAAGGTCCGCTTTTGTATTTGTTTTTTTTTTTTACGTCCGGAAATTCATAGCATCAGTACACACAGCAAGGAGGACGCATCATGATTGAATTGGCGCCTTTTCACTTTCTTCTGATCCTAGTCAGCAAAGGTCCGATTATCGATTATCCTCAATCGAGAGCAGCCAGTACCAGCGATCGAACTCAATCGAAATTTTGCTTCCTCGAAAATTGGAAATGATCGTAAATATTGTCCAATGGATACGATTATCCTGTTGCAATTTATTTTTCCTCCCAAAGCATAATTATCTGGGGAATGACCGTTGTAGTTGCTCTCCAACAGAGTTTGTGCTAAAAAAAAAAATGTCGGCTGTTTAATGTACTCGTCTCTGAGTGATCTCAAAAGTTCTCTTTCAAGTCCGGCGGAGGGATCAAGCGGAACATTTTTAAGTACTTAATCCCCCATTTTGGAGCAGGCCGCGCGGTATCTGCTTAATTTCCGCCAGCGAGACGTTCCTAATTGTCCCGCTCGTCGGCTCAGGCACATTTGAAGACCCCCGCTCGAGACCAATAGAGTCAGGGATGGAAAATATGTCCAATTAAGTCATTACCATACCTTTGAGTCACAAGCTTCTTCTTCTTACTTTTTTTTTTTTTTTAACATTGCCTGCCAGGTCACGCTATGTGAGGATTCTTTAATTAAATTTGCTTTGAATGAACTTTTCTGCAAATAAAAGTTGTATTAGTGCTCATTTGGAACGTCAGGAGTATGAAAGCAAAGGCTAGCCTCGAGCAAATAAAGCAAATGAACGATTAGTGTTCATTTTCGTGCCGTGTTTGCGACTGGGTGGACTGCCTCGGGATTTGATTGCCCCCCCCCGGCACATCTGACCATTTGCTGACAGAAAGTAAACTAGACTTAAGACCGCGTGAGACCAGGTCTAAATTGCGGCGCAGGTGGCCATTTTAGCATATTTTGTTGGACGTCATCATGTTCCATTCTTAAAAATCACACTAGGTGAAGCTACCGTAAGGGTTTATTTGGGAGCCGTGCAGAGTTTAAAGGTCACTGATTGTCCCGTCAGATCAAATATTAGCGAGCGCCGCCGTCATCGTTGAACATCGTCCGTGTTTTGAATTTCAAGTTAAAAGCGGCTCCAACGACGGAGACCTCCCATCAAATATTGATCGTGCCGAGCTCCCCAATTTATCCGAGCGCATGTTACAAGAAATCGTGTCTGTATTTATTCGATTGCTATCGCAGTTCCCCGCCGCCGTCAGGCCTCTGGAGGGGGTGAAGAAAAACCTGCCTGAGGAGGAAGCCAGGACTTTTATTTTCAACTTTTCATCTGTGTCGCTGCGCCATATAGGCACTTCTCCCGGGAGACGGAGCGGAACGCGCCACACAAAGCCATAAGCCGACGCATCTCTCGGAGGCATTTACAGAAATTTAGAATTCAAATAGCGCCGTTTTTATTGCTAGCGACAGCTGACACACGGGCGTACTCTTTACATAGTGCTGCCTTGCGCACAAAGCTAAAACAATCAAATAACGCTGCTGCGGGGAATGCCGTTAAAAGCTACAGATGGACGCAAAACATGCAACACTCGCATGGGCCGACCCGTTTGCTGGCAAGATTGAGAACAAGTGGTGAATGATGATGCAACCTGCGTTTTACTGCAAGGGACGGTATTTTTTTCCATGACTTTTTTTTCTCTGGTCTGTAAAAAACATACCAGGTTTTATCATATCAAATATTCAGCCATGATGTAATAAAAATGGGAATGTGCATGGGGGCAATATAAGACTTACAAAAGCCATTCTCTTTCATGCACTATAAGCTGCAGTACTACCGTATTTTCCGGACTATAAGAAGAACCTAAAAAAAATTCAAATTTTCTCAAAAGCTGACAGTGCGCCTTATATATGGACCAAATTCCGTCCCGCGGCCCAAATGTTTTGTGTGATATTAACAATATTGATATATTTTCATTGTTTTCACTATTTGAAGTAATTATATTGTGATTGCATTAATGGTGCGCCTTATAGTCCGGTGCGCCTTATATGGACAAAGTTTTAAAATGGGCTGTTCATTGAAGGTGCGCCTTATAGTCCGGTGCGCCTTATAGTCCGGAAAATACGATATTCGTCAATTTTGATAGAAGTTAAAAAAAAAATATGCCCGTGTGTGTTTGCTTGTGTTGCTGCACTGTTTGTGTGCAGAGTAGTTATAACACTTAAAATGTTCATTTCCGACTTTTCTAATCTGACAGCGGGGGGTTTTGTTTGGGGGGGGGGAGCCCGGCCGACTGAACATCATGTGTCCATCGTGCACTTCCCGTGAACTGAGTGGCTAAATGCATGAAACCGATAAATATTTAACGCGTGCACTCAACATTTATATTGTCACGAGGTCAGGGCCGGCCTCTTCTTTGAAAAGATTCTCCCTTTAGTGACATCTAAAGTGCATTTGATAAGACGACCAAAGCTGGACATTTGGCCCATAAATAAAACATAGTGTCAATTTCACAAAGAAAGCAATCCTAAGCTGCTCTGTGCTCGTCAAACTTGGAATAGTGCGAGGAAGTGACATTTCAAAGTGGCTTTTACTTTGGAAGGATGTCCTGCACGCAACATGCTAGAAATTAGCACGTCTGCCTCACAATTAGGAGGGTGCAGGTTCCATTTCACCTCCGGCCCTCCACATGTGGAGTTTGCATGTTCTCCCCGTGCCTCCCTGGGTTTTCTCCGGGCGCTCCGGTTTCCTCCCACATCCCAGTGCGACTGCGGATGGTTGTGACTTCACCTAGCGCTTGACGAGCAGGGAGAGGAGTCATATAGCTCCGGCAGCATTTGCTTCATTTCCAGCTCCTTCGTGAACAATAGGCTGGCAGCGAACCCGCCGTCGCCACTGAGCCACGTGGACCTGAAACGACAGCGTGTGATGGGTTGGGAGCGAAAATCCGTTTGTGTTTAAGCACATCTGCCGGTTGGCCGCATGCTGGGAATTCAGAGCATAATCGCCCCGCTAGTGCCATGGAGGGAGATAAATCCACGGTTGCTGGCAAGCGGCCGCCCCCTCTCGTAGGCACATCCAAGTTGGAACGTCGCCGGTGCCAATGGGACTGAGCGGGACGCTTCGCCCGGACACGCCGATGGAAAGACTGTTTGTGGCACACTTCCCGCGAGGAACGCCGAACCTGCATTCACACGTGCTGATTATCTTTTGCGTGCCTGTGAAAACGCCTCATGTAGGAATTCATCTTACACCTAAATTGGAATTTCGATTGGCAATCTGAATCTGATGAGAGGCCAAACAAGACAACCGGAACAGTCCAGCTGAGATGGATTCGATTCCCTGAAAAAGAACGCGAATATTCAAGATTTAAAGAATTGAAAATGGATTTGTCTGTGATTTCAAATCAGAATTTGTACATTGAGAGGATTTTTTATTTACATTGACATTAAAATTTGAATATGTTACGTTTTTTTTATTTTGTAAGGTGAGAAGCTCGGTTATCCGGGAGAAACTCAGAGGAGAGCGGCTGGTCCTCCACGTTGAGAGGAGCCAGATGAGGTGGCTCGGGCATCTCATCAGGATGCCTCCTGGACGCCTCCCTGGGGAGGTGTTCCGGGCATGTCCCAGTAGGAGACCCCGTGGACGACCCAGGACGCTCTGGAGAGACTATGTCTCTCAGCTGGCCTGGAAACATCTTGGGATCCCCCGGGATGAGCTAGATGAAGTGGTTGGGGAGATGGAAGTCGGGGACTCCCTCCTAAAGCTGCTGCCCCCGCAACCCGACCCCGGATAAGCGGAAGAAAATGGATGGATGGAAGTTTTTGAATTTTAAAATGACTTCCATTTGGAGTATAAAATTAAGATTTTCGACTTCAAAAGGAATTTGGAATTGAGTTGAATGCAAGCGGCCTCCAACTCGACACCTTGGCAACTCCCTCCCCGTTCCCCTGCGGGCAGTCCTCGTTCAATATGTCGCCTTGCGCCCGCAGGCACAGCGCTCCGTCTGCACTGTACTTAATGTGTTTCCCAAATGCGGCACGCCGCGTGCACGCCGCCGCCGCCGCCCCGAAGCAATATGGCCTCATTTTGCCGGCCTTAGCTTAGGGCGTCGGCGCTGGTTGATTAGCCGCTGATCAAATTGGTACATCATCTAAAGTCTTGAGATGCAGCTTGGCCTCCACCTGCAGCAAACGTGACCTCATTTTGTGCGGCCGACAATTTAGACACTTTTTGCAGACAGGGCCTGATGGGACTCCGAATCAAATTTCCCCTTTTTTACCCCCCCTTCCTCCTCCCGCCGGGATGATATTTTTCATCCGTGAAATTACATTTTTCCGTCGGGTGTCTTAAATAGCGGTTGGCAATATTCGAGGAGCTTGATGAGGTGATCGTGCAACCTGCATCGTCACACTTGCTTCAATTAGCGGAAGTAGAGACCCCGCCATCGTATTTTTCGAACAATAAGGCGCAGTGGATTACTTTCGGTCAGGGTGGGGTCTCCACGTCAACCCGTCAAATCTCCAAAGCTTCCCCTGGGACGAGTCGGGATGGTCGAGAGCTTCACGGTGCAGAGAGAGGAGGCACCCTGCCGATCGCATTAGCACCCCGCGGCCAAATTGGAGCTGCACCTGAGCCCCTCTCAAAAACACTGAAAAGCCCCACCTCAAGCCCCCAACCCACTCCCCCCCACCCTCACCCATCCATCCAATGTTTATTTCAGAGGACAAAGGAAAGCATCAATCGTTGACTTTCGAGATGCAAAATTCTGTTGGTATTGTGAATTGGATGGATGGATGGATGGATGGATGGATGGATGGATGGATGGATGGATGGATGGATGGATGGATGGATGGGTTACCGTCATGTGTACCTAATGCTTTGTCCATGAAGCCGAATCGTTGACGTAATTTTAGCGTCGGGTTCTTTGGCATGCTTTTTCTTTCCTGTTTTCTCCACCGTGTTTGATGACCTTCAATGAAACGTCAGTCGATCTCCAGCATGGACGCACGCCAACACGTTATTTCGCGTTTATGTATTCCGCAACGGCCTGGCCGGACTGACGCCTGACTACAAGCGTCAGTTCCACCTCTGGCTTAGCCCGGCTGTTGCCAAGAGGATTAAAAGCAGGAGTCCTCTCCTCTCAGCCATCTGGCCGAGCCTGATCCCACCGCCGCACGGCCACATTTAAATACAGCTTTCGGCGCCCTTTTTGGACCAACCGAGCGGCGGCCTTTTACGAGCGCTCGGCGCCAGACGCGGCCACGTTTGTATTTATTTTGTTTGTAATTGTGTCGGCGCTCTGCCGGCCGGGCTGCGAGGCGGAAATAGCATAACGAGGGCAAAGCGCCCTCATCTGTGCGCTTATTTGCCATCCGGGACGACGCCGGATGGCGTTCGGCGGAGCGCAGACCTCCAATAAAAAAAACTGCGGCGTTTTGCAATGTTATTACAGCGCTCGTTTATTTGTTTTGCTTGTTCATTGCATAATCGTACGTTTGCTACTGAATGTAAAGGATGTGTACGAGTAAATAGTACAGACGCCATTAGGTCACCACAATCGGTTCTTTCGCTGGCTTTTGACAACAGAAAAATAAAAAAAAGGGGTGTATAATAACATCAAGTAAAAGGTTAGCAAATGACACCTCACGCTGAGTGCTTTCTTCCTTTTCCGTGTCACAAAGTGGAATTTGACAGCTCTATTTTTTCGACGCCTCAAATAAGAGAACGTTAATGGCCGAGTAACCTTTTCCGCTGAGTCACGTGCATTATGTCCAAATAGTCCTTTTTTTAAAGTTTGGCCTTCTTTAAACAGCAAATCTTCATCGATTATGATGATGATGTCCTAGTTGGGTCCTTTTGGGCAAAGTTTGACTCGTCATTGACTCAGCGTCATTGCAAAACATCAATATTTTGTTATACTGCTGAACCATCATGTGTACTTTTTTTTATTGTACTATATTGCCAAATCGACAAAAGTAATATACGTAGTATATTGGCTTACATTTGAACCTAATTGCCTCTGTGTGCAGACAAAAGCTAATCGCATAAAGGACCACTTGCAAGTCACTGGGGGTGGGTGCGCGCGCTTGGACCACTAAGCTGCATTGGAGGTGTGTGCATCTTCTTTTCTTGCTCTCTCTCTTTCTCTCTCTCTCTCCCCCACATGCACGCGCAGGCTCTCCGGCTCAGTCGTCGGTCTGCAGAGCGCGAGTGCAGCACGCCACTTAAATCCGCTCACGGCTCTCCAACACGCAGCCACACGTTGTGACAGTGGCGGTCGCGTCCACTGCGCGTGGAGTGTCCCCCCGGAGGAGAGAGCGTGAGAGCGGAGCGGTAGGACGACCAGGTTGGGAATTAAACAAGAAGAAGGAGAGCGAGGGACGAGGAGGAGGGGGAGGAGGAGAAAACCTCAGCGGCCAGTTTTCGGAGGAGACTTTGCAGGACCAAGCCGGGCTCTTTGGAATTTACGTGCTCGTCAGGGGGTAAGTCATTGTCCCCTCTGATGGTGAAGATAAGCTTCCAGGCTTGAAATGGGTTGGGGGGGGATTGCTCCCTGGTCCGTCCACCTGCTTCCGATTAATTGAGCTGATTGGCTTGACCCCGTTTGTAGCAGGAGTGATGCAAGTGCTTTTGGCACTTTGATCCCAAACACCCGAGTGCGTGTGCGTCTGAGTGTGCGAGAGAGCTCAAAGTGCAGTCAGTTGCTGAGCTTCTAAAAAGCACACACGCCGCATCCAAACGATCTGCAGCGAGTGCTCCTCTCCTCGCCCGCTGCCGAGCGGACTGGGATTAGAGGCAACAATCCGAGCGGCTTGACCGAATCTGATTTGCAGAGAAACAAGGGATCACACATGCAAACTACTCCCCCCCCCCCCTGCCCACTCTGACCTCTCTCCTCTCCCTTCTGCAGAAAGCAGATGCTTATTTCAATGAGTCAGAATTCCCAGAGCCACATTGACTGGACTTTTGTCCATTTGACCGCTCCATCACTATGTGCACTTTGCAGCTCGATCTTGATGTTCTCCTTCCAGTTCCCGTCTAATGGATGCCAAGTTGCGCTGGTTGCGAGATGGGATGCAAGTCACTTGAAAGTCTTGCTGGCATTCCGCAGCAAACACCTGCTGGGGGGAGAGAAGAGGGATGCACAGTGAGGCTACTGTGCGCAAAGCATCTTTCAAACGTAAAACCGATCTGACGTTGCAAAAAAAATACATTCAAATGACTTTGGAGAATTCTGTTTGAAGCTAGGTTATGAAACTCTTCTATTTTTGACACACTTTTTTTAAACGTCCCATTTAAAATATCTTCATGCATCAAGCAGTTCTACTATATTATTTTATTTCATTTTAAATCATTTTTATTTTACATCATTAAGAATCAAGGACATATTTTGAAATCAATAAATTAGTATTCCTGAAAGATTTTAGTGAAACGTCAAAGACAGAAAAGATGAGCAAGTTTGTCCTTTGTTTGTGCCGGGGCCTTTCATTGGTTGCAAGTTTCGTGTGATCTCCGCTTTGCTAAGCCTCCTCGCTTAGTCGATCGCAAGGGGCTTCTTTGCTCTCAAAAAACATCCACGTTCCCCGTCGGGAGGCTTACGTGGAATCGATAGTACGGAGGGTCTCCTTGGCCTTCGCTTCGGCGAGTCATCTTGCCCCTGAATGACGCCGAAGAACCTGGACCGCGTTCGCGCTCGACTGCTTTGTTGTTTTTCGTAACTTTGCTAACTTTCCAAGTCGCTGCAGTAGCAACATTAGCTTTTGTTGTTCAGCAAACACTTCAGCAGGAATTCAATTCAATCTGCTGCGATAAAAACTCAACGGGGCACCGGTTCTTTAGTACCTTTCAGTTTCTTCTTGTTGTTATGACCTGAAAGCTAACGTGCCAACTTGGAGGCCTTTATTTTACTTTTGTCCTCAGCAAGTTCCATTCCCTCCCTCCTTTGCCTCGAAGTCGGGTATTGTCCATCTGCAAGGTGAAGCACTTTCCAGTGACATCTCAAACCGTCCTAAACATGCCCGAGCGGCAAATCTGACCATGCAGCAAATATTTTTATTCTATTTCGTATATTAAAAACACAATTCAACACACGTGAAAAGAGGACCCCCACAAGATGTCCCCGCTCGGGGCCATCTGATGTCCTTTCACTGGCCCTGACTGAAGGTTGTTGCTTGGCTCCCAATTCACGTTTGTGTTTAATTTTCACCCGAGCGGCTTAGAGTCGACGGATTGTCATTCCCGCTCGGTCTACTTTCACAACCCCCTCACCCCGCCGAGGCGGCGTGCGGAAGCCCCCCCGCGGTTGCCGTGCTGCGCTTTGGAAAGAAACGTGGGAAGGATGCAGTTACCTGGAGACGTGCCCTCTTTCCCAACGCCGCAAAAGACTCGGGCTGAGGACGAGCTGCTTGTTTGCCGCTTGAAGATCAATTTTCAGAAGAGGCGTCACACGTTTAGCCAATTCATTCAGCTTTTATTGGCTTGAAATGACTTTGGCAATGTGGACGCTTCAAAGGCAGCGTTTGTTGCCTTGCTTTATATGGAATTTTTTTCCCCGTCTTCTCTAACAGGCCCAACAAAGTCGTTATTTGAAAAAAAGCCCAAAGAGAGTATTTTGCTTGGCGTCCCTTGTGAGAATTCGACCACAAATTCTCCAGCACAGGCCCCGCAAGAGATTCTTCATCTGTTTTTTCTTCTCAGCCACTAATGAACTTGTAAGGAGGCTCCATCTTCCCCTTTAACGAGTCAGCCACACTGCAGTCAACACTTGCTGCCGCCCGCTTCCCCTCCGTGTCAAAGATTTGCTGTCACCCACGTGAAGGACTTTTAGTCCAAGCGGCCAGCTGGTCGTCTCAGATGACGGGGCATTCATTAGATTTCATTAGAGGCGGAGCGAGCGGTACGCTGAGATCTGCGGGTCAATGCGGTGCACGGTCCCTTTACAGCATAGCTATCAAAGTCAAGGCTCGGGGGCCAGATACGGCCCGCCATATAATTTTAGGTAGCCCGCGAAGACAAATTGTGCATCAAATTCAATTCCAAAATTTCTAATTGTTTTCACTTTTAAAAATAGAGGTATTGTTAGCCATTTTTACTACCATTGATTTAAAAAATATATATATTTTTTCAAATATTTGATTTCATTTTTCAATATTTGAACAAGTTTTATTAGTCTCTGTTTTGAAAACTAGTCTGTACATATACAATACATATGAGATGTTCATACGTTTTTTTGGGTTGACAATTTAATGCTCCTTTTTTTAAATAATTTTTAATTTCAAATATTTGATTTCATTTTTCAATATTTGAACAAGTTTTCTTAGTCTCTGTTTTGAAAACTAGTCTATATATATACAATACATATGAGACGTTCATACGTTTTTTTGGGTTGACAATTTAATGCTCCTTTTTTAAAATAATTTTTATTTTCAAATATTTGATTTCATTTTTCAATATTTGAACAAGTTTTATTAGTCTCTGTTTTGAAAACTAGTCTGTACATATACAATACATATGAGACGTTCATACGTTTTTTTAGGTTGATTTTAATGCTCCTTTTTTTAAATAATTTTTATTTTCAAATATTTGATGTCATTTTTCAATATTTGAACAAGTTTTCTTAGTCTCTGTTTTGAAAACTAGTCTATATATATACAATACATATGAGATGTTCATACGTTTTTTTGGGTTGACAATTTAATGCTCCTTTTTTTTAAATCATTTTTAATTTCAAATATTTGATTTCATTTTTCAATATTTGAACAAGTTTTCTTAGTCTCTGTTTTGAAAACTAGTCCGTACATATACAATACATATGAGACGTTCATACGTTTTTTTGGGTTGACTATTTTAATGCTCCTTTTTTTAAATAATTTTTATTTTCAAATAAGTTTTTTTTTGGGTTGACTATTTTAATGCTCCTTTGAAGCAGACTATGATGCGGCCCACGACAAAAATAAGTTTGACACCCCTGCTGCAGCATCTTAACGCAATTAATTATGAACAATAACAATTAATGATGGCTGTCACCGGTGATGTTTTTTTGGAAGGGGCACAATATGATTGGCTGATTAATCAAGTAGCCTCTTTAAAGTCCTCCAATTAAGAAGGGAGGGGTGAGCAGTGAGGGAAGTGAAACAGACACTGAAAAAACCAATGCAGTTTTTATTTGTTCAAGTCATTTAAAAGCTTGTTTTAGGGCTGTAATTTTAATCCCGTAATCTTTTTGCTCACAGCGAGAACTTTACAAATATCTGCCGAGAATCAGAAAAGCAAATAAATATCATGTCCTCCAATTTTTATATGTTGATGCTTGGCACACAAGTGGCGATCAGTTAAATTGTAACCGAGTCGACTTTCATTTGAACTCCGAGTTCTTTCCAACCTGACTTTTCACCACCTGTTGGATTTTCTTTGTTTTTTTTGCCGCGGGCGCCGAACCTTTCATAATCTCAGCAAGCAAAGCGGTAAAGACGATGCATTAGCGCCCGGCCGAGTCTCGCACGGGTCCCTCCCATTCATCACCACGCCGATGGCGAAAGCGTACACTTGACCTTGAGGAAGATGCCTCGCCTTGGCCTTGTGTCAAGATGATTTCTTAGTCTATTTAACAGAAGCAACGCCATGCTTTATCACTTCCACTGCTTTTCTTGTCGTCAACATTGCCGGCGAGGGTTTACATTATGTGCAAAAAGGAGAAACAGATGATGGCCGCCCCCCCCCTCCCAAAAGCCCACTACCCCGCAGCCCCCGACCATGACATTTTATGTGAGGCATTTGTTGTTGCAAGATAAGCTTGAGTGAAGACTGAGGCGAGTGTCTCTTTGTCCTTCTGCTCTCACTTCAGGCTAAAAACAACACATCGCTCGCCTCTTTGTTTTCATTATTATTATTATCATTAACAGCTCTGGGGTACTCATTGTTTTTTTTCAATCATTTCTAGCTGATTATTTTGTTATAAAAGCCTGGGGCGTTATGGCATAGTTAAGAAAGTCTGCAAAACATGTTATTTAAACGGACAACTTAAGTATCGGTGATGAGTATCGATTGATACCAAAAATGGGTGTGATAGCAAAAAGAGAAGAAAGGACACAAATAAGTGACACACTGGATATGAGCATGAATTTCATAATTAACACGCACTCGGGGGAAATCAGCGTCGGCGGGAACGTGACGACGTCTCATGGTGGCGGCTCATTGAGTCTTAATCATTTCCAGCACTTCAAGAGACGTTGACCGTTATTTTCATAAATGGCCGACTAACACTTACACATCCAGATGCTATGCAATGTGTTGAGCCTTTAGCTCACTAAAAATTACAAATTTGTTTTTATGGGTTTGCAAGAAATGGCTTGCGTGCAGTTTGTGATTAGCTAAAATATTCTTCTAAAGGGAAAAATGACAAATATTTTTCATTGAGGCACTAATCTACCGCAAAGCGTTCCGCCAGTCGTTAAAGAATGTGGATGACCGAGGTCGGCTTGTTTCCTTTTATTTGAAAGCGCTGAGAAATTTCTTTGGAATTCCTGCAGGAAACGTTTGATCGCTACGGTGGTGCGGAGTTATTTATCAACCTTCTCACGCTTTCTGACAAGACGTTTGAGCCGACTGGATAGATAGAAGGCTAATTGGCACTTGGCCGTCAAGGTGGGGTTGCTATAGGTTAGCGCTCAGTCGTGCGGCGAGGTGAGGTGAGAGTGACAACACTTCAACTTCAGACTCTCCAGTTTTACTTTTCGATGAATCATCTCCATTTTAACACATCATATTTGTGTGCGTCAAGAGGAGCAGTGAGAACATCAGTACAGAACAATAGAAAACTGTATAAAAAAGTCTGTTCCCACCCGTTTCCATAACTCAAACTGACGGCACAACAATAAGCAAGTATGTCAAAGTGGCAGACGTGTTTAATTTTCACCTGTCACTAAATTAATGTCGATTAGCGGCAGGCAAAGTGAGGCGGCCGACGGCGTCTGTCGGCGGCAAAGCGGGAGCTCGCTTAGCGCGCCCATCATCTTTGCTAATCGGAGAGGAAGAGGCGTCAGACACGTTTACGTCACGTGTATGTTCGCCATGTTTTCATCATAAACACGCCTGGGTGGAAATCCGGGCATGTTGTCGGATCATCATGTCACATTTGCATCACAGCATCTGTTATTTCCTTTTTTTTTTTTTTTTTACACCTCTGACAATCTTGGGTGCCGATTTGAGCTCATAGCTAAAGTGTCCTTATTGTCCACTGGATGCTAGAATGGACATTCGAACAAATGAAACGATCAATACGAAGTGGACATCAATGTTCTTTTACAAACGGTCAGCTAATGGATATTTCAAAAGTATGACACAACAGTGACTCACAATCAAGTGACATCCTTTTTTTTTTTTTTTTCTTCCGCCCTCCAGCCAGCTAATGGAAGGTTTTAAAATTTTCATTTTGGTTGCTCTGCTTGGCGGCATTACGAGTAGATTGATGAACCCCCTCTAAATAATCTAAATGACCGTGAAGCGGACATACGTGTTTTTGCGCGCGTGGAAATCAGTCAGCGCTAATGTGCAGAAAGGCGCTCATTGATTGAGCCGACATGCCGAGCCGATGATGATGTTGTTTTGCTCGGAGCGCTCCTCCACCTGAGCGGGGGCCCCACTTGTGCATGCGGCGGCACGGCGCGCTATCGACCTAGCGAGACAGAGCCATTACAGAAAAGACTAATTCTTAATCTTGGATATTGCTTTCTCATTACTCTGCCTCCCTCTGGCCTCTGGCGCGATAACTGCTTGATTAGGGCAGTTATGTCGCCGGGGAGCCCGAACGAGCGCACCTTTTAATATTAGCCGGCTGACTGATGGCTGCGCCGCCGTTCCGGGCTAATAACGGCGAAGCGGCGACCTGCTTGCTTGACCTTTGGTGACGCCATCAGCATCCTCCAATATTAATCGGTGCCGATAATTAATTCAGCCCAACTGCACCGATATGGAAAAAAAAACTGTTCAAATATCCATAAAGGCTTATTGGTAGGTCAACTGCCATGTAAGGGCAAGTTGTGAGTAAATATTGATAAGATGGTCAAGTGAATATGATCCGACCAGGCTAACGATGACAACACAATCATTAAAAAAAAAATTCAACGTCAATTTAAGGAATAACCGATCAATTTGGCACAGTGGCAGAATAGTTAGCATGTCGTTGTTAGCGTGGTTTGTATATATATTTGATTATACAGAATTGTGTTGGATTGTTAAACTTGTTCAAATTTTCCGGATTTAAAATGCTAAATGAAATATTGCAGAAGGGAAACTGCTAGCAGGTTGGACCACATTTGGTTAAAGTTGAGGGCAGGAGGAAGAAAATACAATAAAAATGTAAAAGCAACAATCGAACATCAGGCCATCATCTTCCATATTACGACGGCAGCTTGTTGTTTACGTGAGAGCGTGTCGGGAGGAAACCCGAATGAGTCACGCGTGGCGTGGGCGGCCCCGCGTCGGCAAAAGCAGCAGTCAGGCCGAGCTCTCGCTGGGGAGCGTCGGCAGATAAGAAAACATCTGACAACTTACAAGGAAAGCCAATTCCGACATTTGCCTCATCCCAACTTGCTGTTGAATTTTGAGGCAGCTGAGACGACGCAGAAGTGAAATGAAAGATGTTGCGTGGCGGCGGCGGTTGGAGCGTGGAGTGACCGCAGAGTGCAGCCTCGGGGCGAGCGTATTGTTATTAGCGTGTTATTACACTACAGTGCACGTGGCTGGCAGACATTACTGTAGCCTAATGTGGTTAACATAGCTGCAGAATATTTTAGACTCCCTCACGTGCAATAATGTGCACCCCCCCTCAAAAAACAAACTGGAAAATATAATATTTAAAGCAGCGGGAGAACGGCGCCAGGTGCATTCACCCCATATGAACTTCCTTTCTTTTTCTTCGGATTGCATTTTTTTTTTTTTTTGCTCACTGACGCTGCAAAAGCTGTTTAATGAAGTGATTTCTAAAGCGCTTGGTCAGGAAGCTTCAAATGTTTGTAAGGCTGATGAGTCCACTTTTCTCATTTTCACTTTGAGAATTGCAGCTGCCCTGTGACTTTGTAATTTGTTGATATCTATCTGTTTGATTTAAGCTTTGGGGTTTTAGGATCGGGGTTGCTCTAGGGGTTAAATTTAGGTGCTTTTGCTGGCTGACTTTTGTTGCATTGGCGTTCTGTAAGAATTGCGCGTATATATCGACTCGAAGGAACTATTCACGGTGCAGCACTTAATGTGAAATCTATGAGAATTTAAGAGCATACAACATCGCTCAATCACTCGGCGGGAAGCGGAATTATCGTGGCCCGGTCGAGCCCTTAACGACGGTTCGCGACTCCCTCGGCGCTTCGGCGGATGCGATCAAAACACAATAACCGATAAATGGGGCGCATGTGACGCCACGTCATGGCTTTTGGATTCCATTCCAAACTTCCAATTGTCATAAAATAGCTCCTATTGTGACCCACTTGTGAAGAATCCAAACAAATTCATGAAACGAGTCCATTCTTCATCATTTCAAGTTTGCGTTCCAGGAATGATTGATTATTATTAAAAAAAAAAAATGACTGCACATTTATTCCACTAGTAAAAATGGAATACGAGTGAATTTGTGATTGTGAAAGCGCTTGAATATTCTCCTTTTCATGTCCACTACTGAAGCCATTTGAGGCTTTAAATAATTAAGCAGAGCTCTAGGCAAGGCACTGATTCACATGATTAATTCTCAATGCTTATTGGACCACAGCGAGCGGCTCTCCAGCATCATCACTATCAACAATGCACACACGATATGGTAAAATCATTCTGAAAAATGAATATTTGCCGTATTACACACCCACCTGATGTGCGCTTGAGATCTACATAGGCCCGACACCTCCTCAAGCGATAATCGTGCCACTAAATCTTCCTTTATGTTGCGGCAACCGCTGCGACGGGAAATATATTTAATTAGCCTCCAGTGGGGAAAATGCGAGAAAAAAAAGGGGGTAAAAAACCTAGCAGCGGTTGTCAGTCTCTTATCGGCTACTTGAGGCGGCGCTGATGCGCAGAGGAGATGAAAAAGGCTGCTAAGCAAAGCCAACGGAAGACGC
Organism: Syngnathus floridae; assembly: GCF_059516105.1. Lineage (NCBI taxonomy): Eukaryota > Metazoa > Chordata > Actinopteri > Syngnathiformes > Syngnathidae > Syngnathus > Syngnathus floridae. The sequence continues at coordinate 5,482,789 of NC_142432.1, read as the reverse complement.
TTGGTGGCAATAAAAAACGGCGCGCTGTCTCGACCGTGACCAAAACACTTGGCGGTGAAATAATGACACAAAAAAATAAGTCTGTTGAGAAGAGGGAAAGTACCGTATGTTCCGCACTATAAGGCACACTGGATTATAAGGCGCACTTTCAATGAGTGGCTCATTTTAAAACTTTGTCCATATATAAGGCGCACTGGATTATAAGGCGCACCTTCAATGAATGGCCTATTTTAAAACTTGGTCCATATATAAGATATATACATTTGGCCCGCGGGCTGGACTTTGGACAGGCCTGCTGTACTGGCTCAATATTGGTCCATATATAAGGCGCACCTGATTATAAGGCGCATTGTTGGAGGTTTTTAGGTGCGTCTTATAGTGCGGAAAATACGGTAGATTTTTTTTTCATTATTATTGCCGCTAAATTTTCGGCAAACTCGGCCTAAGCCATTTGACAGATTTGAGGCAGATGGATGGTATTCGATTTTTGTTTCATTTTTAAACAATTTGATGAATACTGCTCACTTAGTTTTTTATATTTTTTGATGGCACCGTGGATTTATGCTGAAGCAGGTTCCAAGAATGCCAAGGACGTCAATACAACATTTTTTTTTCCTCATAGAGTCGACTTAATTTTCTTGCCATTGTTGTTTTTCTTCTTTGCAGAATGAAAAACTAGTAAACTTCGTCTTTGCGGCGTATTTCTACAAGCTCCAGTGCAAAGAAGTCGTCTTGCACTCATGTTTAATCAACGCATCTTTTCTCTCACCGCTAAGTCAACACGACGCACATTCTTTGGATCGCATTTCCGAAAGAGAGGGGAAAAGCAAGAGAGGCCGAGGAACACGTCTCAATTGCGCAACCGTTCCTGCGTGGCGCCGGGAGCTTCCTCCTGCTGGAGAAAAGGGACACTTGCCATTTGCATTTAGATGAGCGTGGTAATAGAAAAAGCACAGTGATGAATCTTGTGCCCGAGACAGGCTAATGTGCTTGTATTGGGAAGAAAAATGCAGAATTAAACACTCTGGAGTGAAACGGGATGAAAGCAACATGTTGACAAACCTCTCCTAAGAAAAGATATCGGTAATTTCCAAATTTCTGGATTTTTTATGAGTGAAAGTTAAAGTGCGTGTTTAATTATTTACAAGGTTTTAATTTACGACTCGCATGTAGAAGGGAAACCAAGTCATGGTAGCTCGTTGACGTCTGATTGAAATGAATTGTGACGCCTCGTCAGCGCCGGCTTGATTTTCTTCCGCCGCGAAACGAGATTTGGGATGTATCATTTGGACCCGAACCCCCCCATCTCTAATTTATCGCCATCTGCTCAACCGGGCTGTAAATCCAGGCGCCGACTGACTCTCTCACCAACGTTTTATCTGCTAACATTTAGCAACGTCTAATTAAGAGAAAACGTGGAAGCAGCGATGCAGCGGTAATGGCGGTCATAATAGTCGCCATCTTCTGCGTGTGTGTGCGAGTGTGTGTGTTATTATTCAATGGAGCTAATGAGAGGATGACAACAGTCGTAACGGTTGATGTGATTAAAGAGACGATGCAACATCAACAGTTTGCTCGTAAAGGTTTTCAAGGTCACGCTGTCGAATTGATCGAGGAAGTTTCAAACGTTTCATCATGAACTCACCTCAGGTTTGCCTGTCGCGGCAAATAGAAAAAATAAAACTGCGCCGATGCCATTTGACTTTTACACCGAGACTATTTTTTGGGGCTTTAAACTTTGCATTTGCCATTGTCGCAAATGTCAGCCGCTATCTGCTAAGTTACAAGCGCTCGGCTTCCTTTCCGTCACTTTAATGACACGCAGCAACGGGGGGGCCGCAAATTCCAGCCACGGGTATCTTTCCTTTCTTCAAACCCGAACGGCGGGGTCGCTGCCGCCTCAGGGGTTAGCGAGTCAAGCTGGCAAGCTTTTATTGAATGCACATTCACTCGGGCAGGATCGGTGGAGAACAGCGGGAGCCGGCCGGCACCTTCACCCATTATCAGTCCATTACATCGATGTCTCGGCGAGGTTCACAACCACATGCTGCTACTGCTGCTGCTGTGTATGTAACCCTTCTCAGGTATGAGAGCATGCATGAGTGATGCAAATCAAAGATACTCACACAGCATGCACGACTTTAAAGAAGAGCAGTGCAGTTGCGATCCATTCAATATCCCGAGAGAGTGAAGATCGGATAAATGTACTGCTGCCGTATTTAAGTGGCATAAGGAAAAATACATTATGTTATGAATTCCCCTTCAGATTTTTCCATGTTCTTGAGGATTAAAATGATCTATTTTTGTTGACACAATCGTGTTGAGACAGGAACGGAATGTTTGCGATAATAAACTCCATTTTTTTTGAAAGATCGTATTCCATCTGCTAATTGGCAAGTGTTGAAAGCTCAGTGTGTTTCCCTGGTTGCCACAGCAAACCCATTTTCTATCACACTTATCCGAAGCGCAAGCTAGTCCAGCAGAACTGGTCTTAAATCTGTTATTCGGGATCGCGCCCTGCTTCTTTTGCCAACTCCCCCGTGACCCTGAACGGCATAAGCGCTGAGAAACGGATAATTGGATGTTGAGAGTCAGATTTAAACGGCGCGTTCATGATTGTGTTAGCATGTCGTGACCGCGGCGGCGTCCTCCTAGCATAAACACTCTTGGCAAGAGACGCCGGCTGCCATGTGTCCATTGGAGTGTGTGTTGGCTCACTCTCATAATTATGAAAAGACGAGGACGTTCCAGGTCTTTTAAAGTCCTGGCCTCCACTTGACTAAGCTGGACCATTTCCTTTTATTCCGAGGAGTGTCCTCTAGATAACAAACAAATCCCACGCCGCATGACTTGAAATAATCGTCTAAGACTTAGATGATGATGGCTCTCTTATATGATCCTGAATCAAGGTGCCATGGAAGCACAAACCCGTCAAACGCCGGTGAACTAGAACTGAGATGACAAGGCAGCAGATGAGAAGACACAAACTCAGTCTGGTGGATAGATGAGGCTCAGAAGGATAGTTGAGTCTGGCATCTTAAAAAAAGCACTTCCCACAAAACCAAGATGACTCATGTTATGGTATTCACGTTTGTATTGCTTTCCACCGCCCGCCGGGCAATACGCACGAGAGCATCGCTAACGCTGCGACGTCGGCCGTCAGTCGAAGCGTGTTATGCTAACGTTGCTACTTTTCATTAGCTCCTTTCTACCTTGGTGCTTTCCTCCCACTCTTTCCCCTCAAGGCCTCGCTGATATTAAAGTCTTCTCAGGCTTTGACGCTGCACCCACTGCATCTTTTGCTCTCATGTCGTGCAGCATTGTTTGAAGCATTTTTAGCAAGTTTTCAAACACGACAAGAAAAACATCTAGAAACGCAATATTGAATGGAGTCACAAGCATTTTAAATGACCTTTGAAATTCTCCTTTGAATAAATGTCACGTTCTTGGCGAGCGGAATGAAATGTAAAGTTCCGTGGCGTTTCCGAACGATCCACGTTATCCACCGAGAATTGAAAGCGACGTGCGAGACCGACAACGATGATACGTCGTCAGCGACGGGTCAGAGCGCTCGACCGCCAGCCCGACACGTGCTAATGAACTTAGCCCATCAAATAAGCACCGAGCTCTCTCGGGGCACTCGCGTTTTGCAGGGGTTGCCGGAACAGTCATTTTAAATTATGGCTGAACAAAATGAAGAAGGACCTGCGGGAGAGCCGCGTCTGACCCGAGTCGAGCAAAACCTCGTCGGTAAAACTTTTGGTGCTCATTCTTGACTTTTTCGATAATGCAGTGTGAAGACAAATCGGTGGGGGCGAGTGGGTGAGCTAAGCTAAAAATCCGCTGCCGAAGTCGATGTCGCGGTCGGCATAATTAATCAAAGACAATCAAGTCAACGAGGGCTCCGCTCATGAAATTACTGGCTCGCCCTCTTGTGCTCCTGATTAGGAGATGAACAACAACAAAACCAGCTGATGTCATAAGACCACGAAATGCTCATGAAGCATAACCGAGGTTTTTCTAGGGTCACAAACTACATGCAGCTCTGCTTACCATGTCTGCATGAGATTGAATGACATCTAACTTCTCCATTTCAGGTGATGACGTTCTGAAGAGCGCCGATTCCCGAGCGCCCTCCTTGGCTCCGCCCGTTGGCTACCGCCGTCCCAACTCTGTCCTCGCCAAAGTGTTTTCACCGTGGCTCAGCTCTCGCCCCCGTGCCACTTCAACTTTGAGAGCTGACCCTCAAAGACCGCCAATGCTAGCAAGGAACTGCCTGCTGCTGTTCCTTTGGTATCACCTCCAGGAAGGCTCGGCCTCGCCGCCACCCACCATAGGGCCGCCCTCCTCGCCATCGAGACCCGGCAGGATGGCGGGGAGGGTGCGCACCAGGAGCTCGCTGGGCTCCGTCAGGAATGGCCCGGCAGGGTTCCAACGAGTTAAGAGGGGCTGGGTGTGGAACCAGTTCTTTGTGCTGGAGGAGTACATGGGCTCTGACCCGCAGTACGTGGGCAAGGTAAGTTTGCAATATTTTGCCATGTTTAATTTATTGTTATCATGTCACACCCAAAACGGATCAGGATTTATTGATCCGACTGCTTGGTCTTAAAATCGCTCGGTTACCTCACAATTCAGTACATCCAGTCCTCTTTCAAACTGGTGTTGAAGAACTTGAGATACCCTCACCTTGATCCCATCGAGCATAAAAGTAGATCACTAATGGCGAACCGTCATGAGGCACTCACGCGGACTTCACTTTTGCTTGACGATCACCGTCTGCTCTATGAAAAGCAAGCTGAGACGAGAGTGGGCCTTAACGACGTTGATGGTGGCGCAAGCGAGAAGGATAAAAGCCGCAGAGATGAAACCCGACGAGGGTGAGGGCAGGGTGACACCATCTTAGATGCAGTTATCAAGTTGACTTGAAAGGGCAGAAAAAATCACAGAACTATTTTCAAAAGAACATAAATGAACCCAAGTGGACCACCGGCTGAGCCACCAGCATTAAAGGAGCTATTAGAAGGTATTCTGAGTCCAGGCTGAAAAGTGTGATTTCCACTTGACAAACTCGACAGTGTGTGTTTGGGAAAGCAGGAGCAAACGAAGAAACAATTAGCAAGCTAATTGGCATCATCATTTCTAGCTGCCTGCTAATTTGATTGAGACAAAGCAGCACATTTTCTCTCACCAATGAGCTTTCTAACGATTACGTACTTAAACCACAGTAATGGTGTCGCGGGGGCTCGTCGCCTTTCCCTGCTGTTGTTTGATTAGCATTCTTAGCATTTAGCATTTATAGATTTTCGCATCAACGATGGAAATTGACCTCTGCGGCCGCGTTTGCTACACAACCGATTTTACAATGACTAGTATATTTCAAAGGCGGAATCCTGATCCGGCTCTGGAATTGCGATGGATTGTCGCATCCGGGTGTGCCTTTATGTTGATGCATGGCCATGATGCATGTTTAATGGGATGCACTGATTTGGTCTCCATCCTCTGCTGCCGTTATTACACTGCTTTGTTTATATCTCATCAGCCATTAAGATGCATAAGTATAGCATCTCCAGCTGTGTGTGTATATGTGAGGGATATTTACCATGTCAGCCCGCTGAGCACCTGGCACGCGCTTCTACAGTCTCCTCGGTCGTCTTGTATTAATTTACAGTTTACGTACCCTTTGGGCTGCTCCATAAAAGTCAACGATTTGCGTCGCGGAGTGGACGTGCGGCCGAGTTAAATTCCATTTTGTTCCCCGTATCGCTGAGATTATTTTCTGCTTGGTCAGTGCGCATGCACACACACACACACAGCCAACCAAATATTGTAAATATTGATTTACTTGAGGTAGAACTTAAACTGTAAAAGACTCTTTTGAGTAGTGCCGTTTCTCAATCGTCTCCAGGTAGAACTGTGAAAAGATGACGTCATTACCGTTTGTATTGACTACTATTTCGCCGGAACAGGAAACTCTTTCAAACCTTTTCAGAAATAACTTTTGTCCTTTGAGGTGGGAAAACGTTGCAATTTTCACAGGGGCATCAAAGTGGCCGATTGATTGAGGAACATTGTGTCGATGCGATGCTACCAGTGGATACCGCCGTGCCCTTTGCCCCCTGTGTG